>NC_136885.1:18086496-18306138 GCF_949152265.1 Phoxinus phoxinus
TGTTGAGATAAAAGAACTGTATCTGAAATAAAATTATACATTATATAAATGTGTGAGACGTATATGTGTGACTTGTGTATTAAAATACGACAGCAAACTTTGTTTTTACTATAAAAATGACTTTCTTTCATAGAAAACTTTTCTTTTTGTTACCCTTTTTAATAGCAACGTTATTGTAATGTTATTAATAATACTGTACGGAATTTTTTTTTTAGAAAAAATGGAAACGGTATAGGTAGTTTTCTGCCAGGACATTTTCTATTAAGTTTACAGACAATTCTTTAACCCTAAAACCCAACACAATACAATGGCATAATTAAAAATGTGTGGAAAACACCTGTGGATAATTCCTTTATACAACCCGAAAAATTCCTTTATACAACCCTGAATCAAGAAAAGTTGAGACATTTTGTAAAATGCAACAAAATCAAGAATCTGATTCTCTTTCAGCATTATTTAACTGACAAAACAAAGAAAATATTTCCAATGTTTATTTTGTTACTGAACAACTTAATTGTATTTAGTAAATACAAACAATGTATTTCTACATGGTATTTCTACTATAGTCCTTCACGTCTATTGCGATCTCAAAATTACGGCCAGTTGAAAATACCTAGAATATCAAAATCGACTGCTGGCGGTAGATCCTTTTCCTATTTAGCACCAAAACTTTGGAACAATCTTCCTAACATTGTCCGGGAAGCAGACACACTCTGTCAGTTCAAATCTAGACTAAAAACACATCTCTTTGGCCTAGCATACACATAACACATTATAGACTTCTATAATTCAATGTTAGGCTGCATAGTTTAGATCAGCCGGGACCGGGAACACTTCCCATAAATCCTGATGTATCTGGTACATCATTAGAAGGATGGCGTCTACGCTAATATTAGTCTTTCTGTTTATCCCGAGGTTTACCGTTGTCCGCCAGATCCAGGCCGTATACAGATCTGATGAAGGACCAGCGCCTGGACACGACGACAACGCAGTCCTGAAGTGTCAACAAGTCTCTCCCCTGTGAAGGCCTCCTTCCCTTTACCTCTATACAGATAAAACGTTGTCGGGATAATTCCGGTTCGCGTGGCTACGCAGACGCAACAAAAATTTCTGAATTATACATTTTTAAGGCCTAACAAGTAGTTTGTTGAGGGTTGATTTGTGAAGGGCCTGTCAAACGCACATACCTATGGACTGAACACATGATAAGCATGTGCGCGCCGTCTGCGTTTTCGCGGGTTTGCGTTTTTGAGGTTTGCGCAGAGAAAGTAGATAATCGTTTGCACTTTCGAACCTATTTCAGGGAGTGCGTTCTCGAGACACCAGGCACTTTTTGTGCGGATGGGCGTTCGGAGCGCGTTAAGGGTTTTCTGTTAGAACGGTGTCGTGTTAGCGGCCCCTTAATGACTAATGATCTTCGCAACTTAACTGTTACGCTAATTTCTATTATCACTGTAAAGTTGCTTTGAGACAATCCATACTGTTAAAAGTGCTATATAAATGAAGGTGACTTGACTTGACAAACAAATTTTGGTTTTGATGGCTGCTACACACTGCAAAAAAGTCGGGACAGAAGCAAAATAAAAGTGAAAAGCTTATAGAATATCCAAGTTAAACTCCTTTGTTACAGTCCACAATAGGTGAATTGGTAATAGAGCATCACAGTCCCGCCCACAGCCGGTGCCGGAAGTAACAATTCAATACAATTTCTCCATAGACATTTGGGGTATAAGCCATAAAAACGTAACCATACATGGTAGACTTAAAACCAGCAACGGCTGTACTAAGCGATTGTATATGCTCATATAAACGCCAAAAGTTCATGGGGCACTAACCTTGATTTGAGATAAATGCCTTTTATTCGCGATGTCTTGGATAAGTACTTCATTACCCACAATCCTAAACAATCCCACAATCCCACAGTGATGCATCTGATTGGTGGATGTCGTGTAAACCCCGCGAAGGTCCGGAGAGCGTTGCCATGGAAGCAGGATTCTAACAGTAGAGACTGAACGGACTGTTTAGCGGAAGCCATATAAATAGTTTTTAAATCAATACATTCCTTTTTAAATTAATATTTTGTGTCAAATTATTTATTTATTTGGTAGGTAGCCATGTAATAAGCGGGATAATGTATAGTGAGTTGGTTGTTATAGCGAATACAACTCCCTTCAGGCTCCTTCGGGCTCATAATCAGCCTTTCGCGAGTTGTATTCGCTATAACAACCGCCTCGCTCTACATTATCCCTTACTTATCGTTCACTTTAGATAGGCTACTGTAGCCTTCATATGGTATGAGTCATATCAAGCATTTTATGATGCCACTGTCAAAACAATATTAAGCCTAGGCATACCTCTTCATGCATTTACTGAACATTTGTGTAATAATTCATGGCAAGTTAATAAACTGAATATGACGGTCCAAGAGCAGACCATGCAGCGGTCCATGCATCAGACCGGTGGCGCTGTGCACTTTCTGGTTTGCTGACCATCACTTTTTAATTTTCACTTGTTGTGGATATTAAGAAAATACATTAAATGTTATTACAATTAAGGATGAACTATAACATCATGAAAATGAGCATGGACCTCAACCTGTCCTGTCAGCAGAGTGTCCTGTGTCATAAAGGGCTCTGAAATAAACACACAAACGAACGTTATATACACTGACTGAACACACGTGTGTTGATGACTGAGCTGCACCATGTTGCTAACGTTATCGTTAACCGCTTTCACACACGCACACAATATATTATTATTTTTATTTACACGATTATTACTGAAAGAACTGCTATTAACTACACATTTACTATATAAAATTCACTCAAAAGGCTCTTTCGCGGTTGGCTTCAGTCGACTTCAGTGAGGCGCGGTGGGTTATGGGATGAGTAGTTCCATCGCTCGGAAATGAAAATATGTACACAGTCTTGTACCTTTGCCTTTTTTTGGATTTTCTCTTCGTTTTTTCACTCGAAATGATATGTTGTATGCTTATGAGTTCAGCCATAGCTGGTTATCCTCAGACATGCTCTAAAACTCTTTAGATACGGATTTTTCCAAAAGTCAATGGGAGAAATGAATGGGAAATTTACTTCCGGCACCAGAGCTCTCTCGGGCTGTGGGCGGGACTGTGATGCTCTATAGGTGAGGCCCATAGACAGTGGCTGCATTCCAAACCGCATACTTCCCTACTATTTAGTATGGGAAAAAGAGTAGGCGAGCGAAAAAGTATGTATGAATCCAAAAGAGTAGGCGAGAATTACCTGGGTGACGTACTAATTATCGCGAGATTCGGACTTAAGTGCGTTCCAATATGCCTACTTTCCTACTATATAGTAGGCGAAAACAGTACGTGAAGGAAGCAGTACGTTCGAAACATCAGTATTCATAAAAGAGTAGGCGAGGAGTTCCCGGATGGCTTACTGCTTCCAGCCAGATTTTTGAGTGCTCAACCGGTGGATACTCTTCTATCCCAGGAGGCCACGCGAGGGGATACGTCATTATCAAACATCACGGAGATCAGCGACGCGCGGGGTTTCAAATGTGAGTAAACACGGGCTGCATTCCAAACCGCATACTTCCCTACTATTTAGTATGGGAAAAAGAGTAGGCGAGCGAAAAAGTATGTATGAATCCAAAAGAGTAGGCGAGAATTACCTGGGTGACGTACTAATTATCGCGAGATTCGGACTTAAGTGCGTTCCAATATGCCTACTTTCCTACTATATAGTAGGCGAAAACAGTACGTGAAGGAAGCAGTACGTTCGAAACATCAGTATTCATAAAAGAGTAGGCGAGGAGTTCCCGGATGGCTTACTGCTTCCAGCCAGATTTTTGAGTGCTCAACCGGTGGATACTCTTCTATCCCAGGAGGCCACGCGAGGGGATACGTCATTATCAAACATCACGGAGATCAGCGACGCGCGGGGTTTCAAATGTGAGTAAACACGGTTCCTTGTGTTAAAATTGCATGTGTTAAACTACTATAGAGTAAACGTTTTAACTGTTGAAGGTGTAAAGGAGTTAGACAGTATAGTATGATTGTGATTTGGCTGTAAAAACACGTTTTATTATGTATAACGTTAGCTCTAGCTGACGGGAGCTCCAGTAAGGACACGTAAGTTACGTCTCTAACGTGGATTTACATAAACCATAAACATCTTAAAGACGCTTATTTTAAACGTCTATTTACATCTAAAAGGAACATCTTTTATAAGTATTGCAGAAGAGCACATCACAACATGAAATATACATCTGAGTGATATGTGTGCTATTATGTAGAACATATCTATAAAGTAACTAAACATAAGTTATCTATTTTATTTGTCCAATAGTACTGTTGATAAATTGAGGAACATGTATGTTGGATAAAAAGTTAAAACAACCTCAACATGTAAATGTAGTGTTGAGCTCATAAATCACAGAGGTTATGGGAGTCTTGTCTGGATGTTACAGGGACAGATGAACAGATGTGGGTTTATCCGGTGGAGAGAGGCTCATGAAGCTGATGCTGTCATCAAAGGCTTTGAGTGAGTATACTACAGAAATTAATAATAATTTAAATATTAAGTTGTAGTTTATTTTAATTATTGTAATTTCAAACAGAGCTATTACAGCACCTTTCTGATTCTTGATTTCTGTGCATTTGCTGCACAGCTGTTGTGGTGGAGCAGGGCCTGCAAAGAAAGATGATGGCGGCATTTGTGGAAAAAAAGCGTTCTTGTCTTCTAAATAATACTGAAATCAAATGACATTGTGCTGTTAAAACTACTGCTTTTGTGTTATGTTTGTGCATTTTTGTAGGATCTGAATTGTCAGCAGACTGGTGTGAGCACTGAGGATGAGGAGCACAGAGCTGAATCCTGGAGATCGTGCCATGGATGAGACCCTCCATCACTCCACCGGCCCTTATTGCCTCAGATTGTGAAGCACAACACATCACGCAACAACCTCCGGCACGGCTCACCTCTGGCGGTCCGCTGATTCATCAGAATAAAGCCGCAGAATGGGAACCGCTGTGTTGAGATGGCAGTAGATGTGGTTCAG
The DNA here is from genome assembly GCF_949152265.1 of Phoxinus phoxinus. Taxonomy (NCBI): domain Eukaryota; kingdom Metazoa; phylum Chordata; class Actinopteri; order Cypriniformes; family Leuciscidae; genus Phoxinus; species Phoxinus phoxinus. The sequence goes on from NC_136885.1 coordinate 18,091,543, forward strand.
TGCCTGTAGCCTACATACATGATTGTAGTTTGAATAAAGCTTTGTTTCATGTGTTGACTTGCATTTGTTTATTATGTGATGGTGACTTTCATTCATTAATTTACTCCTTTATTAATATTTATCATTGTTGTCAGTAAATAAAATATAATTATTTAATTAATTGTTTGAATGAAAATGTAGATTTGTTCACAATATACACATCTAGAGTGTATTCATGCATAGCTATGTCATATGACATACATTACATTTTGTTTGTTTTATTGATTTTTTTCAGTAAAAAGTAATATAATTAAGTATCGGTCAGTATTTGTCACGGTAAGCCACTTTTGCTTGTGGATGAAAAAGTTTGGATATAAAATAAAGAAATTAACAACATATTCAAGAGATGACAATTTTGGGATTTCGTAATAAAAATAAATAATATCGTTAAGGATAAAACGGTGGGTCACATAAGTAGGGTTAAATATAAGAACTTAAATCAACCCTAAATGTATTCTCAAAATAAATGGGCAGCAGTTTCTTTAAAAAGACCATAAAATGAGCAAGTTTAATCAATATCAAGATATTTACAGATAGATGAATTAAACGTGTCGTTCAAATCTTTTTAAGTTGTTGCACTTGTGATAACGCGTCGTAGGTCACATGATAACGTCAACATGGCAGATGTCCGGTTCGCATTCATACTTAACGAGATTTGGCTATAAAGTACCTACTCTTTTAGCGCTCGTTAAGTAAGTACTTATTGAAATTAAGTACCTACTCATTGAGTATGCGGTTTGGAACGCAGCCAGTATATAAGATGGACACAGCGACCCCATAGACTTCAACGGAGAAAAGTGAAGCCCATTTGAAGCACTCACTTCCTGATCGCCAGGCGAACTGCGCAGGCTCAAACTGAGCTTGAACACGTGAGCAACGTGTCTGACAGCTGTCAGTCTTCTAGTAGCTGTGCGGAGAGAAATCTGAATCATTCCCTTCCGAATCTCGCAGAGACGGAGAGCGTGAGCATTAGCTGTCCATGAGCTAGCAGCAGGATCAACTTTATCACTCTCTGTGGGCTACTCCCTTCACTTTATCGGACTTAATGCCTCCACGTTCCCCCGATTGCCTGCGAGCTTCTACCCCGGTCTATACGGTAATTTCTCTACAGTGCGACAGAGAGTCGCGTGAGTTATGACGCAATCGTTAGCCTATTTTTACAAAAACGGCTTCTACGGGGCCATAACGTAAGGTACAAGGTAATGGAGCCTTTTATACATTGTCGAGTTTCTTTAGAAATAAATAATGGACAAATGGAGTCTTTGGACGCCTCAGATGTAAAGTTATTCGCTGTCAAAGTGACGCAAAAATGAATGGGAGTCAATGGAATGCTAACAGCAGGTGAAGTTCTGCTACAATGGCGGCGCCCGCGGAGGCTTCAGTTTCCGGCGGATGGATTACCCCCTTGGTGAGGCCGGGTATCATGATTGAGTGTAAAAGGAGCAAAGATGGGTCATGACTCATCACTTTGCGCCAAATTTCATGAGAGTCAAACAATTCAAAAATCAAAGATTCAGAGAAATCTCAGTCTGAGCAGGGCAAGGCAGGAAACCTCTGTTGAATGTGTGTGAACTGACCTTCAGATGACACTGCATGAGAAACCGTCACGCTACTCTATTAAATACAGCCACATGGGCTCAGAAGTAGCCTACTTTGGAAAGCTTAAAGGGCACCTATTATGGAATTTTGAAATTTACCTTTCATGTAGTGTGTAACATAGATCTAAGTGAACAAAAACATCCTGCAAAGTTTGAAATATGAAAGTGCACCGTATATAAAGTTATTGTCTTTCAAAAGTGAGAGTCGACTCTGAGTCATTTTTATGAATCGTTAGAAGACCGAAGCTTTTTCTTTGACTAGTTGACGTCAACTTGTCAAGTTATTTGAATATGATACGCCCACTTATTGCGCTCCAAGGCCAGGGAAAATATCATGGCGACGAGACGCTGTGTTCTGAACATAGACAGTATGGTTCTGAAGTGCAACTCAAAAGACAACTTTTTTCATCTGCCCAAGGAGGAGCATTTGAAGACTAAGTGGCTACAATTCACTATACCACAGAAGTATAGTCCGAGCCTTGAGCTTTGTTCGCGTCATTTTGAAGACGATTGCTTTTTTAAATGCAATCAAACTTGGATTCGCTGATATTGAAGGAAGGTTCAGTTCCAACCCACCTAACAAAAACTCGTTGAAAAGACGTAGAAAAGACGACATTGCCAGACGTCTAAACAACGTTAAAATTTGGTTGAAAAGTGAAAGGTGAAAAGCCGTCTTTTTCAGGTCGTTGAAAAGACGCCCATAAAAGGACGTCCTATTCGCGTCTTAATACGGTTGTAAAGTGAGTTGAAAAGACGTCTTTTTCAGGCCTAATTTCAACCGTGAATTCATTAGATTTTATTTTCATAATTACTGTAAAAAAATAAGACAATTCACAAAATAGTAACAAACCATTTATTGACTCATTTATCAAATACATCTTTCACGTAAAAAGAAACACTTTCCTGATCACATCTTAAGCCTGCATTTGATCAAACATACCCTGAAATTTCACAACTTATATTGTGAAATATTACTACAATAAAAATAACTTTTCTATGAATTAATACATAAATAAATATACATGTAAATATATAGTATGTACAAAAGTATGTAATTTATTCCTGTGATCAAAGCTGAATTTTCAGCATTACTCCAGTCTTCAGTATCACATGATCCTTCAGAAATTATTCTAATATGATGATTTGATTCTCAAGAAACATTTATGATTATTATCAGTTGTACGGCTTCACATTTTTGTGGAAACTATGATAGTTTTCAGTATACTTTGAATATAACTTTCAAAAGAGCAGCATTTATTTGAAACATTTTTTTAACAATTGAAACGTTTTTACTGTGACTTTTGATTAAATTAATAAAATCTTTAAATTTATACAGAAAAGATAAAAAAAAATTCAGTATAAACATTTTTTCAAAACAATAAATGTTTATATAACAGAACAATGACCAATTATAACCACATTAGAAAACATTAAAGGGATAGTTCACACAAAAATGTAAATACCCTCATGTCGCTCCAAACCCTTAAGACTTTTGTGGAGAAGACAAATTAAGATATTTTTAACCGATGCCTTGTGTGCACAAATAAACAATTTCATCTTTATTCACAAATTATGTATCTCCGACGCATGTTGCACCATGAGATGGCCGGCTCTCACACCAACACAACACTGATGAATCGTGGTGCTCCGTAAACACGTTTCAGAGATATATATTTTGTGAATAAAGATGCAATGTTTTTTTTTGCACACACAAAGCATTCACATCGATTCATAAAGTTGAGGTTAAACCACAGGAGTCATATTGATTATTGTTAGAATAATGTCTTTACTACCTTTCTGAAGCATGAAAGTTTTAGTTGCATAAACTGTGAAATGGAGGGACAGAAAGCTCTCAGATTTCATTAAAAAGATCTGTATTTGTGTTTCAATGATGAACGAAAGTCCTACAGATATGCAATGACATGAAGGTGAGTGATTACATTTTTGGTTAAATTTGACACATTAGATAAATCAGTTCCCTCAGGGGCACCAGTAGTTCTCTCCCTGATCTTTGATCTTCTGGTTCTTTTGCTCCTTCCACTCCCGGATTATTGAGCCACGACAGAAGCTTCCACTTTGAATGCTTTAGCCTGGCTGTTTTTTCTCCAGCATCTAAGAAATAAAACAATAACCAAAATGTAAAGTATACACTTGAGTTTTCCCTCTACATATACGTGCAAGATTTCAGTCATAGATAAATTGTAAATGTCTGCTTGATTAGACATTACCTGTCTAGCGATGTATGTTTATGCTGAAATATATTGGTTTGTGTTTTAAAAGCATCTATCACATGTCATTTGTAGCGAACTGTCTCGTCTCGTGTGATTAAAGGTTTGAGCTTCAGAACTTCCGATAAGGGAACATACATAGTGAGTTTTTAGGGAGCAAATGTTTTAGTGCACTGTAAGGATTTTGTGATTAAGACGGCCCTTAACCCCTAACTACTGAGCTAGGGACCTGAGTGATATGCATTCAGAGTTTAGCACCTTGATTAGCTTGTTCAGGTGTGCTGAACTAGGTTGGAGCAAAACTCTGCATGTAAGTGGACCTTGAGAGACAATTTTAGGATCTCCTGCAATATGTTCTGAACTTACAACACTGGTGCTGTCCAGATCCAAGTTCTGCAGAGTTGCTGGTGATCCTGGATTAGCTGCTCAGGTCTGCTTAATTGGGGTTGGACTCTGTGATCAGGACTAGATGGCAAACAATACTGTAAAGAGAAAGAAGACAAACAATATTATTATGCTATAAATAATTTGTTCTGTGTTCATCTGCTTACCTGTACAAAGTATGCATCATCAATATGCAGTATATATTGAATTTGATCTTAATAGCACTGTTTTACTAGACAAACCTGATCAAAATGAATGGAGGAAAGCCTTATTTTGCCCTCCAGGTGGGCGTTCCTATGATGGTGTGACGTCACGTGAAAACTATGAATTAACTGTATAGTGCATACTTTTAGGTTAAATAAATTGGCTTACTTCTATTCATCCATTGACCAATTACCACCAAAACCTTTACAAAACTATCAAAATCTCTCATCTACACATAAGATGCGATTAAAAGCTCAAACATACAGCTCAAGTCTACGTTAACGTTAACGTTACCTAACGTTAACAGTTAACCTCTAACGTTAGTTAGCTAACGGCTAACGGACTTTTTCAAAGACACTAAACCATTTCTATAAAGTAAATATTCAACGGAAGCGAGCCATTTACATGAAAGAAAGTGTCAGAAACATTTGTTTGTATTATTTGTGTAATTTTAGGGACTAAACTTACCTGAAAGTAGTTAAAACAACAGTGAGAGACGGAGAGTTGCTGCATGTCAGTTGAGCTGCCGTCCCGTTTCCATAGTAACGCCCTCCGCTCCAGTTCAAATGCGTCTTGAATGTTCAGCGCGCGCGCCCATTAACACATAGAAGTCACGCAGCATTTACATCAATTTAGAATTGATGGAGTTAATTATTTGATAATCAGATAAAATATCCTGAAACTTGATACATTATTAAGTGGATAGGGCTGTGGCCATCGTCAAACTGTAAATGGAATGAGCATACGAAAGCATTGAGAATGTAAAACAATGAATTTTATTATAATATAATAGGCCTAATATAATATATAGCTTTAGAAATGGTAAACGTGGTATAGAAAAACAATTGCAAAAACTACATGATATAAGGCATGAACATTATTTTATCATATACACAAATTTACAGATGTAACATGAGGAACAAGTTAAATTATAAGCTTCATGTTCTAAGTATTTTTTAAGTGTATTTCAAATATACAAAATGTAATACAATAGGCCTATATTTAACATAGTAATATGCAGTTATTAATAGGCTATTTAAGTGCTGTTGTTTATTGGGGTCTGGTGTTATAAACTACTGTGATGATGTTTAATGTGTTTATGGATGCATTATAGCCATTATAGGCATATTAAATATAGGCATAGTGAATGATAACAAATGTTCAGAGATATGTTAACTAATATAGGCTACAGCACAAGTGTTTTCAACGAGACATAAACCACTAGCGCTTGCTGGATTTCTGCCATGCCAAGTCATGTAAGTCTATTATGGTTTGCGAACGTAGGCTATTGCTAAATAATGTATTTCTGGGATGTGCCGTTTATCTTTGAAATAATTTTTCTTCACTTGCTACAATAGATTTGTAATAATTTAATTATGTTTATGCTATATTGATAGATGTGGTCCGAAACAGACGCGCGTAATAAATAAACTAAACTTGGGCGAAATAAACTAAACTTGGGCGAAATAAACAAAGCCACATTTTATATGTTTTGGGCTAAAATTGGACCAAATCAGACCGACCAAACAAAGCCCAAATTTCAACGTCTATTTTTGGACTAAATTTGGACCAAATCAGACCGACCAAACAAAGCCCAAATTTCAACGTCTATTTTTGGACTAAATTTGGACCAAATCAGACCGACCAAACAAAGCCCAAATTTCAACGTCTATTTTTGGGCTAAACTAGGACGAAATCAGACCGACCAAACAAAGCCCAAATTTCAACGTCTATTTTTGGGCTAAACTAGGACCAAATCAGACCGACCAAACAAAGCCCAAATTTCAACGTCTATTTTTGGGCTAAACTAGGACCAAATCAGACCGACCAAACAAAGCCCAAATTTCAACGTCTATTTTTGGGCTAAATTTGGACCAAATCAGACCGACCAAACAAAGCCCAAATTTCAACGTCTATTTTTGGGCTAAACTAGGACCAAATCAGACCGACCAAACAAAGCCCAAATTTCAACGTCTATTTTTGGGCTAAATTTGGACCAAATCAGACCGACCAAACAAAGCCCAAATTTCAACGTCTATTTTTGGGCTAAATGAAGGCCATGACGGGCCGACTTGATTTAGCCCAAAAAACAACGTCCAAATGACGTCCGGTGCTGTGTGGGAAGTGTATTTGCATCAGCTTCCTCCTCCGTATCACAACCTGTAAGTGTTATTAATAATTTTTGCTTTTATATTTTATGTAGCATGCTTAATCATTATTTTGTTTGTTGTGTAAGCACCGTTTAGCTTCTAGGTCTTCAATGGCAAGTGTATTGAGATATGTGAAGTGTTTGTCGTTGTTTTCGGAGTTGTCTAAAGAATAGAATAATACCTCGTAGTAACGTAACTGCATTTTTTTTTTTTTTTGTAAAAACGTTATGTTTATGCATCGGGCTAACGCATACAAAGACTGATTGTGCTTTTACAATATGAACTCTGGGCTAACGTTATGCTCGCTAACATAACATTAAATTATTTATCTTATTTTTCGTTTTTTACTACAAACTATAAAGCAGTGGACTATAATCATTATTATAATACAATTTAATTGATAAAAGCATCATTGTACTCCGTTTTAAAAATAAGTATTATCTCTGTAAACACTGCTGGGTCATCTGACCAATCAACGCAGATTAGCGTCGCGCAAAGGAGGGGTTTGAAAAACGAGTCGTTGAACGATTCATTTGGGAGTCGGTGAGCAAATCAGGTAAAAATAAATGCATATTATACGAAAACAAAAGTGTTTTTTGTCATTGCATGCATGTAAAACTGTTGTTGGGGACTCCCTAAACAACATTAGGAACATTTTAAATGTCATAATAGGTGCCCTTTAACACAGTCTGTTGCTGCATCAAGAAATGACACTCGAATCTCTGTTATGCAAGGAGAGAACTATAAATTCTATGCAGAGATGCCACCGAGTTCTGGGCCAGAGCTTGTCTCAGATGGTCTAGATAGAAGACAGTTGTGTGCTGTGGTCATCATGAGTCCATGTTTAAGCTTGTTTTTGTGAAAAACGGATATTGAGTTCTCAGTCCCAAAGACGAAAGATACCAACCAGACTTTTATAGGCTTAATTATTTATGATCACGTTTCATTTATTGATTGCAACATTTTATGATTTATTTATTTGATTAGTATGGTCTGCTATATCCCTCCATACAATTCTTTTTTCAATGTAAAGAATAACGTTTTTAACACCAGTATTGAAATGTATCGAACTGTGACGTGTAAAGGCGCGTTTTAGCATGCGCTATGTAGCGCTTGTGATCCTCACACGCCGCCGTAGTTCCTGACCGAGGTGAGAATGGCCGGCTGGATGTGGCTCCGGTGCCTTTTTGGGCCCAATTTGCAGCGGATCCACCGCTCACCGGACCAGACACGAGCCGACGGCAGAACGCCCCGCAGGGTAGGACTCTTCCTTCCCCTTCAAACAGACCCGTAGCAATAAAACACTGCCGAGATCAGTCTTGCACGAATGTGCGGAAGTGCATTATTGTGTTGTTGGCGGAGTCCTACATCCTAGTGAGCTGCCTATCTAGACAGCAGTTTGAGCATCATACGCAATTTGATTGTATTCAAACATTTGTATTATGCGCCAATGATGTCCTAAACAACTAGAACCCTAGATAGGCAGCTCAGTCAGTTTTGAGACGCATCGAGTGACGGAGAGCTGTTTGCTAGCTGAATTGAGCTTAGCTCTAATGGTCGACTGACAGGTCAGTCAAACCATCTGTCATGAGGAGAGCAACCATAACAACACTATCACCGTTGATTGATTGTGTTTAGTTTATCAGGCGTTAGCCATTGTCATGGCATCGTACGTAGTTGCATTAATAATTTATTAATATTGTGTTCACCATCTCTTTCTCTTACCCACGTCTTCACAGAAAGTCTCATTAATACTGCATGAAAACAATACAATCTACCTATTCAACATGATCCTGACTTTTAAAAATACCATAGTAACTTCGTGTTGTGACTACGGTATAAAAATGAATGAATTGGCTCTCCTTAAAAAATAATTATGTATGAAACTTTTTCTATCTTTATTTATCACGATTATGGTGGCTAAACCTTGTATAGATAATGTTTATGTAATGTTATTATGTCCATAATTGTTGATAAACAGAAACACGTGTTTTTAATTATCATTATTTTAACTTACTGTTTAATTTCTGTCTTGAGGCACAATAATAAAAAGCCTAATCATTAGACAACAACAGTAAAACACAATTCATTAGGAAAAATTCAATAATAATAAACGTGTTGTTGTTTTGAAATAAAAAAGGGTAACAAATTTTGAAAATTAAAAAGAATATATGAATGACTGTAAGCATCAAATACTGTCTCGCATCAGAATGAAAGCTTTTACATACAAAATAATATATGTAAACAATAAGTTGTTTATGATAGGGAACATTGTTTCCTCCTGAAGGTTAGAAAAATATAGAATATCAGTCAAATATGTCCATCAAGCATATTATGAGTCAATCTCTAATACAGAGTGACCATGTTTTATTGTAAAATATCTGTGGTATTTTTATGTGCTAAATACTATGGTCACCATAGCAAACTATTGTAAAGATACTCATAATAACTGGCACGTCTTTATCTTCTGCAGGGGTGGAATTATCAGCCCAGAGGTTTAGAGAAGCACACGGACAGCATCCTCGGTTGGGTATGAGTTCAGTGATGTTTCATGCACATTTTCTCTACAGTTTGTATGTGACCAACTGATTTCAATGAATGTATCCCTGTCAAAAGCAAAACAAAAATCTACAAGTTTTGCAATGTGAAATTGAATCACTATCATGTGTTGTCCTTCAGGCCTCAGTGATATGGTCTCTGTCATACTACAGTTCTCCACTGCTCCTCTGCTATCTCTACAGGAAAGGTAAAACACAAATACAGTATCATACAACAGCAAACAACTTATTTTTAGGGGTTAGTAGGTTAGTAGGCAAGGTATATTGGATCATATATATAGTAGAAAGTCTGTTGGGGGAGCATCTAAATAAGTGTTAGCAGATATTAAGCAGACAAGTCTACTAATTCTCCAGTAAGTTGACATGTAGTTGCAAAATTACTTATAGCCAACAACTAAAATCATTAAATATAAATTTGAACATAAATATAATATAATCCAATACACCCCACCCAGTAATAAAAAGTGTTTATTCATGCTCCAATATTTTTGTCAAAGCTTTTCCCGGTTCTTGTTTCCCTTTGGTGAATAGAATATGCACAGTTAGAGCAATTCTACATGCAGATCTAAATGTTATTACACGAGCAGGTGTTGATTGGTTCAGTCTCAACGTTACGCTCAGTCGTTGTAATCATATCAAATGAGTCACGGCTAATGCTCTGACAGCAGTGCTGTATGTATTTTTAGCCTGGTTCATTCATAAGAGCTTTCAGTGATGTTCTTCTGCTTAGCAGACCTGAGGAGTTCTGATGTTCAGGTTGTGAATGAGCTCGATGTAGTTTATACACTGAACAAGCTCTTTGCTGACTCACTAGCCGTATTTTACATCATGACCAAGCCAAGGTAGGATCTTGTTTAGTTTGAATATTCAAATAGCTGAATCAAAGATGTTATAATGGTGCAAACAGTATGAAGTACTGAATAAATGTAATTACTGTATTTTAATGTTGTATCTAGTATGATGTAGTTATGTTATTGTGGTTGTACTATAGTTCAGTATCATTGTGCCGTTAAAGGAGTGGATTGTGGTTGGAGAGCATGTTGTTCTCTTGCAAAAGAGAGTCTGGGCCTTACAGAGATGTGTTTAAAGGCATTTTCTAATAATTCTGTAATTAAATGACAAGGAAATGCTACTAATTGTATTTGTTATAATTATAATACATTGATTGTACATTGTAATGTACATTGCAATTTTATAAATGACATATTATATCTGGAGATTAGTGTAATGCGTTATTGACCACAAATAAAAAGAGTGAAATAATTTCTGCTGTCTCAGGTGAACTGTAGTTCAGATTTTTGCGCACCCTGCTAAAAATACACCACACCGTTCAAATGAGGTCAGTAAGAATTTTTTTATTCAGCATTAAATTGAAGTGACAGTGAAGACATTTGTTACACTAGATTTCTATTTCCAATAAATGCTATTCTTTTGAACTTTTCATTCAGCAAATAATCCTGTATCTAACAACACGACAGTTTTCAACATTGATAATAAAAAGAAGTGTTTCAAAATTCCCCATTGTTTATCCATTGTCAATTAAACATATTTTGCTGGACTGTAATATTTCTACCCCTTTGAGAAACTTTGAAAAAACTTCCAAATTTAGTCTGAAGGTTTTTCGAAAAAAATATTCTTAAACATCTTCGTTGATTTTACTTTTGAATAAATAAACCTGGCTCTCAATGAACACACAGCCATTGAAGCTGGCATGGCGTTAAGAAAGGAAGAAAGAAAGAAAAAGAAATGTTTCTTGAGCACCAAATCAGCATATTAGAATGATTTCTGAAGGATCATGTGACACTGAAGACTGGAGTAATGATGCCGAAAATCCAGCTTTGCCATCACAGGAATAAATGACATTTTCAAATACATACATTTTTATCAAATAAATGTGCTTTGGTGAGCATAAGAGACTTTCAAAAACATAAATCTTACTGACCCTAAACTTTAAAGAGAGTAGTTTATATACAAAAATAATATTTTTCATTAAATACTTCTGAATTCAACAGAACAACATTTAAAATATCTCAGAAAACCAAACGTGTCAGTTTGCGAAGTATAAAAACACATACGTGATCAATAAACATGTAAAAGGTGACATTCTCTTTCACATCTGACCATCCTTGTTGTGCCCTGAATAATATTATTTTCTAAACTGTGTCAGACTGAACAATTGTAATAGCAAGCATTAATATTGTGATGAGTTATTGTGGGCTATTAATAATGCTATCTCTTCTAGGGTACATCTGCAGCAGTAAGCTGGTTCCTCTCAGTCAGTATGTTGGCACAGCGCTGGTCTGTCTGCTGGGAGTGGCCTGTCTGAGAGGTGACACTAGATTTGAGCTTGTTTATTAGTCATGTTTGTCTGCTTAACTACTTGTTCAAACTGTTGTAAAATAACAGTTTGAACAAGGACAAGTTTAACATTTGTGTTTGTACCGCTGTGCTGTTGTTAGGGTGGGGGCGCTGGAGAAACCCAGAGTACATTCAGTTCTTCAGCATACTGGAGGAGACCAGGAAGAACCACACACCTAGCAACAAGGTAACAGTAGCAGTGCCATATGAACATTCCCATGGGGCTTTGCTTTAATGAGCACATTGAATGGATGTTGATTGTGTCCCCTACAGAAAAAACTGGCATGCTTTGACTTCGACTTCAAAAACTGGCCTGTGGATTTCAGCTGGAAAGAAGTTAGTAGTCCGTAAGTAAAGCCTGTCTTTCTCTCGCCAAAAAATAGGAATATCCATTCCCCAACCGCAGCTCGCTTTTTACAGCAGAAACAAATGTTATCATCTCAGAATAGAGACATTTATTTTTATAATTTACTTAATACAGACTCAAAGTCATGACTTTAAGCAATGTCATCCCTTAAAAATGATCACATCGCACTTGAAATAATTTTATGCAAACCGCTGGAACTAGAGGTTCATAATTTTCATATCTACTTTTGGTGGGTACCTGGACACTGGAATAACGGGAAAACAAGGAAGTAGACAATGTCCTAAAGACGCACTATCGGCAGATTTAAAACCTATAATAAATTCCTATATTAATAACAAATGGCAAACGGAGTGGGATCAATACACCATGAACAAACTCCATGAAATTAGTCCCAAAGTTGGGAGGAGAGGTTTATATCATTCCAGATTGTTTATACCTGTTGTCAAAAAGGCCATTCCAGGAAGACACAAGTTTTTAATATTAGAAATAGATTCACCAACATCATCTTTTTGTCAAAATAACTTATCCCTAAAGCCTGTTTTATGAGATTGTTCTGGTTTTAACCCTGTTATAAACCCTTTTTTATTCAGTTTACACACATTTTTTAACAAAGTTAAACCCAATATAGAGTTTTTGATATGGTTTACCATAAATTTTTCTTGCCACGAAAATCATTAAAAAACAAACTAACAGTGGTCAGTCTTCCGGTTTGAGAGGAGTTTGCTTTAATTGGGTGTGATTGGCTTACTCTGAGATCAGTGCATGTTTCTAATGTATCCTCACTTCCTCTGTCTGCAGGAAGCTTTCTAAAGGTGGCGTTTCTCTGCTACGTCCAGAGCCGAAACACAGAGGAGCAGCTGACGGTGTGCTGAGTTCAGTTCGCACGCTGCCTTGCCACATCTTAAGGTAACAAGCATGTGATAACACATTTACACACTCACAGGGATATACTTCATTGTTAGGGTTGTACAAATACATGAGGTCTGGTAACTGGTGACCTCTATTCCATATTCATTAGCAGTCAATGCCACATGTTTGAGTCTGTGTGTTTTTTGTGTAGTTATCTGATAGCTCACTCTTTCGGGCGGAGGATGCTGTACCCAGGGTCAGTGGGTCTGCTTCAGAAGGCCATGAGGCCCATGTTACAGCAGGGTCAGGCCAGACTCGTAGAAGAGGTAACACCGAAAGATAGCTACAAACACATACTACAACACAGTTCATTTAAAAGACCTCAGGAAAACCTCTCACATTTTTAATTTTTTAATTCCTAAGGTCATGAAAACCCTGTACATATCATGAAAAAAAAATGTGGCAATAAAAAATGGAATTAGCAATACAAAATTATTAAATCCTAAAACATTTATATTCAATATTGAATATTCTGTGCTAATGCTTGTCCATTTCATAGAAAAATATTTCTATGTTATTAAAAAATACTGTGTACTGGTGTATATATATATATATATATATACAAATCCGAGAATATGTTCAGTCAGTAAGAAAGAAGTCTTTTATGCTCAAGGCTACATTTATTTGAACAAAAATACAGTAAAAACAGTAATATTGTAAAAAATTATTACAATGTAAAATAACTTATTTTATTTAAATAAATTTAAAAATGTAATTTATTCCTGAATCCTGTGATAGTAAAGCTGAATTTTCAGCATCATTACTCCAGTCTTCAGTGTCACATGATCCTTCAGAAATCATCCTAATATGCTGATTTGGTGCTCAAGAAGCATTTCTTCTTCTCCTATTATTATTATTAATGTCGAAAACAGTTGTGCTGCTTAATATTTTTTTTTTTAAACAGCATTTATTTTAACTTTTGTATGGTATGTGTATCCAAGAAATATGAAAATTTGTTAATTAAATGTGTGGGAACCCTGAATAAAGGTCATAACCCCATCTCTGCCCTGTTGTGTTCAGTATGATGGTCAGCGGAACAAACTGGTGGCTTGTGATGGGAATGAGATTGACACCATGTTTGTGGATCGGAGGACAGATGGAGGACCAGCCGGAAAAACACTGGTAAGAATCTGAATGGTGTAAATAAAGTACATTTTCCATTACAGGCTTCAGAGAAAGGAAGTAGTTTCATAATGACATATTACCTCAAGCCACTTTCCAATGCTGATATGATTATCACAGGTGATCTGCTGTGAGGGAAACGCAGGATTCTATGAGGTCGGCTGCATGAATACGCCACTGGATGGTAAATGTTTACCTCAGTGTGTCTGTGTTGTATTTTCAACATTCATGCACTAGATAGATGTGAAACTGTTTCCTCTGATGTGTTTATAGGTGGATACTCAGTGTTGGGCTGGAATCACCCAGGGTTTGGCGGTAGTACAGTAAGTGGACATCTCGCCATCTGTTCCTCACGCTGACCTTGTCATAACAGCACACGGCTAATGTGGTGGACACTAAAAACATGAAATGGTACTTGTTTGAATGTGTTTTATCTAAAAACCTCACTGTACTTTTTTCCTCTCCTGCTTTTTCAGGGAGTTCCATTTCCTCAAAACGAGGCCAATGCGATGGACGTCGTCATTCAGTTTGCCGTTCACAAACTGGGCTTCCAGTTGAGTGACATTATTGTGTACGCCTGGTCAATAGGGGGCTTCACAGGTAAACCATCGCAGATCAGACAACAGACAAAAGGATTCATTTGTTTTACTGTAATTCTTAATGTCTTGCTCTATTTTAGCCAGTTGGGCTGTGATGTCATACCCAGAGATCCGAGCTCTGGTTCTAGATGCCTCATTTGATGACCTTTTACCCCTTGCGTTGAAGGTCATGCCAGAAAGCTGGAGTGAGTGTTTTACTCTCTTCCTCTCTACTCATCTCTAAAGAGTATAACCCAAACAATTCACTGATCAATCTGTTTGTTTGCATTTCCTCAGGACCCTTGGTCACCCATACGGTGAGGCAGTACATGAACCTGAACAATGCTGAACAGCTTTGCAAGTTAGTCGTCTTTGTTTTTAACTATTAAAGTCGTTATGAAATTAAAGTTACAACAGTCTTTTCCTCTCTATGTTGATGTATATCAGTGTGAAACGGCTTCTCGAATAAGAACAGAAATAGGGCGGGACTTGATTTTGTCCATCAGGAATTGAGTGGATTATTGGATGGTTGTGGTTTGCTAGTGATTTCATGTGAGTGACAGGTTGTCCTGCCCTCACATCACTAAACACGTCATCAGAGAATAGAAGTCAATGCAAGAGGAAGGGAAGTTATTTTGGTTAAAGATTACGAGGGCACGTGAATTAAAAAATAATGTGCACAGATAAGTACTTTATAATAAACTCCATTTTGATTTCATGGTGACTTTACATAAATCATGTAAAATGTACAGCCTGAGCTCCATTAAACACTTTGGCTCTCATTTCAGGTACCAGGGTCCAGTGTTATTGATCAGAAGAACCAAAGATGAAATCATCACTACCACGTGAGTTATCCAGGACACAAATAAACACACTCATGCTTGCGCAGGCAAACGTGATCTTGACGTGGCCGTATTGTGTTTTGATACAGGGGTCCAGAAGACATCATGTCCAACAGAGGGAATGACCTGTTACTCAAACTACTCCAGTACAGGTCAGACACCATTCACACAAGCAGCTTAATCTGACTCCGCTCCTTCAGTTGCGTTCATCTCTCGGTCTCTCCGTCCCTCAGGTATCCCAAGGTCATGACAGATGATGCGGTCAGAGCCGTCAGGCAGTGGCTCGCAGCAGGGACACAGATTGAAGGAGGTGTGTTTTTATAGTTGTAAATTCATTTTCATTAATATTATCATGGTTTTGTTTTTAATTGGCATAACGGCATTTTTTATAATATTATTTTATCATATTTTATTCGGTTGTTTTTATTCATGGTTACATTTCACAGTAATTGTTAATGGTGGATAGAAAAGAGATAGTGTCAGTGTAATGGGATTGGGATGGTTCACCCAAAAATGAAAATTCAAGTTGTTCCAAACCTGTGTGAATTTTTTCTTCTTCTCCTGCTGAACACAAAAGAAGATATTTTGAAGAATGTCAGTAAATGAATAATTTTTTCTTCTTTCCATACTATGGAAAGGTTTGGTTACCCATATTCTTCATAATATATTTTTGTGTTCAGCAGAAGAAAGACTTTTGGATGAGTGAACTATCCTTTAAGAGAAACCAACTATTTTCTAGATAATATTTTTCATGCACTTATTTTTGTTTTATTGTGTACAGTATAAAATTGGTCTAAAATAGTCCCTTGCAAGTAAATAATCATTTGGGGATCGATGGAATCAGAAAGTTTGAAAACATCTGGATTAGAATACTGGCCATAACACCTAATATATAAAGAATTGTCAATATCAGTCCTAATTTCTAGGGTTCTTTCCGTGTTTCCTCGGTTTGATTCGGCTGTATTAAGCAGAATGTCACTTTTCCCCGGTTCCTCAGAATCTGTGTACACCGGCTACGAGGTGGATGATGATTGGTGCTTGTCTGTGCTGCAGTCCTATCAGACAGACAGAGAGACCCTGTTCCCCTGGAGCGTTGGTACGTGCTTCAGATTCATACACAGTAGCCATGCTCACTTCCAGAACTTAAAGGGTTAGTTCACCCAAAAATGAAAATGCTGTCAGTAATTACTCTCCCTCACCTTACGGGATTGTTCCAACCTTGGAACAACATAAGGGTGAGTAATTACTGACAGAAGTTTTGGGTGGACTAACCCTTTAAATGGGGTGGTGTGCTAGGAAAGAGGACATTCAGCAGTCATGTCCATTACTATGGCTACAGTTTCTGCTTCAAACAATACTGACATTTGACTGTCGGCGATCTGATCTTCTGTTTTAGGTGAAGACATGACACTCGAGGGCAGAAGACAGCTTGCTCTATTCTTGGTATGTAACACAAATATCGTATTCACCTTGTTTTACTGTATTGTGGTATATTGTAGCTACCCACATTCTTGCACATCAGAGTGCAATAAGCTCTTAAATACTTTTTTTGAAATACTTCATTATCATAGTTCAAACCATAATTGCTGTCTTTATAGTGTTTAAGCTATTATGGGCTTTTGAGTAAGTTTTTGTTGTAATTAACTGGTCATTTCTTTCTCTCTCGCAGGCACGAAAGTATATGCGAAATTTTGATACGACACACTGCACTCCACTCCCCATTTCTGAGTTCAGGCCTCCCTGGAGACTAGAGAACCAATGAGAAGGACAGGAAGAGAGCGCTGGAGGCCAGAGGTCAATGGGAATCACATACCGGTACATTGGAGTCAGTTCTGTGGGACGTCAGGAGGGCGTTTTAGAACTAGTCATTCATCTAAATGTGACAGGGTTACTCGTTTTTGTTCGTTCACATGGTTTGACAGGCGTTTTAAATTATTGGTTGTGCCATGCCTCCATCGCAGTGGGTATTTAACATGAAAATGAGGGCTGGAAATGTGTCGACACTCAGGCTTGTCGTCACCGTCTGGACGTTTGTTTCTTTTGAGAGAGATTTAGTGATGGGACTCAAAGATCTCTTGCCTCTTTCTCAAGTCTGTTTTTATTTTTATCCTCTATTTCGTGGAGCACTGTAATTATGAACAAATCGTATCGTTAAATGTACTGAATGTTATATTGTATATGAATATTAAATAAAAACAGGGGATACTCTTTTTTTGTGGTTATTTGTTTCACACAAAATAAAAGTTTATTGTACTTGAATGGTATGATTGTATGTTTCTTTAAAATGTAAACATGAGAAAATATAGTTTGTTTTTTAAATTTTATATTTAAATATAAATTAATTTATATTGCATATACACACTTTTAAAACTTTCTAAATCATATATTATTTAGAAAGTATGGTGTGAAAAAGTGTTTGCCCCTTCCTGATTTCTTTGCATGTTTGTCACACTTAAATGTTTCAGATCATCAAACAAGTTTAAATATTAGTCAAAGATAACACAAGTAAACACAAAATGCAGTTTTTAATTGAAGGTTGTTCTTAAGGGAAAACAAAATCCAAACCTACATGGTCCTGTGTGAAAAAGTGTTTGCCCCACCTGTTAAAAACATAACTGGTTTATCACACCCGAGTTCAATTTCTCTAACCACACCCAGGCCTGACTACTCCACACCTGTTCTCAGTCAAGAAATCACTTAAATGGGACCTGCCTGACAGAATGAAGTACCGGTAGACCAAAAGATCTTCAAAAGCTAGACATCATGATGAGATCCAAAGAAATTTACATTTATCCATTTAGCAGACGCTTTTATCCAAAGCGACTTACAAATGAGAACAATAGAAGCAATTAAACTAGCAGTAGGACGACAGTATGTAAGTGCTATGACCCTTCGCAGTTCAATCTTACGTAGGTTTATTTTTATTTTTTTTAAAAGATAGAATAGAGAAGAAAGTGTTAGTATTACTGGATCAAGTGCTGCCGAAAAAGATACGTCTTCAGCAATTTCTTAAAAATGGGTACGGACTCAGCGGCTCTGGCTGAGTTAGGCAGATCATTCCACCAGCAGGGAACAGTCATGGTAAAAGTCAGAGAGAGAGATTTTGTGCCTCTTTGAGATGGCGCCGCTCGCTTGCAGAGCGCAAGTTTCTGAATGGCACAAGTCAGAAGTAATGAGTTAAGGTATAAGGGAGCATGTGCCAGTGGTTGTTCTGTAGGCAAATGTCAGTGACTTGAATTTGATGCGAGCAGCAACCGGCAACCAGTGCAATTTTGTGAGGAGAGGAGTGACGTGTGCTCTCTTCGGCTCGTTGAAGACCACTCTAGCTGCAGCATTCTGGATCAGTTGCAGAGGTTTGACAGTGCAAGCTGGGAGACCAGCCAGGAGAGGAATTCAGGAACAAATGAGAAAAAGTAATTGAGATCAGTCTGGAAAAGGTTATAAAGCCATTTCTAAAGCTTTGGGACTCCAGCGAACCACAGTGAGAGCCATTATCCACAAATGGCGAAAACATGGAACAGTAGTGAACCTTCCCAGGAGTGGCCGGCCAACCAACATTTTTCACACCACTGTATGTATGATCTACAGCTTAACTTTCTATATTAAATTTGACAAATGAGACCATATTTAATCTAAGGTTGATTTTTATTCAAGCTTCCCCACATAGTTTAGTAGACATGACTGAGTGACATTAAACAAAGGAAAGGATCTCAATGTTCATAAACAATAATTAAAAAAACATGATAAAGGTGAGCGGTTACATCATTTTTCTGAAGTTCTCGACGGCTTCCTTCACTTTCTGCAGTTCTGTTTCATTCTGCCTCAGCTGGAAAGAAAGAAAACGTTGCACTTTTCTTCAAGAAAACGAATTTAAGATTATTTTCTCAGACAAATGGCTTACCTTCTCCGCATCTGCCTCCTGCACTTTAACAGGAACTTTGTCCTTGTAATCGTTCTTGTCCATCTTTTCCTTCATCTTTTCCATCTGTTTCTCCAGCTCTGCTTCCTTTGCCGTCAGTTTAGTGACCTCCTTTTCCAAGTCAATTAAACCCTGAGTCGGAGAAAAGGATTTTGAAACTGGCATGTTAACAGACACAGAAAGCTCATTATACTCATTAAAATGTGATGCTGTAGGAGGGGGAAATGAATTTTTGATGCAAAGCCAAACCAGATTATTGGGTGTTGAGCTGGTGCTGATGTTATTTTTGGAGGATCATATTTAAATTCACTTCATCTCCTCATTTCCGGCTGATTAATTTAATTATTGTATTTGGAAGCTGTGGTGGGGATTATGACAACCAGAATAAAACTCCCTTCAGGTGTAGAAGTGCACGCGAAAACGCATTCTCATCACGTAACAACATTTTTACCTTCAGCATGAGGTGAACAGTGCATTTGTCCGAGGCGATGGCCACCGCACAGCCTTGTGGGATAGTATTGTCGCCTCCAACCACTGGGTGAATGGTCTGAGAGTAAGACAGTGTCTGGATCTGAAGGCTGTATGTCTGGACCAGAGCCGCAGTGTCAGAGTCTATGCACTGCAGGTAACCTGACAGAGATAAAACACAAGAGGTACATTTGTGTCTGATAATAAAATATGAAATTGTGATGATAGCATTTATGGTCAGTAGATTGTGTGTAAACCTCAACCTGTGTGTGTGATGTGGTTAATGTTTAGACTAGGGATGCACCAACGTTTCTCTCTTGTGATTCTATAATGAATCTCATGAACTGCACAATTGTTCTGCAACATAATTGGAAACTCAATTACACTTCAGTCTCAGAAATGTATTTTTGATGGCTTTAGTTTACACTGTATAATTTTCACATTTGGGTCCATTTTGACCCAGAAGAGGTACTTTTTTTTTTTTTTTACTAAATTGTTTCACCTCTTTTGCATTTGGGTCTGTTTTGACCTGAAAGTGAACTGTGGCTAAATTATTTATTTTACATCTTTTAGTTAGATTTGTCTTAAATGACTTCTGTAAAATACATTTAGCTTCTTTCCAATCACACACAATAAATCTGAAACTACAATAAATTCACAAGAACAAATTGTCATAATGTGTTTGTAGAACAAAAGTTCATAGACCAAACAGTCTAAATATGGAAAAGGAAAGAGGGTTTAGACAAGGAAAAACATTTTACTTTGCTGCCACCTATTGATGAACCATTGCAGCATAAAAAAGAGATTCAAGCTGTTTTATAGCTTCAAGTAAAATGTATATATATTTTTTGAAAACATTAGAATAATATTGATGTTTTGATGGCGTTTTGTTAAAAAAGAAAATGTAGGTTTCATAAATGTACACTGTTTTGAGCAGTATAAGTTTCAAATGAATTTAATTAAATCCACTAAAGTCATTGGAGTTCATACTGGTAATTATCATATTATAAGTTCTTGTAAATTTAGATGAAGGCAAAGTAATATAAATGTAAAAATAGAGAAAAATAGCCAATACCAAATATTGACTAATACTGATTATAAATTCTAATACCAGTCAGATATAGCATACCAACATATTGTGCATTCCTTTTTTTAATGACCAGCACTGGATTTGGATCAGTCACATCAGCAATATTGGTTTGGTGCATCCGTAGCTGAATCTATGCAGTGTGTAATGAGTGTGCAGTGTATTGTGTGATGTCTCACAGTCTGCGCGGGTCTTGGTCAGGTTGTAATCGGCCCGGAGTGATCGGATGGTTCTGACCACAGACATGACAAACTCCATCAGACGGTCGACCTCCTCGCTGTGCCAGCAGAACTACAACCAAACAAAACACCATTTATACTAGTAACCAACACAGGATGCATTTGTTTCAGATGGTTCCTCTCTCCACTCTTCATGAAATTTAAACTTTATGTCATTGAAGTTCCAAAAGGTTATTTTTATTCCAGTCACCTTCACATTCAACTACATTCCCCTCAATGAAAAAAAAACTCTAAAGAACTCTTTATAGTGATACATCAAAGACTATATCATAATTAATAAAGCGTTTGTTATCTAAAACTCGATATTTTTTTATTCTGGCTGGTTCTCTCTGGGATTTTGCCCAGAAAATGATTCTTATTAGATTCAGTCTAATAATACTGGTTTGCTGAACTCCTTTGTAGAGCTGTAAGAAAACTTGATTCTGAAAAAAGCACTGCATATATTCATTTAATCTGAAGCTACCAGTAGGTGGCAGTAAGTCCCTGTCTTAATGAGTGAGCAATCAAGTCATTCATCCTTCAGTAATGAAGCAAGTGGCTGTATTTATGAATGGGTCATTGAATCATTGACTCTCGCGATTCGTTCAAAGCCGCAGATTCGTTCACGAATCACCGCTGTGTGTTGCAGTTCTGCTGTGGCTTTCGCTGGAACTTATTTTGTAGCAAAATAGAGCAAGCAATTCTGACAATGTACATCACTTAGTATTACACTTTTGTTTGTTGAACTGTTGTATAAAATCAATGTCACATTTGCAGTCGTGTGGATTTTTGGGAAAAATCGCATTCCTGCTCGTATAATATATGATCAATATTAAAAACAAGAACTTGCATGGGGTGTGTTTTTGTAATAAAGAGAGTTTGAGTCTTAATTCATCTCTATGCACAGTCTATATTTTTTCTTCATGCTAATAAGTGCTAAATTCCCACTTTTACGAAGGTACATTGTCATGAACAGAGGCAGCGTCCTGTGCTTGTGTGGATGCAGTCAGTTTTGACCGAAAAAGATGATTGGATGTCATCTATTTGACCTTTTATGGCATTTTGCCTGTTAGAAATACATGCACAGTTTTGAAGTTATAATAAGGTGGGGTAGAATTAAATGAATGGCAAAACTCAACATTTTATCCACGTACACCCTCTGTCACCTCACATGTCCCAGTTTGGGAAACACTGCACTAAGCCATTTCACCATTTTGGTTGTATTTCGATTCATCGTGCAGCCCAACCTTTGGTCACCTCTGCTCACCTCTGAAGTGTCTGGATAAGGTGTGACACTGATGCTGGGGGGACTGTCCTGAGGCCGTCTCCTTGGCAACCGCTGGAAGAGCTCTTCAGAAACAAACGGCATGATAGGAGACAGGAGGCGGAGTCCCACCTCCAGACAGGTGTAGAGAGTCTGTCTGCAGATGTCTGCCTGTTTTTGCCCTTCTGAATCTGTCCTGCTCAACACCGGCTTCACACTTTCCTATATGAGTAGGAAAAAAACAAACGTCTCAAAGTTAAACTTTTCAACAAAACTCTAAAGCTTTTTTAGAAATGTGTGCAGAGACCAAATTAAATATACAAATGAAGAGGCCAAAAGCTAGTGTGTGTAGGTGGTGTGTGTATTCATTACCAGATAAACATCACAGAGCTCATACAGCCAGAAATTGTAAATGGCAGTAGTGATTGTGGGAAAATCGTAGGCCTGGAATCCGCTATCACACAGCGCTACTGCTGCGCTCAGACGGGACAGAATCCAGCGATCAGACACACTTTCACTGCCACACAGCTGAGAGACACAGAATCACGTGTTTAGAAATACACACAAAGTGTATGTTGTTCACAGTATACTGACTCCTGACACAATTATTATCCATCTATCCATCACCTCCACACGCCCATCTGTTTTTTCTCACCTGAGCTTTTTGGCAGGGAACAAATCCCTCTCCCAGGGTCCTCATGGCAAACTTCACTGCGTTCCACAGCTTGTTACAGAAATGCCTGTATCCCAGAATCCTGTTCACGTCCAGATTAATGTCTCGGCCTGGGAGAAATAAACAAAAAAGCACAAAGTAATACTTTATCAGGACATGTTTTATTATTATTAATAATTATTATCATCCACCCAAATATTCAGAATACTGGTATATCAATACAGGTTTGTCAATGATGATTTTACATTTGGTCCCCCTCAATCTTATTTGGTTACATCCATGTAACTTATCATACCTTAAACTAATCAGGCCAAAACAAAGTTTGTTTGGTGTTCGTTTCGGGAGTTTGAAAGAGCTTGCCAAAGTGAACTTTCTAGAAAAGTTCGCTCTGGATGGTTAACCTTCAACTACCATTGGTCGTTATAATAGGTAGGTGTGGCTCTGAGGCTCCGCCTTCTTTGAGCTGAAAATCTTCTCCGGTTCATTCCTTCTGTTCAGTCCGTCGAGATCACACATGAAAACACTGTACAGCTTCACATTAAAGTAGAACTTGAAATCGTATTTCTAATCGGAAGTGACACTGAAACAGTTTTGTCCTGTTTAATACTGTAGAGGTGCTTGCTAGGGGTGTGACGAGATCTCGTGCCACGAGATCTCGCGAGACTAAAATGTGACGAGATTTCTCGTCGAGTGAAAAGCTGTCTCGCGATATCGCCATGATTAGCATAGAATATGCCACCACTACATTCACATTACATTACGTTGTACACCGCGGCACCGGCCGCCTCCACTGTCGTTTTGCTATTGTAAACGTCTACTCTGCTCATCCAGCACGAGTTGCAGTCGCACACAGACTGACAGTGCAGCAGGAATCAGTTCACTGATCGTGTTACGATGGCGGAGGATTTGTTGCGCAACAGAGAGTCGATCTGAGATGTCTTAGGGCGGTTCACACAGAACGTGTTTTTCCATTCCAGTGCGGTACTTTTCCATTTTTTTTTCTATGTAAACGCGCTAGACAGATGTGTAACCTTGCGCTCGCGTCTTGCATCTTTTGCAGCGTCTCGCGCCTGTTTGCACTTTGAATACAGAGAGAGTTGGCCTACTTTGATTATGGTTGCACTTGCACTTAATTATCGTTTGCACTAATAAGACTAAGAAAAACTGTTGTTTTATACTATTTTTATTTCTATTTTCAATTTGTGGAAAGTAGTTTCATTTGGAGGTCACACACAGCCCTCAATCAGAAGTTCTGGAAGCTCATAATGTACAGTAAGGTCTGAAATTCATATTCATAAAGTACAACTGAAATGACATTCATTATTTAGTTAAAACATTTCAAAATCCACCTGCAGACTATTTTTCCAGTCATGAATCTCGTGTCTCGTTTTGTCTTGTATAAGTGTATATAATTAAACATGACGTTAGTGGAGTGCCGAATTGCAGAGCTGGTGCAAACATCCACATCACTAGGATCAGATGCTTTCTTAACTGCTATTTTCTCACCGCTGTCATTTTTGCTGTGTGTTTATTTTGTTATTGAGAGGAAAGCATGCAACATCCATTTACATATTCATCTAAACGCTTCTCCCAGCTACATGGGCGGCATCGGGAAGTTCACTAACAGTAAATCCAAAAAAAGGCATTTCGATCTTCGTTTTACCCCTGAGCAAAGAATGAAAAAGAACTTTGCCGTGAGTATATCGGGGCCTTTATGATAATAGTTGTACTTGTGTACTACAATAACTGACAGGTTAATTTAGATATGATTTTTTTTGTTTTTACCTTGACCGGTATAAGCACATAGAGCAAATCTGAGCGCGTCAGTCCCGCATTCTGGAATTCCACTGGGATAGTCAGATTTCTAGAGAGCGGACACATACACAAACAGAATGTAATAGAAAAACATAGCAACAGCTAAAAGGTACAATAACAAGATATTACAGGAGCTCATAGAAATCTGGTTATACCTGTCCCTGTTTGGCCTTCTCAATCTCCAGAGGGTCTAGATTACTGTCTGTTAGTTGACCGTAAAGACCCTACACACACATACACAAACCTCAAATTAAATTTGTGCAGCGACGCCTCATGTAGCCACATGGTGTTAATGCATGAGTCATTAGTTTAGCTACCTCCAGTGAAATGCCAGTGATGACGTCCAGAGGGTCGATGACGTTACCGAGAGACTTGCTCATTTTCCTGCCATGGGCATCTCGTACCACTGCATGCAGGTACACCTGAAAGAACACACCAGATTTACACCACAAGTTACACTAGCTTTGAATGAATTGACATGCTGAAACATCTGAGTGGAAGTTTAACAGTCTGTTAGACATTCACTTTTTAAATTTTGCTGGTCCAAAAGCTCTAAATATAAAATATATAGATATTAAAAAACACAACACACCCACCTCTTTGAAAGGTAGTTTTCCAGTAAGTTTGAGGCCCATCATGACCATACGAGCCACCCAGAAGAACAGGATATCGTGGCCTGTCTCTAACAGTGTTCCTGGGTAGAAGACTCTCAGGTCCTCTGACTAACACACAAATATTGCAAAATTACTTAATCACTGCAGTCTCTGTATATATTATTGTATGAAAACAATAAAAAAAAAAAGAGACCCAGGGACAAAGAACCTAGACTTTCTCTATAACACTTTATAATAACTTTCGTTTAAAACATTAACTGACATAATTGCATTATATAATGTGTATAGACCCTTTTACTGTTTGTACACAATGATGACGTAGCAACGTATGCGCGCGCATATTGGCAACGGAAGTATGGCGAGAATCAGCAGAGTGTCAAGTGGGTGCTGCAGACGCGAGCATTTTTTATCATGTCCTCGCTCCAATCAACACGTTTAATCGCCAGCAGCCACAGGCGCTGCCGGTTCTTCTGAAACGGCCGTGATCCTGTCGGAATCCTATAAAACTTACGCCCCTTGGTGGAATATTGATTAGTGCAACCGTAAACGCAACAACCAGACATTTTGATGCTGGGAAACCGTTTTGATAAACTTTTGGAGTTGCTAACACATTAGAGCCAGTGGGAAACAACACCACTTCCGTTGCCAAAATGCGCGCGCAACTATTTGATCACGTGGGCTTGTAAAAGGGTCTATACAGTCATAATATATAATTAGAAATGTAATTAGAATATTTCATGTTTTATACATATATTATATAAAACAAAAATAGGAAGTAAATTCAATTCAATGAAAAATTTTACTTTTTATTATTAGATATATTTATTTAAAAAACAAATATTGTATTATACAAGTAATATAAAAATTATTATAATGTATAATAATAAAAACAACAATCAGCCCTACACATGTTAGTGTACACAAAATATTGCCACTACAGTCTTGAATGCATGTTTTGTGTGTGTGTGTGTGTGTGTGTGTTCTGTATTAATATCTGACCTCATTGGGCCAGCCAAAGATGGAGAAGGGGAAGATCCCTGAGGAGAACCAAGTGTCCAACACATCCTCATCTGAAACACAAACGGACAGAAAGAAAGATGCTTTATTGATGCCAGAGGGTAAAAACTGACATGAACAAAACAGGAGGATAAAATGACTCAGTGGTAATGAGGGTAAGTGTATGTTTGATTCGCACCCTGGCGTAGAGAGATTTTGTCTGCAGTGACATTGAAGCGTTTGGCAGCTTTTTCTCTGGCTTCCTCCTCAGATCTCCCGCTGACCCAATAATGTCCGTCCACATCCTAAAAGCATGCAACAATACAGTATCTTAATTCCCAGCATCCCTGTGTATGACATACACATACAGCAGGCTGCATTTTCCTGTCTCTGCTCACCTCGCCTGGTTTGACTGACGGATCATTCACAGTCACAAAGTACGCTGGTATCCTGTGGCCCCACCACAACTGCCGTGAGATGCACCAGTCCCTGATACCCAAAAAGTGTTAATGCACACACACTCAGTGACTCCAGCAGAAAACGTCTGAGCTGAAATAGATGGGTCACCTGATGTTGTCCATCCAGTTGAACCAGGTTTTGAGGTGGTGGTCAGGGATGATCTTGAGCTCTCCGTTTCTGACGACATCTGCAGCCTGCTTTCCCATCTCTCTGCAGTCCACGTACCACTGAGGCTTCAGCAGAGGCTCCACTATGTCCTTAGAACGGCTGAGAAACACACAAACACTCATCATTTGCTTTGTGCATGTAAACATAACAGCTGTAATGGAATTAAAGTCACCATGAAATCCAAATGGACAAATAATTATTATTGTTTATGTCATATTGCAGTGCTTATATATTGTTTATCTGTGTGCATCATTATTTATTTTTTTATTCATGTGCCCTCATGATCTTTAAATCATGATAACTTCCCCTTCCTCTTGCAACGACACCTCTACTTTTCTCTAATGATGTGTTTATTGCCACGAGGATGGGACAAGCTGTCACTCACATGAGATCACATCAATAGCGAACCACAACCATACAACGATCGAATCAATTCCTGATCCTGAAAAATCCTGTACTACATTTTTTTCTTGTTCGATAAGTCGTTTCACTTGGATAAACATCACAATAGGGAAGAGAAGACCACTGCAACTTCTGTTTCATGCCGACTTTAAAGGTCTATTCCAAGATTAGATGGCACTTCTGATTGTAGTTAAGATTGTATTTAATAAAGAATGGTTTGAATATTAGTTTATTGTCTATGGAAAAGGGGATTTCAGGCAAACCGACAACATTGGCATCTCCATATTATGCATATTCTGGGCATACAGACAAAAAAAGGAAATGAAGATGTATTTCTTCCTCTCTGCAAAAAAAAAGTTCCTCCATTTTCAACAGTGGATCTTTCATTGTTAATTTCTTTGTTATTCCACTAGGAGGCACTTAACCTGCGGTTCACATCTGGTGATAGACAACATGTTTGGTTGTCACTGGCTGTGAAAGTAAGCAAGTTACTTTAAATATGCCATTGATTCATTATAAATCATTGCAAATAAAGTTTTGCAAGCTATGTGACACTTTCTGGGAATGTAAGGGCCATTTAGTCAATTATTTATGATTTTAGCATTGATTTTTCTCTGCTTTACACAACCTTATCAGACCAGACCAGCGATCTACCAGCTGAAAACAACTGAAAGTTAAGGAGTCAAGTGGAAGTTAGTGTCTAACCTGCAGACGGGCACCACCATTGGATTGTCTTTGACCTCCTTAAACTGGCCTCTATCCTTTAGAGCCTGGAGCACAGTTTTCCTCGCCTCAAAGCGCTTCACCCCCTAAAACACCAGAGAACAATCTGTCAATCTTCATCTTAAATCATCATATTTATGATGAGCTTAAAATAATACCTGGTGTGAACAGGGTCAAAGATATCACAATGTGTGTGTGCCTACCAGGAATGGAGGAGGAACATTGATTAGTAGACCATTTTCATCCAGGATGTTGATGAAGGGCAGTTTGTGTCTCTCTCCCACCTCATAATCATTATGGTCATGAGCAGGAGTGATCTTCACAGCACCTGTACAACAACACTCCACTGTAAACTGCACACGGACCCAGTAGACGGCAACTTGAATCACAAAATTACAGAAAATATACGTTTTTGTCCTTGTAACATTTATTACCTGTTCCAAAGTTCATATCAACAAAGTCGTCAAACACGATGGGCATCTTTCTGTCACAGAATGGGTGAACGACCATCTTTCCTTTGAGATGCTGCATAGTAAAGAGTTCATTTAACTCAAGCACATTCTCAAGACCATTACTCAAACACCAAAGTTATGAAAAGGAAACGTTGGCATCACCTGATATCTGGGGTCATTAGGGTGGACGGCCACAGCTGTGTCTCCAAGCATGGTCTCAATACGTGTGGTGGCCACTACCACCTCCTCATCTGCAGGAGAACATTATATTTGATAAACCTCTGTATGTCTTGTCAGTACTTCTAAACTCATTTCTCCAGAGACAACCCTCACCTGATCCTTCAATCTTGTAAGAGAAAGACACCAGCACGCCAAACTCGACTTTTTCCTTATAACCCGGCACAGGAAGAAGGGTTCGCCCTGTCAGCTCCTTTTTATCGACCTAGAACACAACATTCATCAGGTGACGTCAGAAAACAGAGACTCTGAGACTGTTAGTGAAGATGTAACTTCTTGTCATCTTCTACTTTCCGACATAATTGAAGTTAAACTGTCAAAAAAATGTATGGATATATTTTCTCAGACTAGCTTTTACTGTGTTTAGAGAAGTTATGAAATAAAAAAAACAGGTCACACTGCATTTATTTCATAAAAAATACAGTTAAGCAGTAATATTGTGATCCAAATATTGTAATATTGTTTTCTATCCAAATAATAAAAAATGTATTCCTATGATGGCAAAGCTGAATTTTAAGCAGCATTACTCATTTTCAGTGTCACGTGATCCTTCAGAAATCATTGTATGACAATTTGCTGCAGAAGAAACATTTATTATTATTATAAATGTTGAAAACAGTTGTGCAACTTAACATTTTTGTAGAAACCATGATAATAATAAAGGTCTTTACTGTCACTTCTGATTAATTTAATGTATCCTTTCTAATTACTAGTATTCGTAAAAAAAAAAAAATGATTGACCCCAAAACTGGCCCCACATATGATATGAATGTACCTCTATGTCAGAGATGGCGGAGTTGAGGGTGCAGGACCAGTTGACGAGTCTCTTGCTCCTGTAAATCACACCTTCCTCATGCATACGTATAAATGCCTCCTGGACCGCAAACGACAGTTTCTGCAAGCGGACAGTATTACACATGCTTAAAAACTGATTATCCATTATTAAATAACGACACTTTAAAGCTTAGCAATGACAAGCTTTTTAACAACCATTTTTGGCTGTCATTTAACACCTGGGTTGGGTTTTTGTGCATTGTACTCACAGTATCCATGGTAAAACAAGCTCTGTCCCAGTCCAGAGAGGAGCCCAGCTTCTTCAGCTGATGATAGATGCGATCTCCCTTTCTGTTCGATGCCAAAAGGAAGAGAAATTTGTTCATATAATTTAAGAGTTAAATCAATTATTTAATGATCTTGGAATTATCCATCCCCGATCCAGAATTCTCCTCAACCTCACACACTCACTCGTTCTTCCACTTCCAGACCTCCTGGATGAATTTCTCTCTCCCGAGATCATGTCTGGTCATCTTTCGCTCTCTCATCAGTTTCTTCTCCACCACCACCTGTGTGGCGATACCAGCGTGATCACAGCCGGGATTCCACAGAGTGGTCTCTCCTCTCATCCTGTGCCTGCATTATCACATTAAAGCAAACCAAGGATCAAATATATAATTATTTCTAACACAATGTCATAGGCCTCATATCGTAAATTACCGTTTCAAAGCCATCTTAAGTTATCCAAACATTAACAATAAGCCACAAAGTGTCTTGTCTTGACTCTTATATACTTGTCTATTTTTTTTATTACAGCTAATAAAAGCATAACATTTATATAATGGCTTCTAACATTACATTATTTATAACAACTATAACCGGTTACCATCTTGTCAGGGAGTCCTGAATTGCATTGGTCAAGGCGTGACCAAGGTGGAGAGATCCGGTCACATTAGGTGGAGGAATACACATCATGAACACGCCACGTGGGTTTGGCTCACTTACATTCTTTCTCTGGATAAACAGTAGAAATATAATTTAATGAATATACACTATCATTTAAAAGTTCGGGATCGGTCAGATTTTATGTTTTGGAAAGAAGTCTCTTATGCTCACCAAGGCCGCATTTATTTGATCAAAAATTCAGTAAAAACAGTAATATTGTGAAATATCACTACAATTTAAAATAACTGTTTTCTATTTTAATTTTAAAAAATGTTTTATGTAATTTATTCCGGTGATGTGAAAGCTGAGTTTTCAGCATCATTACTCCAGTCTTCAGTGACACATGATCCTTCAAAAATCATTCTAATATGCAGATTTGCTGCTCAAGAAACATTTCTATTTGCCTACTCATTACAGAATCGAGTACAAAATCTTACTACTTGTGTATAAATCTTTAAATAATCTAGCACCTTCTTATCTGACTAAGTTACTTCATCCCTACACTCCCGTAAAAGGACTAAGATGGAACAGCAAACTCCTCAAGATCCCCGGAACGCCTGAAGACAAGGGGTAATAGAGCCTTTGAAGTGGCTGGCCCCACTCTTTGGAACAATCTTCCTAATTTTATTAGAATGGCTTCCTCTCTATCTGAGTTCAAATCTTGTCTTAAAACTAATCTTTACTCTGGCTTTTCATATGTAATTTTGTCTTCTTTTTTGTTGTTGTGATTGCTCTTAACTGTTTTTATTGCTACTGTTTTATTGCTACTGTACAGCACTTTGGTCGCGTCTGCCTGCGGCCGTTTTTAAAGGGCTCAAAGATATAAACCAACTTAAACATTGAACTTCAACTATTTATTATCAATGTTGAAAACAGTTGTGCTGCTTAATATTATGGGAAATATGATAATTTTTTTAGGACTCTTTGATTAACAGAAAGTTAATTCTCTTTGATTAACTCTTTGATTAACATTTATTTCATTTATTTGAAATAGAAATCTTTTGACTATAAATGTCTTTACTGTCCTTTTTGATCAATTTAATGCATACTTGCTGAATAAAATAACTTCTTAAAAAATATAAACATTTGAATGGTAGTGTACCTACAGTGTTTGTTGTATTAGAGTATTAAAATACATTATGATTTTCATGTCATACCCCATATTCAGGCTTGAAAAATCCCTGTTTCTCCCACCAGGAGTACCAGGCCGCTTCCACATACTGAGGACTGTAAGAATCAGGCAGAGGACTCAGGACATCTGAGACACATGAAGAGAGACACATAAATGATTAGAAGCGTGCGTGACAAATCTAAAAACTACAATTCCTGCTAAGCAAAAGCACACCTTTTTTCTCTCCAGAAGGTGTGGGTATGCTGTAGCTTATCACACCCAGTTCCTTCTTCTCAGGTTTGGCCTTTTTCTATTGGAGGGGACGCAACAATAAACAATATGGCAAGTTCTGCGTTCTGCTTTATTTCTATCTCTGCTTGTGTCAATGTCAATAAGAGAATAACATGCTGAGATTCATCGCTCTACCTCAGTCTGAGGCTGCATCTTCTTCTTCTCCTCAGTCTCTTTCTTTTGTTGAAACTTCTCCATCTTTTCTCGCTTCTTGGCCTCTTTCTTCAGCTGAGCCTCGGTCTTAGGAGGACCTGAGAATAACAAGGACAAGAAGACAAACTAATTATTCAGGGGCAACATAGACTTCTAAAATGCTTTCAGACTCTGATAAGGCTAAAGTCTATCTGAAAGATCATGTGAGCTGTTTTAATTCACTAGTTTTTAATGGTCTTAAAATACCCTCAAAACGCTATGACACATTTCTAAAGTAATTAAAAAGCAACAACTTCCAAATACACACACCCTTACCGTTACCAGGTGTGCTGTCTGGTGTAGCAGCATCAGAAGCAGCAGTTGATGTGGCATTGGCGGCAGCGCTGGGTTTGGGGGTCACGGGCACCATTTTCTCACACAGTGAGATTTTACCTAACACCTTCAGGAATTGTGGCTGGTTCACACAGGTATTAAACCATCTGGTCACATTCACCAATGACTTCCTGTCTGCAGGCTCCAATGCCTTAAATAAAAGTACTATAATGAGGAATCAATTACAGCAACTGAAAGTTGAAGCAGTTCATCCAAAAATAATTTACTCGCGCTCATGTCATTCAAAACATGTATCAGTGTTGTTTTTGTCAACTAAAAATAGAACAAAAAACTATTGAAATAAAATAAAAAATATGACATAAAAAAAATGTAACTTTTAAGTTAGAAATTTTGCCTTAATTAGCAACTAACTGAAATAAATAAGTTTAAACTAAAGTAAGCTACTAAAATTTAAACAAAAATAAATTAATGCCATAAAGAAGTATATTAAAATTAATAACTAATGACAAAACCACATTTAAAAAAAACTAAAACTTAAACTAAATTAAAATGAAAACTTATTCAAAATATTGATAAAACAGTACATAAATAATAATAAAATAACACAAATCTGTATGACTTACTTTCTTCTGTGAAGCATAACATTTTATGCTAATATTTCATTTTTTTATCCACACTATGAAAGTCAAATGGCATGCAACATTGTTTTTGGAACCCGTTAACTTTCATTGTATGAATAAAAAATATCTTCTATGTTCCATAGAAGTAAGTAAGTCATGTATGGAACGACAAGAAGATTCTAACATTCTAAATTATGTGTGTGAATTATCCCTTTTATTAATACAAGCCATCATGATAAAAGAGTTCAGATGGTTTAAGATTACAGATGTGCACTCACATATTTGAATGGCAGCAGTGTTGCCATAGCAACAGCCATATCAGCCAGAGTCACACCCTCTCCTACCAGGAATGTCCGCGGTGCTAGAGTCCCATCTAGAGCTTTGAGAACACGCAGTAGCTCCGCTCTGGAACTCTGCAGAAGCTAAAATTAAACATTTAAGTTAGTGCAGCTTCTCAACCAGGAACAGTTTAGAAAAATAAAAAATACAGGGGCAGTCGTGGAATAATGGTAAGAGAAGGTTGTGGGTTCAATTCTCAATACCGGCAGGAAACGTTCTTGAGCAAGGCACCTAACCCCCAATCACTCCCCGGGCGCCACAGCAAAATAGCTGCTCCCGGTGTGTGTGCCCACAGTTTGCAGTGTGTGTGTGTGTATGTGTTTGTGTGTGTGTGTGTGTGTGTGTGTGTGTCTTCACTACTCACTGTTCCTAATATGTGGATGGGGTTAAATACAGAGGACAAATTCAGAGTGTCTCTTTCACTTAAAAAGGTCTAAAAAAAATGATGAGCCGGAGCCGTACACTCAGTGATGCCTTTCAATCAACACATGACATACACAGACAATCCAACCATCAAGACACACACAAAAGACATACCTTCTTTTCAACTCCCATGATCCCCAGCAGAGGGAATGCCACAGAGCAGGCCACTGGCATCAGCTCGTTCTCAGCAAAGCTCAGCCATTGCCACACCTGACTTTCCTGCTTCTTATCGCTGCCTGTCCGTTTGCCCGCTGCTGCCAGGTACCAGCTCACAGCATTGGCACCGGTGAGCACCGTGCCGCCCGCACCCTCTAAGACCAGTGCAGGACGAGACCTGCCCACCTCCGCCGGAGGGTCCTCATGGACTATTCGTGGAGGAGATCGACAGAATTCAGCCGCGATCAAGGGCAGCAAACTCCTGAAGTCATCAGAGTGTGAAGAGATGTAAAGAGTGTCCATCTGACAGAGAGATAAGGGTCATGTCAATTAATAATACACAAAACGAGTGAGTAATGTGCATCTCTTTATGTTTAATATAAAATTGTATTTAATTTCTGCAGTTGTGAGCATGACACAATGACTATTATTAAACTTTATATGATAGATATGTCATTGAAAACCTCATACGCTTCAATACATAAATGAAAGCAAAAGTGTCACAGATTCAGGTTTCAATATTATGTCAATAAACAACACTTTTAATATATTAGTATTAACAGTTATTGAATATCACCTACTTTTCTTATATATATAACTTCTGTGATCTGAGCCTCGTCATACATTTATGTAAACTGTTCAAATGACAAATAAACTTAACTTGACGATATTAGTCAGATTATATTCAGAATCTCACTGATTTAATATTTCCTTAAATAATTGTATTCGTTTAAAGATCGCAATGAACTCTTTTACTCAGTAACCTTTTGTATTTATATTACAATGTAATGCTTCAATAATAACTTGAGAGATTTGAAGTCTAAAGATAGACCGGCTAATTGGCTAAACGCATGATCTGTTCATTTCAGCAGAGCTATGACTACTAAAGTCAAGAAATCACATATAAGACATACACACGTTTAGATTTATTGATCAGCACATATACGGCAGCATCTGTATTTTTTCAAGTCTCATTGAAGATCATTAATAACTCACCTGTAGGCAGCAGTAGGGAAACGTCAGCCTAAATCCAGCATGCACACAGGCTCGAGACTCCAGTGCTTCACAGGCGCTGCCGTAAAGTCATAACAACCGTCGTAAAGTGCATCCGTCTGACGCAATAAACGTGAAAAAGTCATAAAAGTATAGTTGGCGCCAACAAACTGCAATAACCTTTTTTTTTTTTTTTTTACTTAGTCTATGGTAATATAACAGGAAACACTGAACGTTATGATGCAAGCCACTGAAAATGATAAACTGATAGGTAGTTTACGAATTAAATTATGAATTATAAAAATTATTTATGATTATAAATTATCTTTATGTTGCCTGTTAACGACATTATTTACTAATTTGAATATAAAAATGAATGCATTAACAACATTTTAAACTTTAAAGTTTTGATATTCAAAATTTATATTCACAAATGGACTTTTTTTTTGTAAATACTTGTCTCTTTAATACATTAATTTAAATAAGGGGTTTTCAAACTGGGCTCCAGGGACCTTCAAGGGGCCACAAGAGAGTGCGGTCCATGGAAAAATTCAGGAAAAAACAAGTAAAAAATAAACAAATAATTTAAATAAATAATTAAAAGAGTAAATATACACAAAAAACTTTTTTTTAATGAATGACTAAAAAAAATAGCATAAATTAGTA
Organism: Phoxinus phoxinus; assembly: GCF_949152265.1. Lineage (NCBI taxonomy): Eukaryota > Metazoa > Chordata > Actinopteri > Cypriniformes > Leuciscidae > Phoxinus > Phoxinus phoxinus. The sequence goes on from NC_136885.1 coordinate 18,127,179, forward strand.
AACTCAGCTGGTATATATATATATATAGGCTATACCTTTTTTATTTTTTTAAATGGGGATCCCTCACACGAGGATGGTCATATTTGGGGTCTATGGCAGAAAAACCTGACCCTGAATCAAGATTGGAAAATTTCTGGCTATAGTTAAATGTTACAAATTGGTATTTGGCACAATGTTTGTATGTTAAGATTATGCCGTACGTACTTATTTTTTCATCACTTTATAAAGGTTCCGATTTATAAATACAAGTGATGATGGTATATTAAAAAAAAATCCTTAATTAGATTCCAGTATAGACAGATACAGTAGATTACCTTGAAGGTCTTTTACTATAGATTGGCCTATAAATGACAGAGACCATGACTCACAGAGAAGAGGTTTTATTGCAGCATATAAACCATGACACAGCAAGGCCTTTGTATGTCAGATTAAATGACATAAATATCTCACACAATTACATCACTTGTTTGTCACTTAATAAACATTGCTCAGCACCTTGAAATTGGTTCAAATCACCCTGCAGTGCAGCATTCGTTTCCTCTTTTTAAGGCAGACAGCGACATAGAGATTTCATGATTTATATCCACATGCCATGGTCAATATTCGTTGTCCAGTCCACAAGACACTATAAGTTCTGGCAGTAAAAATCCCATTCAGTTTCACCAGGGAATTGATTTTTTTAACAATAAGATAGACCTACTGTGAGCTACGAGGTTGCTTATAGATGGTATTTTGTAAAAGCCTTTGGTCCACATTATTTCAACTTATTTTTTAAAGACTTGTGTTTGTCAGCTGAATTTGTGTTAAAAACTACATTACCCATGATTCTGTACTGAAATCTCCACCAATCAGAGAATCGAAACAAGATAATTGCACCAACTCTTAACAATATATATATATATATATATATATATATATATATATATATATATATATATATATACATACATATATACATATATACACATATACACACACACACACACATATACATTGTCAATTATGTCACAATGCAATTGGATTGTAGTTCTCTCATTAAAGCCATCAAGATGTCTTCTTGTTTGATTATCAAATACTTTTGCTTTAAATAAAATTTTGTAATGTTGTGATTTACCTCGTTTGCTTTGCCGTTTACAAATCCCAATTGGAAAAAAAAGTGAATGGGATAAATACTTCCAGAACCAATGCTGCTGAAAAAGTGGGTGGGAACTGTTAAAATCTATTTGTAATGTAATATGCAAATAAGGTTTCTAAAACAGGCATATACACACTGTTAAATCTATTCACCAACCACTTCAGATGTCACCAATTTAGGCATTTGCGATTCGGATGATTCACCTGAGCTCCCTCCGAAAGCTTCCTGGACATTGGTTATTGTATTCTCCACCAGTCCGCCTACGATGGACACAGCTGTAGTTAGCAGGTGGCCCACCCCTCTTCCACTTCTCCAGGTAAGTCTTCCAACCCCACTACCAACTGTTGACACCTGGTGGCCCATTTCGGAGGATATGGCACACAGGTAATCTATCGTCTGATCCCCAACTGACTCAAAAACCATCTTGATGATCCTAAACCCATTCCCCACCGTTCCCGTCATGATCCCCAAGGCATCCGACGCCAGAGTGCCAGTCCCTGTGAATCCATCCTGGAATGCCAGGACCAGGCTGCTGGCTAACGGACTGAGGCAAGAGTAAACCGTGCACACGCTTGTTTCTCCTGTCTGGTACAAGGTGCTAAAAATGCATGAAACCCCAGAAGACACTCCAGAGCACAAGTTGTTTACCAAAGTGAAGCTGTCGACAGGCACAGAGGCCAGAACGGCCAGATCTTCCTGAAGAACGTAGCTGACCTGGAAGGGAAAGTTAGTGACCCGGTTAACGATCGGAGAAAAAGGGGCATAAAGGAGAGAGATGGTGGAAGACAAAATGTAGAGAAGAGCAGACTCTGAGCTTTCTGTCTCATTGGTGCTCTCCTCAACGTCCATGTCTGAGCTAAAGGAAGATGTGTAGCTTGGGGCTTCGCCATTCACATGCTCCGTCACGTCCTCGTTTTCTGATTCTAGTGTTCCTGCCTCCTGAGTGTTATGTACGACAATGTGCTCTTCACCTTGTGCATCAGAGTTGGGTGTTTTGTTGTCATTCAGTTGCTTTGTCAAGAGCGACGTCAGTTCTTCTTCTCTCTGATGTCCCATTTTACCACAACCTCCTGAAAACAGGCTTGTAACTCCTATCAGCTCCTCTAACACCTTAATGCTGAGCACTCTTACATCCCCCTCCTTCACTAGCCCAACACTGAAACTACCATCTCCATCTGAAGCAGCACAACACACTGCTGACCACAATAGTTTCCCCCCACACTCATTAAACCCGCCCACACCAATCTGCACATAAATTTCCCCGCTCATCTCTGAACACATCGGTACGACAGAGCTCTGTGTCAGCTGTGCTGTCAGAGCATCCCATTTCAGGAGAGGAGAGTTTGAGTGTGATGGGGTCATGTTGGTGGTTCCTCTGTAAAGAGCTGGGATGGCCACATGGGAATCGTCATTGATTTCTTCTTTGGCATCCTGCTGATGTGTTGAGAGAGACAGGTACAATGTAATTACATGTTTAATCGCAACAGTATACAATGTATTTCTCAACACTATAAATGGTCAAAACTGCACAATCATGATTTATATCATTTACAGTACTCCCCTTAATGTCATTTCAAACCTATATTTTCTTCTGCAGAACATATGAGAAGATATTTTGAAGAATGGTGGGGTCCATCATTGTTGGACCCCACTGACCTTCATTATATAGACAAAAACTAAAAAACATTTAGACATTTTTTCAAAATTTCTTCTCTTTTTGTTCCGCAGAAGAAAGGCATGGGGTCGAGTAAATTACAGAATTTTTCCACCAAGAGTTTGAAAATTTGGGAGATGCGTGGTTGACAGGGAGGAATGAGATGTTTGTTCTGAGGTGTGACTGAATGAAAAACAACCTGTTCTGAGTCACTTTCATGAATAGCCCCATTACTTAAATGCAATCAGAATGTCTTGGGTTACTTTACATATTGTGGTTTTACCTTCATTTTACTGTACACTGCTATTGCACTGGTCCATATGAGTGACCATGGTAAAGAAAAAGAAAATCTTAGAAAAGTTTTTAGAAATGTATATATTGATGCTGGTTGTGTGAAGTATTCATGCATGTCACTAAGACTTTGGTGAGTTGCACATCATTTTACAGCCGGAATTAACGCTGCTTTGTCATAAAAAGGTCCAATTATCTGATATTGTAAGAGACGTATTGGCCTTGACACGCAAAGTCAGCAGGAATCATTTTATGACATCCCTTACAGTTTGTTTTCTACATGTTGGTCACACCACATTAATGATTTCGCAGATGTTTTTCAATCTATTATATAGACATCATATATTAGATATTATAAATATATGTTGTGTATATGTATATATTTCGGTATAAAAATATTACAAATACAATTCAAGTGCCTTGAATACTACTCTTCTATGATGAGTGTTTTCAATTTGTATATTAAAGAGAAAATCAAAAGTAGCAAAAACTACTTACTACACACATAAAAAACATGCTCATCAGAGAAGGTGTATTAAAGTCGCTGAGTGTATGAAATGCATTTTTAAAGTGTTGAATACATTTAGAGAAAGGACAAAAATAAGAATCTTATTTTCTCTAAGTTTCTTATGTTCATATTGACCCTACTAATATGATCCCTGAATTGGTAAAATGTTTCTTTTCCACTTGACTTGACAACCTTGTACAATGGCATGTCAGCAGAAACCGTAATGAACGGCGTTTAGCAGGCCTCTCTGGTCAAAAACCAAAGACATCTATAACCTGTGCTTACACTCATTTAGTACAATAACTGTGGCTGTGAGATAACAACAGCCTTCACTACTATCACAACAATGCCTATTTAGCAGAAAAGCATGCTAAAGTCTACACAAAGCTTCAATACAGTGACTGAGGAAGAGAAAAACACTGTGTCTCACCGTGCTGTGCACTCCTCTGCCCCATCCATTATTCAGGCCGAGATGAAGGGCTGTATAGGCGGTGGTCTGGCATTTGGTGTTATAGAGCGATGCAAAAGGCCGTCCGGTCAGATGTCTGTGACACCTCTCCTCCAAACCCAGCTCAGACAGTGATCGTGGAGGTGTGCCTCTGAAAAAACACTCTTGACACTGGAGAAACCCTGGATCAAGCTCCGTGTGTGTACTTGCCCAGACCACAACACCATTGAACAGCACTGCAGAGATAAACACAGCGAGTCTGGGCAGAGCAAACAGCATGGCCAAAACCCTCAGAACAGCGAAGCAGAGACTGCAGCTAACAGTGCTGAACTAGCAGCTACACAAAACAAGATCCTCTCTCTCTCTCTTCAGCAATGCAGAATGAGTCTGGGCACAATCTAACCTTCTTCATCCCTCCCCCTTTCACACTCACTCTCTTTCATCCATCCCTCCCTTTCAAAATCACTCTTTCTGACTGCACCTCATCTTAGTATTACTATAATGCACACAAACCAGTACACACACCTCTCACACGCCTTAATGACTACCTGTGTGTCAGCATTCCCCAATATCCCCAATAGAAAACATGCCATTTTTGCAGCTAAAGTCATTTTTTATGGCCAAAAGAACATTCTGATAGGGAAAAATGTTCAGTCATAAAATTGGAATTTCATTTGATAAATCAGAGGTGGTGAATAAAAACAGGTGCTGGTGTACTGACTCAAAAACAGCATAAAGAAAGTAGACAGAAACACAGGAAAACAGATTTTAAATATTTAATTAAAAAAACAACAACATAAAAACAAATATTTTGCTTGCAGTTTCCTTTGGCCCCTGTGTGAAGACAAAAAAAAGTTAATTTAATTGCTTTCATTTAATATCTTTTATTAAAGTTATAAAGAACTGTGTTGATAAACTGTTAGAGATACTGTCGTGTCTAGTTCATGTTCAGCTGGTGTGTGTGCATGGTTAATAATCCCATAGCAACTTGCCTGGACTTGTGTTGATGTGCTCCTGGGTAAAATGGGTGTGGCTCTCTCAATCTCAGTGTGTTTTTCCTCTCTTTGTTCTGCTCACTCTCTTTCCCTCCCTTATTGTCTAAATTCTGTCGCACAACTCTAAATTTACTGCATGCTTACAGGTAATGTATTGCAGCTCAGCAGTCTTAAAAGAATGAGCCTATCCAGTATCCAAGATGAGTCAGGGGATTTTTGGTAACTCAATCTGTTACACAACCGAATGCCAACATTAACAACACAGAGCCAGATTTCTTAATGACGCATCAGAAAATCCTGATAATTTGGTCAATCTCCAATTTCCCATAAATAGAGTACCTATCAATCTGGAAATATCTAAATGATTTATAACAATAGAAGACGTGCAGAACGAGTATTCTGGTTGCCCTGCCAACATTTTCATTGGCCCCACCACAAAAAAATGATAAATTATCATTTTTAGCAATGCATTTTTTTATTTTTTTTTTGCTCAAAATATTTATATTCAATTCAAATTTAAAACAGAAATGTTACTGTTATAATGTAACTCCATAAACAATTTTGCTGAAAAGCGATGGCATATGAAGCAAAAAAATAGTAGTTTTCAACACATTCATACCAAAACTTTCAAGCCAATTTAGCAAATGACCAAAACCACATATACACTATTGTTTATATGTTTAGGGTCAGTATCAGTAAAAAGGTATTTATCCAGCAATGATGCATTCATTTGATCAAAACCGTAAAGACTTTTAGATTGTTACAAAAGATTTACATTGCAACTAAGTGCTGTTTATCGTTAAAACATAGTTAAAGAGTAGATAGATGTAAAAAAATAATAATCCTAAAAAATTAATTATGGTTTCCACAAATATATTAAGCAGCAAAACTGTTTTCAACATAGATAACAATAATACATGTTTCTTGAGCAACAAATCATCATATTAGAATGATTTCTGAAGGATTTTACAATATTATTTATATTTTTGATCAAATAAATGCAGCCTTGGCCAGACCTCTTTTAAAAACATTACAAAATATTATCAACTCTAAACTTTTAAAGGGGTCATGACATGAGAAACCAAATTTGCCTTGATCTTTTGGTATATAAGAGGTCTTTGTACCATTAAAACGTCCTGCAAGTTTCATAGCTTAAGACGTCCTCCCCTTTATAAACGAATCATTTATTTAATCAAGCTCTAAATACAGCTCGTTCTGGATCCATGGTAAGAAGTGACGTCACGGTACGAAGTGACGTACCAGCGTTTGCATATGACCGCCTCCGGCACAAGACAACTACGCTTAAAGCGCAAGACAACTACGCTCATTTCGTATCATTGTCGCGCCCGCGCGCTGCGCGCCTCACAAGTGTTCAGTCGACGGACAGCGAGTGGATCTGTGTGTACAGGGAAATTACGATGCCACGCAGATGTGCTGTTCCTGGCTGTGGACAAACAACATTTTGAATACGCTGCGAAAGATCCAGACGTCAGGGGAAAAATGGATGCACTTTATTTTTTGCGGACATCTCAGTCACTGCAGTGTTAGTTTAAGCGTTTGTTCTATACATTTGAAGGATGACTGTTTTGAGAACAAATCCCAAAATGATGCTGGCTTTGCCAGAAAACTGTTGCTCAAAGATAAGTCCGTGCCGACTATTCTGGACTCAACAACGACGACGCAAACTGTAAGTAATGTATTTAAAACTTTAAACTACTTTTTAAATACGCCGAATCCGCAAACGTTCTGGCTGGAGGCGTTAATAATTGATGCATAGGCACTGACGTTAGCCAATCATAACAGTGGGCGTTAACACTGAACTCTTAAAGGGGAAACACCCCCAAAACAGACTGTTTGAATCAGAGGATGAGAAACGGGGTGGGAAAAGGTCATAAATCACTAAATTTTAAAAGTTTTTGTAAAAAAAACTATAGTAATACTATAATTGCACCTAAGGGAACATAATAAAAAAAAAAAAAAAAACATGTCATGACCCCTTTAAACAGTAGTGTATGTTAGCCAACTAGATAACATTATCGTGCCATTCTTATTGCTGAGCCCAGTAAAAGCAACTTGGTTTTGGATTAAATTTGTTGCAAGATCTCATCAGCATGTAATTCAGCATGATACTGCCTGACAAAAAGTAAATTTAAGCTAGATTTAATAATATATAATATCCATAATGATGAAAAGTAGTTTCAGTAGTTGTATCTGCAGCTAAATGCTCACAGAGGCCTGTATTTTTCTATTACCTTCACTCATTGGGTATGTCAATGACGAGCTCTGCCTCATCACCCTCTCCTCTCTCCTCCTCTCCTTGGTCACTATCTCCCTCGCTTTCTCCCTCTTCATCGGCTGCATCCTCACTCAGCATCTGCTGTGGGACCCAGCTGAACGGCCCACTCGCACCCCCAGCTGCACCACTGCCTGCAGGGTAACTGGACGTGACGTGGCCAACCACCTGAATGAGAGGAAAGAGCAGATACATTTTTGTTATTATACTGCATATCAGAACCATGTAACTAAAATGCATGAAGAGAAATGTGTAACTGTCAATGCAAGATTATTAAAAGACGTGACAAACAGTGTAACAATAATGGCCACATGAATCTAGGCCACTGTGTTTCCAGCATAAAACTCTCTGTCCCTCTCTCACCTTCCCTGAACCGTCTTTCCTGTGTTTGGCCAGTTTTGTTTTTCTCTCTTTCTTCACACGCTCAGCAGAGGGAGCCAAATACTCAGGAGGGAAGGGTAACTGCTCACCCACAATCACACACACATGGCACCAAAGAATAAGAGTCATTCCCCCACACACACACACACACACCCAGAGTGCCCAGAGAGATGTGTGTGAAGTCCACATAAACCAGGTGAGGTGATAAAAGACAAAAAGAGAGAAAAAAAATGAATAAAATGACAAATTAACAGGTGACAAAAACAGAATGTAAAACACTAGCTTAGTTTCCATCCACCTATATTTATGTGAATTTTGGGATACTTCTTTTTTTTAATGCTGGATGGAAAAGCACAGATGTACATACATTTTAAAACTTTTGCGCTCAATTGAGGTGGATCATTTTTTTATCCATTAAGAAGATATGCGCAAAAACTACACACGCATAAAAAACATTAAGGTATAAATTACTTGATGTGCAACAAAAAACTCACGAGATTTTGCCTAAACAGAGGATGTGATTGGATAACTGGACTAACCAGAAGACAAGTTTCATTGCACACCATTTCAAATGTTGTTTTGGTCATTCTGAAATGCCTGAGCCAAAGTCTGTCATCAAAAAGGTTGGGTATAATTACCTCCCAGAACTCTCACATTATTGCAAGGCATCTGAATGCAAGATAACATGACAGCATTTAAACCGTTTCATCAATTTCACAGGAAGTGATGGATTGAAACGGCTCTTTATTTGCAAATGTTTCATTTGATATCCCAATTTTGAGCAGTAGTTAAATTGGCAACTTTCGATGGAAACATAGCTAATGTGAGTAACTGAAAAGCATGAGTGCAGTATGTATGAGACCTGAGGAGTGCTCATGGAGGTGTGATGTACTCACAGTGTTGAGGTACTGTGCCGGAGCAGATGACTGGAGAGGAACCGCACCAGAGCGGGACAGGAGTGAGAGATGAGGAGATGAGGACGACGGGACGGGAGGAACTCCAGGACTTCTCCTCCTGAAAAACAAAAAAATCAATAAAATGATTGAAGACACAGAGCTACTGTAAAAAGATTAAAACATGTTAGCTTGATAAAAACAAGAATGGCACACAAAAAAAAGTTGCCATACTTAAATCGTGCCCAAATTAGTTATTTCAGGTTAATTTAATTCATTTTAATTTCCATTTTTTCATTTAGTAGTTACAGTAAAACGGTAATATGGTGAAATACTATTACAATTATTTTTTTTCCCCTATTTTCAATGTTATTTATTCCTGTGATGGGAAAGTAGCTGTATTTTCAGCATCATTACTCCAGTCTTCAATGTCACATGATCCTTCAGAAATCATTCAAATATGATGATTTGATGCTCAAGAATCATTTCTTATCATTATCAATGTTGAAAACAGCTGTGCTGCTTAATGTGTCTGGGGAAATCAAGATTTTTTTCCCCTGAATTATTTGATGAATAAAAAATTGCATAAGAGCAGCGTGTATTGATCAATTATTAAATTGCATCCCTGTTGAAAAAAAACATGAATTTCTTGAAAACAAAAGAATAAGAATCTTACTGAGCTTAAACTTTTGAACGGTATTGTAAACATTTTATTTAAGGATAAAAAAAAAGAGAGTGTTAAACTTTACCAGCTACATTTCTAATGTTTTACATCTGTCAAATCCACACAAAAATTCACTTGCTGTAGACTCACTTTTTCCCTGCATCCCTGTCTCTCTCTCTGGCTCCCTCTCCATCGCTGTCCGAGGAGACTGTAGCATCAGAGTCTGAAAACAAAAACACTCTCAGCACACAGAATCCCAGGAAGTTTCCTAGAGGTAATCAGATAAGCATTTTCTTTAGAGACCTACCAGAAGACTCTTCATCCACTCTTTCATACTGCAACAGCCTGTCCAAAAGAAAACTGACAAAACAAATGCGTTCAATTAAGTGCATGCATCTGTGGGACAAGCAAATGTGAAGCATTTGATGACTTTAATTAGACGACTAGAGGGTTCTACTACCTTTTGTCTCTTGAAACCTTTAATAGTTTCCTCTGAGCTCTTCTCAGCTCCTCCTGAAAACACTCTTGCTCCTGAACAGAGAAATTAAGACAGAGGATTAGCACGCATTTTAAAACGACAAATAAAAAATCGAACATTGAAGAAAACGATACTCACATATACTATAAACTTCAACTTGCGTTTGAGATTTTTGTATTTTCTCTTGTAATCCACCTCTACTTCAGCTTGTCCGTTCATTTTTATGATACTTCAATGGAGATATACCGTCGTTTTTAAATGGCTTTGCTACTTTATATTGATTCGAGACCGAGACTGTCGGAATGTTAATGTCTATCTTTATCCAGAAAGATTTAAGAGACTCAAAAATATTTAAATTAAGTACTAACTTTACTCATGTTAGCCACGCTACCGCTACATAACCAACCAACAAGATAAAGAATTAACAAAATATTTATTTGTCGAGTCTAAAAAACAAGTACCGATGAAGACAACGAAAATGTGATAACCTAATATGCCAAACAAAATTACAAGACATTTAACAATAAACACCTATCTCTCGCATGTCAGGTACAGTGCTGAACTGCGACGTGCTCTTTGTTTACTTCCGCTTTCAACGTCATACGTACAGGAAATGGGTAATGCAGGCAAATCTCTAAACAAATGCCGACTTTTTTTAAAAGTTCCCATGAGTATCAATGCCATTTCTCGTGGAATACAATATAATATAATACAATACAATACAATACAATATAATATAATATAATATAATATAATATAATATAATATAATATAATATAATATAATATAATATAATATAATATAATATAATATAACACTAATAATATATAATTCACATTAACAAAATAAACGCATTAAAATTAATTAATGTCATGCATTAAATTGAATTAAAACAAATGTATCTAATTTTGTTGGTGTCCACTAGGGGGCCTCATTATGCATCCAAAAATGATTCAAAATAAGTTATAATAATTTAACCTAAAATAAAACGGTAAAATGCGATAATAATCAAGAGGTAACTGACATCACTTCCTTTTTGATTTCCCAATAATATTGATTTTATTAAAAAAGTTATTTTATTACTCTTTAAAAAAATCTACATTTACATATTTTCTTTACAAAATGACAAAGGCATAGTATTTATTCTGAAATAAATTAATAATGTAAATAAAAAATAAATTAAATTCAAGCTATTGACACTACTAGTTTCTGTTAGCCCAATAAAAATGTATAACAACAAACAGCTTTACCATCATTGCAGTAGAAGTAGCCTACCATGAGGAAATCTCTTCAGGCCCCCTTGGTCTCAAAATTATCTGAGAGCCATTGCCCAATATCAATTTCAATTTCTAAATGAGCTTTATTTGCATAGTATGACTGTGTAAAATAGCACAATATTGCCAAATAAATATACATATACAAACATAATAGATAAATAAAAAATAAAAATTCCATATTATACATAAATATAGCCTATCACAATAAATATAAATATAATGTAAAATATAATAAATATTTAATAAAAAATAATGGTGATACCTTGTTATGGCCATAGTTAGTGACCATAGTTACTAATATTGGTCAGGTATGGTGCCAATTTATAATCAGACTTTATTTTGTGGAAGTATTTTAATGAATTTAATTGTGTTTAATGAAGTTAATTATTCTTTGCTTATTTTCCCTATTTATTTTACCTTTGAGTGTCTGAACTGAATTGTTGAATTAAGTTGATGTTTTTCCACTAAATATTATATCATGAAGTTCTAAAAAGCCTGTGCAATTTGATAATTTTGAAGTGTCTTATGTAGACTGTGCATTTAAAATGATTGCACTCTACCCTTTTACTGAGTCTGCATCTTAGTCTCAGCAGTCACACACTCAGGACGGGTCCATGAATAATACATTGCCTTGGTTGAGCAGTTCTCACACACACACACACACACACACACACACACACACACACACACACACACACACACACACACACACACACACACACACACACACACACACACACACACAGAGAGAGAGAAAGTGAGAGAGAGAGAGAGAGGGGGGGGGGGGGGGGGGGGTGACGTACACCACAAAATATTTTTTTCTTGTCATTCAGCCCTCAACTATTTCACAGAAATATTTGAAAAATCTTTGTCAGACAGACTGCTCTTTATGAAACACAATCTTCCTCTGTTTGCACATACAACACAGGCACACACTCACTTTGTCTGCATATTATATATCATTTGTGCATACACACAGATTTTTGTCAGACCCCTTATAGCATGAAACATAAGCCCCCCAATAGCCCTTTTCTCTATCTTGCTGCCTGTAATAGTCTGCCTCTGTTCTCTGACGTTGGCTCTTGTTGCAGACAGAAATAGAAAATCTCTTCCCTCACTTCCATAAATTGCTCATGCTGTGCAGCGAGACAGCTGTGGACCCCACAATACCTCCCTCTGCTTTTCTTCTCCTGAGCTGATATTCTATTATGTGAAGTCAAATGATGTCTCAAGCCATTAAAGATATTATACTGCACTTATTTTTAACTTAAATCGTTCCGTGCAAATTTAAGTTGGTCGTGTGCTGGTCACATCCAGTCTCTGAACCAACCAGTCTGTGGCCCTCCTTTGATGTATTACCCTCATATTGCCTTTGCCCCCCCCCCCCCCCATACCACCACACACACACACACACACACGCGCGCGCGCGCGCGCACACACACACACACACACACTCTTCTCTCTCTCTCTCTCTCTCTCTCTCTCTCTCTCTCTCGCTCACTAAAACTCTTACACACACCTATCACTCAGTTTGATTTAACCCCTCTCTCTCTCTCACGTATGAGATCCCGGAGCTCTGTCTGCTTTGTTCTGACAAGGAAAACTGGAATGCACACAAATCACATGAAGGACACAAACAACAACTTTAACAACTCCCTCCTTGGTGCCCAAAAGGTAAGAATAAAATGTCACCTTCATATGTCATAGCAAGGTGAAATACACAGTGTGGATTGTTTTTATTTCTGGAGGGTTCCAAATGGGACAATAGCTTAAACGTGTTATTTTTGACTTTCTGAGAAGAATAAATAGAAAATTTGTTTTTGATTACATTTTAAAAGTAGATTACATGGGTCAATGCATAAACTGTACAATCTAATTAGTGTGTTTACTGAGTGAGCTTAAAGTGGCTTTGTGTTTGTGCCTGTGTGTTTGTGTTTCAGGAGAAGCTTATTCAGGCGATTAAAAAAATTAAACATGAAATTGATGAATGTTATGAAGCTGAGAAAGACGCCTTTGTGGCCGCGGTGGAGGTCGAGGTACAGATTGATTTACTTTTGTAATACGTATGTGTGTGACTGAATGAGTATTAATAGTCTTTCCTAGAATACACTGACTGACTCACATGGAAAGATAACTCCCAAAATATTTAAGTAGGCCTATGAGAAAATCATAATATAAACTCACCTCCCAAGTTATATATTCTCATGTATAAAGATCTGTTTACTCTGTAAAACTTAAAGATATTAAAACCTTATTATAAGTCCCTCAGCATCTTTCTGCAACCCGATGGGGCACGACCCCATTTAGAAAATTTGAAAATTTCTGGTATTAAATTTGAGTACTAACTTCATTAAGCTAATGTCAGCCTGCTCATTTCTCCAGAGTTAAGTTGATTAGTCTCTCTTCCTCTGTGTTTCTCATTGAGTCATTAATGTCTCTCATTTACTCTCTCTCTCTCACAGAACAGATTTGAAGAGATCGAGCGTGAAATCCGAGCAGAGTTCCAAAACCTCCATCGTTTCCTAGATGAGGAGGAGGAGACGGACCTGGAACGACTGAAGAAGGAAAGGGAGAGACGAGTGAAGATCTTAAAAGAGAGAGAGAAAAAGATTGCCATGCAGGGTAGAGATCTAGAGAAAGCCATCGAGACACTGAATTGCAAACTGCGGGAAGATGACAGTCCCAAACTTCTGAAGGTGGATTTCCATTTTAAATTGTATAAACTGACAGCCTAAGCAGTGAAAGACTTAAGGCTTTAAGTAGTGTGGTGTTTTGACATAATTTACATTTACCGCATCACATATTTACTTTCATAGTTAGTTCATGCAGTGCAATAGACACCCACAGAACATGCTAGATGCCATTTGACACTGTTCAGATCAAGTGCCTTAACAATCACACGATTGAAAGAGTGAGGAATCTGAAGTGCTGACTGCTGTATTTATGCAGTGAAACATGGCTTTGAATCTGCAGGTTCATACTCTAAGCACTATATATTTTTGTATCCATTTAGGAAATCAAAGAGCTTCTGAAAAGGCAAGTGTCTTTTCTATTTCAATTTTTTTCTCTCTTGGTCTCTAAATAACATATTATCATATTCATTGTTGTTAGCTTTCTCATTTTTTTCAAACTGGTCATCATCTACCTTCTTTCTTGTTTATCTGTCCTTAAATGTATTAGATGTGAGGTGAATTTCATTCGACCTGCCCCAATAAACAGCGAAATCCTCTCTGGTCAGTTTGTGGGGCCCATACAGTACCGGATCTGGAAACACATGCAAACAGCACTTTACCCAAGTACTAAATATTTAATAATATTACATTAATTTATTACAATTAATGTTTTCTTTACTTAAGAGCTAAACATCTCATTAAATTGGTGGGAATTTTGATTCATCCCAGTAATTCAAATCTTTTGAAAAACGATTACTTTAGTGGCTATTTGTGCAGGTTACATCGCCAGTGGCGACAGGTGAGTTTTTGTGTTATGATTAATATTGATATAATGTATTCAGGTGATCCGTTAAAACATTGGATGCGTCCAAAATCGCATACTCTCTGAGTAGGTAGGCTACTTATTTTGAATAAGTAGTTACTTTGCGAAAAGGTAAGTTCTATATAAAACTAATGTGTGAAGTATAATGTGATCCGAGCATACTACATTCGCCATCTTGTTGCTGTCATGTGACCTACCAGCTTCAGTTGTGTCACGTTACTGCCATTCACAGATCCTCTCCTGTGGCCTCATGGGATAGTAAAGTGTCCAACATATGTACACTTCAGAATCTCATCGGAAGTAGTAGGTCACTCGTTTACTATTTGCCTTACTCTTTTATGAGTAACGTGAATTCGCACATGCTACTCCTGTCACATGCTGTTTTTAGCCTAGAGACTGTATGCAATTTCAGAAGCAGCCAGATTGTTCCTTCAAGCCGTGTTCAGACTCAAATCACTGACTTGTTAGGTAGGTTCATCCAATATAATACTCCTTTAAAATGCTCGAAAGCTATTTCATGCTATAGTCAGTCTTTGAAAGTTGGAAACGCATTCACACGCTTCAAAAAGTCAGTTCATGGAAGTTTTCAAAACACTGAATCGTTCACGAACGAAATACCACCACTTTAGGCTAATAGATTTTTATATTTGTTACATTATACATTTATTGTACTATATATCACTGATTACTATTACTGAATTCTCAATATACTCTACTTCATTTTCATACACAGACATATCCACGTTGACTTATGACCCTGAAACGGCACATCCCCTCTTGACCTTATCTGCTGAGAGGACGTCAGTGGTTTTCAGGGAGGACAAGGTGGTGCCCAAGGAGAACCCAGATGACAGGAACCCAAAGCGCTTCCACTACTACTATTGTGTGATGGGCTCAGAAGGCTTCACCTATGGCAGTCATTACTGGGAGGTGGAGGTGAAGGGGAAGACCGCCTGGCGAGTGGGTGTGGCCAGAGCGGACGTGCACCGTGGAGAAATGGACTCTTCCTCCACGTTAAACGGACTGTGGACGCTGTGCCTGAAAAATGGCTCAATCACGGCCTGCACCCATCCAAAGCCCACACAGGTGCTCTTGTTCGCCCTCCCCATCCGCATCGGCATCTTCCTGGACTGTGATAATGAGGAGGTGTCTTTCTACAACGCTGTCACCATGACGCCACTCTTCTCCTTCTACATGGGGACTGTTCTTTTGCCGCTCTATCCATTCTACAACCCATGTGACTCAGATGAAGGAAAGAACTGCGGCCCTCTTTCCATCTTCCATCCATCACTCTGAGGGTTTGACATAGGAGATAGATGTTTGTTTTTTCCACCTACTGCTGACACAGTTTGAAATGCTGAATTCTGATCACCACACAGCTTGTATACCGAGAGCCGTTTTTGCTGTGTAGTTTTGTTTGGATAAACTGTTTAAGTTACAATAAACAGTGGCATGAGAGAGTGAATTCGGACAATGAATTAAAATAATTTTTGGCATGATGCTCACAGTGCATGAATATTCTGTAGCGCTAGCCGTTGAGTGTACATCAGTTGCACACTTGTTATTGAGGTGCATTATGGGATTGAATGACTGCACTTGTTAATTCTGTCATTATTTACTTGTTCCAAAACGGAATGCAAATATGGTTTGACATCATGATGTTGGAGATTTTTGAAAACCAATGAGATTTTATTGATGTCTAGCCTAGATCATAGGCACTTTATGTGGTTTGAGAGGCACAGACATATGGACAACATTTATAGGGATTTTTGTCCTTCTTTCCTCTGGGTATTCTGGGTATTCCTCAAAGGCAGGTTGGGTAAAATAGAGCCAGTAAAAGGAGTGAGTTTGAATGTGTGTGTTAGCACTGTGATGGACTGGCCATCTGTTTAGAGTGTTCCCCTGCCTTTGGCCCAGGATGCTGAGTAGGCTCCAGCATCCCAGTGACTTTACATATGACAATTGGTTTAGAAAATGGATGAAGGTTGGAATTTCATTAGGGTGAGTAAATAATGACACAATTTTGATTTATTTGTATACACTTTATTAATAAAATATGTGTACGTTATCATGCAAACTGTGTGCAAATCATCTTTGTGCATGTATTGTATAGTAATCAATTTTCTGGCGCAATAAAATGGAAAGCAATGCAACAAACAAAAAAGGAATTATATTTCTGTGCCAATTGACAGACTATTAATAGGAACTGTTTACCATTACCTGTCTATTAATAAGCCAGACACGTCGTTGCATTCAGCCATGCCTGGGAACTACTTTGGAAACTATCTGCTGTTGGAGGGGCAGAAAAGAAAAATAGAAGAGGGAGGGCCCCGCTGCACCCTGATAGTGACAGGCCTAAAGAAGAAGGGAAGAGAAAGCTAGAGAGACAGTTGAGTGACTTTGAGAGTGATTGACTACAAGGGCAGAAAGCCCTTCTTCTTCTTACTTTTTTTTTTTTTTCAAATGTCTCGCAGTCTCAGGAGAGTCATATCAGAGTGATGTGTGCAGTGCTGTGTCACAGGTGTGAGGAGGAAAAATAACACAACGACTCTGAGAAACATTTTAAAATCATTTATTATTATTTCTAGGCATGAAATAAAGGAAGTTTTTCTTCTTTACAAAATGTTTATGTGTCGTGTTTGTGCAAAAAGGAAGAACGGGAACTGATAAAATGTAGAGCATCACTCAGGTGGAATAAGGAGAGAAAAAGAGAGGCGGAAACCTCTCATGCACCTGTGGGACACAACTGCACGTTGAGTTTACTGGGAGAATGCACAACACTCAAGGATACTTGGACTTCTCATGCTCTGTACATTCTCACCACTCATTCTCCTCACTCTTGAGAGATAATTCCACACCCATTGAATTCTGGGTATTTATTTAAAGGCATAGTTCATCCAAAAATGAAAATTATTTAGTTTGCTCACCTGCATGTCATTCCAAACTTGTATGACTTTCTTCTGTGGGGCACAAAAGAATAGTTTGAAGAACATTTCTGTCCATATTATGAAAGTCAATGGGGTCCAAAACAACTCCACAGACTTAAAATGTATGGACAAAAAATATTTTGAAAGAAAGCCAGCTTTAGACTAACATGGGGGTGGGTTAACAATTAGAGAATTTTCTTTTTCAAGTGAACAACCCCTTTAATGCCCTTTAGAATGTCATCCACCAATCAGGTCTAACTAATGGAATGGGAAGATACAGGGTGAAACATACAATGCAACAGATTCAGTGACATCCATGGAAGGAATGCTTTACACAATGGAATTGTCCAATTAGAGACCTGCAAAGCCATGCGATACATGAAGATCAGAGTACTTCTTTTAGACGTCTACACACTACCCCCTAAATTTGCATGACCACACTAGCACAGATAGACACTATGGGAGAGTAACTACAGCATGCAATGACAGACTGCAATAACAATGCACCGTTACTTTAGTGTCTGTATTCCGTAAAGCACCTTGAGCAAGGGAAAAGCGCTATATAAACTAAATTACTATTCAGTTAGCGTAGTCTTGAGCATCAATTAAACCAAAATGACCTGTAGTACATGGCTATCTTGATATCAGAACAGATATAGTCAGGTCCCACCTTCCAGCATAGAGTCCATTCTGATACAAATCTCGCACTGTGCTCTTCTTTAAATTGCTTCTGCATTTAATACCACTTAAAAAGGAACAGCAATTACCAGCCAGCCGGGGAGAAAAAGGACATTGCTAATTGCATTGAAATGACAGCTATCTAATGGAGATTGTTGCTAACACACTGACACACACAAACATACTCACATGCACTTGTACAAACACATACAGGCCTCCTGATGTTGCCAATTGTGAATAACATCTATAATCTCTCATCATAAATACCATACATACAACACAAGCATCAACACACAAAATACAAAAACAGACAGTAATCATGTCATGATACAAGACTATTATCAGTGGCAGTGTCCTGAAGGGTAATAAATATGGTCTTCTGCTTTAAGACACTGTGATGATTCATTGAGTGACCAGAAGAATATTGATTTTGCCTGGAAACCTGTGTGATTTGCATTACCGGGATGCACTTAACTGTGACATAATTAGCTGGAGATGAATGTAAGGGTATGTGACGTTTAACAGCCAATGACATTAGCTGATGGGAGCATGATAGCTATGCTACACTATTTTCATTGGTTTTGCATTGTATAAAAGCTGATAAAAAACCACTGTGGCTGTCTGTGAATGGTTGTGAAAACTAAAGAATGTGTAAAGTGTAGAGCAAACTACAGAACCTCACAATACACAATTGTCAGCAAGTCATTATTATGCATGTGTACACCATTGTGTGAGTATTTGCACATTTTTATATTGCTCAGATGTTCTTACTTCAATACCAGCTCTCTTTCTCTCTCCAAACTGAGTGAAGAGGTTGACTTTTAAGGTGGACTCAGTAATTTTATTTAAAATTGGCTCGTTAAAAAAACTAATAGAAGTTTTGAGTTTAATTTTACATGTAGTGGGTCACCTCATGGGTGCTGCCATTTTGAAATAACTAGCAGAGACGGCCTACTACTCATTTTAATTTATAGGCCCACCTATTAACAGACACGTTCAATTACTGTATAAATTAATCAAGGCTGACAGCAAACATAGCATTTCTACTGTATATCATAGTAGAAATGCTCTGTTTGCAGTCAGCCTTGATTAACCTAAACCTAAAACTATTGAATTTCCATTACTCTGCCTCCAACCCACAAGGTGTTAGTGTAAGTTCAAGAACACTGTCGGCTAGCGCAACAAACTAAAATTACTGAGTGCATCTTTAACATCTCAAAACATGGCTTAGATGTGCTCATAATCTATTCTGTGGCAGATTTACTTCTTTTTTTTTGTCACAAAATGGTCGTTTTGTTCTGCTTTGTCATGGAATATATCATTTTGAATGCTACAGTGCACATAGGGTTATGACATCTAGGGTTTGTGATATTTACATTATGAGATGTGACACTAAGACTATATTGGCTTCAAGTGTCATTTCCTTTCACTGATATTAAAACAGCTGTTGATGGCTGAGAAGAAACAAGGCCATTTTTGGAGGTTCAAAGGCATTGCCAAATATCTGTTTGAGATTTGTAAACCTTTGATTGTATTTCAAACCTTGTGCTTTGCCAAAATAACTACATCTTTTTTTAAACGTCGACATACGTTACAATGTTGTTTAGTTAGTGGTTTAGTAGTTTAGTCAGGATTAAATGTGAGGTAGTAATCATCTTCAGTTAGAAAATCTACCCACAAACCTCCAGTCTGTCAAACCTGCCGATGCTTTAAGTTCTTAATACATATATTAACTCACTGCGATTTAACATCAGCTCCCATAGATAGTGTGGTAGGAGCAGGTTCCTGGACGGATACAACATTAACAGGCAGTGGTGTTCAGGCTCCACCGGAGGCACCTGGAATATATGTAAACTGATATGTGAGACTGTCTTTCAATTACTATAAATCCAAAATTACTTGTGGAACATTTTACATTTAATCCGAAAGCAACACAAACAATCTAGATCTTCCTATGAACCATGTCCACTTGCTAACCCTAACCCAAACAAGAATCAGCGGATTCATTTAACCATACAAGATGTTCTTGGGCTAATTCACTGCTTGCGCCACTTGTTATAAAAAAAACGGTCTTATTCACTAACCACCTGCAATCTCTGTCATTCTTTTCAGCACAAACTAATTGATGTAAATTAGGGCCATTACAGATTCAGAGTCAGCGCTATTTACCATTGCGCTATTATCGTCTGTTGAAAGTGGGCGGTAAACAGAATTTAATTTAATGAGATGTCTGGGTACATTTTCAATACATTTTCGACCATGGGAGCAATTCATCAAACGATGAAATGATCTTGAATGGTGTGCTATCAAACACACTTTTTAGCCAATTCAAGAGTTTGGAAAACAGTGTGGGAGTAATGCTGTAAGGTGCCAGTAAAAGCATATTGGCATATTGCAGAAGTCCACAACCGAGCACTCAGTTCCAGGCAGCAAAATGGGGATCTGCACTCAGTGCATATTTTTTAGGTGTGTTTGTATCATTACCTGATTTGCATATTTCCTTTTGGGAACCATATGCTAAAATAGCACTATTAGTAGGGTCAACTAATTTTTCGCACAATACTCTTGCTAATGATAGAAACAGCCTCACTACTGATATCTATCAATCTCAACATGACTCACTCAAAGAACCAAACTTGTACATATTCACATATACCGTTGCCTTCGACCATTATCTGAAGTTCTTGCTTATAGAAATAACTGAAAGAGACTTCAACAGCAATACTTTTGTTACTAGATGAATAGGAAATGTGCACCGTCACATCTCTGGACAAGAACATCTGTGAGACTAGAGTCTTAGGTTAGACTGATAGAAGAAGAATCTCAAAAATGTCTTTTTTTGGCTTTGCACTTTACTTCAGTAGTTTCCTCGTTCATCCCCTTTGTCAAAAGGACATGTTGACTTGCATGCATCGAAGTGACATGATTTTTCAATCTTTCCAGTCCTCAGGCAGCAGATGGTTGGCATGCCACTTTCTCAGTATCAATCCTGCGATTTAGATTCTCCGACTTGTCAAAATGGAGCAGAAATGATCTTGTAAAGAATGAAAATGATTAATGTCCCATGCTCTTGTGTGCCTTTCTCCAAATTCAACCACAGTTATCTTGGATTACGGAACTGATGATAGAGTTTATTTTCTCAATATCTTCATGCAGTGATGTAATATTTCTGTGATGGCAGATTTGTCTTTGTACACTTTCGTGGAACACCCCAGATGGTCTTCCTCATTTTGTATGAAATCACCCAATGGTGTAAGGTCTGAAGTGCTTCATCTCTGTATTCGAACCCTTTTATGGGCTGATTAAATATTAGTAAACTGAGTGGATTTACAGTGGATCTTTCCATTGATGCATGTTAATTGTATTAAAAGTGAGACTCAAAAGACTGAGGAACCCACCCCCTTAGGAAGTCTTTTAGCTTTTCTTTGTTAAGTCAAGTGTCTAGATTGTCTGTGGTGGTTAATATAGGAGGAGGCAGGAACTAGGCTACGGTTTATATCTCAGTTGGTGGCAGCTCCATCAGTGCTTGAAGGTGGTGCACTGTCATTGGGAGAAGCCGAGTCTAGGCCTCCACTGGAGATGAGCTCAGGAGTTTTGACTGAGCTTTTCCCAGTATCAGGGGTTTTTGGAGGGGTAGTTCCCTTCACATCCAGGCCAGGAGATAAAGGTGCACTTGGCTCCTTGGATTCGGGTGTACCATTTGTAGTTGGTTTCGAGTCGAGAATCGGTGAGACTGGTGGTTTAGGCTCAGGGATTGGGGAAACCGGTTTAGGATCCGGAGTCTTGGGATCAGGTGTGGGGCTCACGGCGGGTTTCTGTTCAGGGGTGCCAACTTTAGCTGGTATGAGTTCAGGAGTAGGTGAAACTGCTGGTTTGGCATCTGGAGTAATGGCTGGTTTCGCATCAGGAGTTGGCATTAATGCTTTTGGAGACTCAGGGGTTGGACTTGGAATTGGTTTAACATCAGTTGATTTGGCCTCAGGTGCTGGACTTGTTGGTTTCGGATCAGGTGTCACGGGTTGCTTGGGTTCTGGCGATGAGCTTAAGGTCAGTTTTGTTTCAGGTGGTGATGAGATGGTCACTTTTGGTTCAGGTGTAGCAGCAGGTTTGGGTTCAGGTGATGGCGTTACTGGTGGCTTGGGTTCAGGCGAAGGTGGTGGAGGAGCTGTCGACTTGGCCACAGGTGCTGGTTTTAGATCGGAAGCTGGTGCTGGTTTTGGAGGTGAGGGGGCAGTCTTTGGCTCTGGAATTTGGTTGGGAATGGCTTTGATGTCAGGGGTAGCAGAGGAACTCAATACATCAGAATCTGCAATGGCTATTGATGGGGCATCAGTGTCACTGTCAAGTGGGAGGCCAGTGGTATTAAAGCCCACTCCAGAGTCACTGGTCTCCATGTTCCTCTCTTGTAGGCTTGGCTCTTTAGTAGACACCTCCAAACCCTGAGGAACATACTCAGAACTTAGCATTCTTAAAGCATTTCAACAACATTAAACATAATTCAGCATTTTTTACTGAGCAAATGCTAAGGGTTTAGATATATAGATTAAATGACTAAAATGTCTTTCAGCTTCCTGGTGCTCACCTTAATGCTGACCTCTGTGCTCTGTGATTTCTCAGTGATGTCTTCTTTCTGTGACAGGGCCGGGGCTTCCTCATTCTGACGGGTACAGGCTTCTTTCACAACCTGCAGAAATATGAGCAAAGGGCTTATAATATACTCCATTATATAACAAACACTTTTTCTTATTCCTTTCATGTTGTTGAAGACATGAAATGAGAATGTAAAACATGAAGCAAATGTTTGTACTTTACATATCTATTATTTATTTATTTTCAAAGTTTAGGTGTGTCCTTTTTGTGGCACTTGCAAATGGAATTGCAAAGTTTTCAATCAGGTTTCCCCAAACAATCTTCCTGTTTTTCATTGGTTTGTCAAACAGAGAGCTCCACCCTCCAAATTACGTCATTGGTTGATCTAATGTTGCTCTGTGAGCTGGTCAGGATTAAATTTTGATAGTGTCACAGAGCCACAGTTTGTAGACCTTTTGGGAAAATCAACATATGAATTGATTATTCAGCTAAATAAAAAGTAATAAAATGTATTTTAACTTTTGTTCCCTAATATATTCACAGAAAAATCTTTCGCTTCCCTTTGACCCTTTTCACTTTTCAAAAGTGTTGGGTACAAATACATCCAAATAAAAATGAAAACTTAAATAAGACTCACTTGGTTTGATATTTTGTATCGAATGCAATGGCATTAATATATCTGTAAGTGTGATCTAAGTCCACATACTTTTTAGGGCCATTATGTATTTGAATTTTTTTTTTTTTTTTTTCTTGGTGCTTATATAGGTAAGAGAGGTGGTAAATACCTTTCTGAAGGTCTCTCCCTCCACTTTCCCTGCATTCTGGGCTTTCTCCTCAATGGCTCTGGCCTTTGCTGCGCGTCTGCGTATCTTCACCAAACATGACACCAAGCACACCAAAAGCAGCAACACCAATAATGCTACCAAAGCGATGATGGCAATGTAGAGTTTAGGAAGCGTGTATACTGAGAGAGAAAGAGATACACCATTAGGTGCAAAGCAAGAAAATTTAATATTTACTGGCCTGAGTTTTCCAAAAGAATCGTAAGCCAAAGTTGATCATAGAGACCATTGGTGGCAATTGTTCTACGATTAACTTAGACTTACAATGCTTTTGGGAAATGCAGTCCCTGTTCTTTTAATTTCCCTTTGTCATCTTGCATCTCCTCACCTTCCATCTCCAGGTGGACATCAGACACCAGGAATCCCTGAAGGTCAGTCACACTAAAAACTCCGGCATCACTGGCCTTCACATCTGTCAGAAGACACATGGAATTCTCCAAAGAGAGGCGACCACCGAGATCCAGGTTAGAAGGCAGGTTGAGCTCTCCACTCTCCATAATCAAATAACTATGTTTATCATACTTAGGGGTGTACACCAGGCGAGCTAAGGAGCTATCTAAGTGCAGATTTACTTTCAGAGTGCCACCGTATGAAAGGGTTTCAAATATCTGATGTGCTGGAAGAAAGAAAAAACGAAGGACAGAAAGAAAGAAAGAAAGCTGTTACTGAAGCCAAGGTGTTCAGCTATTTTCTAAGATGATGTCATGAGAGTGAAGAAAGAAGAAAAAGAATCGGTAGGGAGGAGAAAGCATAAATTTTTTAGGGAATAAATGCTGCAGACAGAATGGCAGACTATTGGCCCATTACATCCGTCTTTCTTCCTGTCTTTGTACTTCCTTTAATATCCTTTCTTTGAACCCAAAGAGTTCTAACCACTCTTAAAAATAAAGTTTTTTTTATTGGCATCAATGGTTCCATGAAGAATAGTGGAAAAAGGGGTTCTTCTATAGGCAACTCCGGTCCTGGGGGGCCACTGTCCTGCAGAGTTTAGCTTCAGCCCTGATAAAAACTCACCTGCCTGTATCCACATAGTAATCCTGAAAACATCCACCTAGTAATCCTGAAAACATTGATTGCCTTGTTCAGGTGTGTATAATTAGGGTTGTAGCTAAACTCTGCAGGACAGTGGCCCTCCAGGACCAGAGTTGCCTATTCCTGTTCTATAGCATCACTGCAACCCAAAAAAACTTTATTTTTTATTTTTTTATAAACAGCTTTATTTTTAGCATTCACACCTCAGTTTGTATGCCTCTCAGGATACTTGATTCTGATTGGTTAGTTGCAGTTTTTGTATAATGATCACTTAACTTTTTATTTGACTATTGTCCCCGGGAAACAATCTTCTGAACTAGTTTCAAATATCGCATATCACTCGGCGGCCTCTTTGTTTTCTCATAATCACAAATCAATATTTACATTTATTTATAGCCATGTACTGTGCGGTAAAATGTACAGCTATTTGGTTATATCAGGATGATACAAGACCCTTCCGCTTCACATTGTGGTCCTATTCACCTTCTCAGTGTTTATTTTAGGGACTGGCAGACTTTACTTTATTATCCTATTACATTTCTCCTTCAAAATGTTTTCCATAGCTACTCATATATTATTAATATGTTACTTAAATGTTATTTAAACAATATGGTCGTGTCATGAACCCCTGAAAATGTGCTTCCTGCTCTCACCTTTAACATTCAGGCAGATCTTCTTCTCGACTTTCCCATTGGAATCGCTGATGGTGTAACTACCTTCATCAGCCCCTGTAACGGCAAGCAGAGTGAACTTTTGAGGAGTGATCTTGATGCGCTCCTGGTATTTCTCCTTGGGTGTTCCATTCAACAGTTCCACAGCCGGTAGTAAAGTCTGATTGGCCTCCACTGAGCTGTGACGAAAGCCCACACGCTTCACGTCTGAGATATCATTGAGCGAAACGTGAAAATCTGAACCATAATAAACGATGTCCTCATTAAAGCAATCTGGAAAAGTAAGAGAGAGAGAAAAAAGAAAAGCAATCCATGAGATTTTTACATTTTCTAAGAAGAATAGAATTGCAGGTCAAAAATATGTTGTAAGAACGATTAGATAAACTATTATCTAACATAACATTACACATGGAAAAACTCTCTGTTCCCTATAAAGTCTATATTATTATGTCCTGTCCCATATCAGAAGTAGACAGTTAGACGTTCTCAACTGTATCCAACAAAATCATACATTATTTTGATATTGCCTATTGAATTGGCATTCAAATCATTGTAGTAAAACACATTTTAATTATTACATTTTCAAATCCACAGTTTTTTTATTGTGCAATAACCTGTTAATAATGTATACCCTAAATATCCTTTATAATAAAAAAAAACGAAAGTTTTGACAGCCAAAACGTACTGTAACCTTCTGCATCTTTTCTACAGCATGGTGAGAAGACAAGTAATTTTATTCCACTTTCTCAATTCCTGTTGACTGCATGTGTCAAGTTGACCCACGTTATAGTAAGAAACAATTACACAATAAGAAACAAGTGCAAATTTGGTTTTGACTGTATTTTCAGTATTATTCAGCAGTATTTGCACAATCATTTTTTCAGCTTTATTATTACTTTTTAGTTTATTTAATGTTTATTAAAAAAATAATAGAAATTAAAACGGCTCGAGTCATATTAACAGCTCAGTTTGACCTTTCCTGAGCTCTTATTTGCTCTGACCAGTTGTTGAAAGAAAACAACCGCATTGTACCGCATTAATGGAAAGTGTCAGCCAGCACCACTAATAATGGGAGAAATAGATAGTTGGCTAGAGAGAAAGAAGGATCTTTAGGTAGAGAAGAACGGAAGGCAACCAGTGTGCCTTGACAGCGCTACAATTACTGCAGGAGGTCATTAATCCTCCCTTACTGTTCACCACATGACTTCCTATAATAATGGAAGTCACTCAAAGCTATTCTAATGTGAATGTGTGCATCCAATTTAGTGTGCAAGCTGTTGTTCAAAGTGAGCGAACCATTTTTTGGTATTTTGACATGAAAATGATGCAGTACCTCTAACATAGAGTACGATGCGTGTAACATCCTCTGCGGTTTGATCAGATGTGATGGTGTAGACTCCTTCATCACTTTCTCCAACATTTTCCAAGATCAGGTGGGTCAAAGCAGTGTTGAGTTTGGCTCGAATATCAACCACTTCACCAGATCTCATCAGCGACTTCTCACGTCCTCGAACGACCAAAGGCTTGAACGACACGTCAGCTTTACCTGCAGGCATGGGGATGTGGAAGTCTTCCCCAAAAAACAGAGCCTGGGATGCTTCTTGGCCTACAAGAAACACAAAAAGATAGAGAGAGATTTTATTGTGCTACACTATTTTTCACTTCTTCTTAATAAATCATTTGAATAATAAAAAGTGACTTGTTGTGTTTGCATTACCTTTTAGAGTTGCAGAGAATGCTAAAAGTCCAAAAAGAAAAGCACCAGTGTTTAGATTAGCACATTCATTAGCAACATAATGTGACATCAGCTATAGTCAAATCATACAGAAACTGAGAATGTATTTTCAATTTATGTAATATTCCATTTGATTACATTTACATTTTTTCTTTTGGATTTGCATGTCAAATTAAATAATTAAACATTGATTAAATATTTGTTCAGGCCATATAGCATGTCATACTGTCTAACATTTTAAATTTATTAATATGACAATTCATATGGAAAGAATTTCTTTTTAGGTTCATTGGAATATTTTAAAGAAAAACAAATTGTGGACAAATGCCATTTAGTTAAAGTGCACATCTGACCATTTCAAAGCACACGAACTAATTTAATACTTAAAGTTTTATTTTTTTGGGATTGATATCCAAGTAATTCCGTGTTAAATCAACAAAAGGGGTAGGGGAGATGGCAGCATCATTATTTTAAGAGTGCCATGTTGAATTAAATTGTTTTGATAGAAGGAAAAGATATATTTCTTGTTTCAACATTGTCTGTTTTTCAGACATTCTTCTTTAAACACAATAAGTATCAGCTGTTTAACCACATTTGGTTTTTGACCATTGAAAATGATTAAACTTCAACAGTTTGAACATGGAGCTGCATTGAGATCCCCATATCAATGGGATTGAACCATATAGGGCCTTAAAAATAAAGATTACCAAAGAAAAGTTTATTAAGAGTGAGATTCTGGAAGGATATTGAGATATATAATCCATCGCGCTCTTTAAGATCGCTAAATTCGAGGCTTCTGGTCGTACCTAGGATAACTAAGTCCACTAAAGGAGGGAGTTTTCACATCTAGCTCCTAAACTCTGGAATAGCCTTCCTGATATTGTCCGAGGTTCAGACTCGCTCTCCCAGTTTAAAACTAGATTAAAGACGCATCTCTTTAGCCAAGCATTCACATGATGCATCTCATACCTTTTATACTACAGTTAAATCAGATCAAATGCATTCATATTATGAACAGCAGCTACGCTAATTATTTCCCATCTGCCTTTTTTTGTTGTTATCTCGGGACGCCTGTCCCGAGATAACTCAAATAGAGTTCGTCAGCTCCAGTTATGTATCCAGCCTCTCATGGAGACTTCAGATGCCCCAACGCCTGTGATGAGACGACTCGACGCCTGTGAAGAGACGACCCAACGCCGGCGATATGTTATGCCCTAAATTTTATGATTAACTAACTGTATTTTTGTATGTATATTTTTGAAATGCATTTTCTGTAAAGCTGCTTTGAAACAATATGTATTGTGAAAAGCGCTATACAAATAAACTTGAATTGAATTGAATATATTGAATACTTCTTGAGTTACAGGCATTCAAACTTTGGAAAAATATATTTTTTAGCACTCAGACAGGTATGTTCTATGTAATTGTGTTGATTGAAAAAAATTAGTTTCAGCATTTGTTCTTCAGATATTCCTCTTTAAAAGAAAAAAAAGTATCAGCTATGCAAAGTGACCCACATTTAGTTTTTGACCACTGACAATGTGTAGGCTACAATTTACCAATTTATTCATGAAGACACATTGAAATCCCCATATCTCTGGAAATTAACCACATTGGGCCTTAAAAATGAAAATACTAAAATAAAAGTTAGTTAACTACCTGAATCTAAAAGCATTTTAATATCTTTAATAACTCTCGAGTTATAGGCACAAAAAGAAAAGAAAAGAAGAAGCTTTTTCCTATTTCTGAATGTCACCGTTGGCTTATAATGCAACAAATATTCAATATTCAACATATATTTGATAATTCATATTTTGGCTTTTATCACTACTTATGTTTGTCTTTCTTCAGAAAAAAATATATTTGAGCCAAAGACCTCTGGTTAAATTGACACGGAATGACTCAATACATAATTTAGCATGAAAACGACCCACTTTGTTAAGGAAAATATGCTAAATACATCCATTATAGATGGCACATTTAATATTACTTGTCATGCGGTCAGATATTCATTATAACTAAAATCTATGTGTACAGTACACAGTCCTTCCAAGCTTGTACATTCAGAACTCCACTGTCATGTGTAAGAACATTACAGCTCTTATAGAAGATGCATTGTGGATCAGGACTGTAATTAAAGAACTACAATAGCTATTAGCATGTCAGAGCCACTGTCCTTAACATTTCCACTCTTGTGTAAGGATAATAATGATACAGAAGATCAACCACTCAAAAGATTCACAAGGACTCTTCTTTCTTACCTGAGTAGAACAGCACGCTTAAGACGAGCAGTCTCAGATTCTGCATATTGGCTCTGAAAACATTCACACATGAAAAAGCATTTACATTCAAAGAGGATTTCAATTCTAAACACTGACATTGTAATTGTATAAGTTTCATGGTACATTGCTCAATTGCTCTCAAATTCCTGCTATAGAAAAGGACAACAATAATCAAAATGGCAGTGTTGGCAAATGGACACAGGTCGATTGAGTGCTTTGATGTGGACTTGTAAATATAGGGTGTGACTATAAAACAAATCCGTTTATGTTAGTGTTAGACATACATCTATGTTTTTCAGCTTTTATGGGAGACGTGTGAGCTCTGATCTTCAGGCCAGGGATCTAAAAGGGCTGTGTTGAGGAATGAGCCTCTTAAAAGAGATAGGCTGTTTGGACGTGTCAGTAATTGTGGGTTTATTGGCTTGTGTATTGCTTTTTTAACATTGATCTGGTATCTCAGAGGGGATTTATAATGAACTATAAGAACAGTCAGTTTATTGAGATTAAGATTCATCACCAATAAATTACATTAGTCATTCCACGAGAAGTGATGCTGTCTGTGAGTTTGTGTCTGTATAAATGCACATGGAATGAGAAACATGACATCATTTGGATGGATCATTATCTTCATAATCAGGACAGGATTGTAATGACTGAAGACATTAAAAATGTGAGAGGAAATGAGACTGAATCTATCTGTTAGCCTGATTTGTTCTCCCAGAATCTCTTTCCATGTTACATCCCAAAGAAATTCCATGATTTTTACACAACTTTTCTAGTCTGCATTTTCTGTGCTGACTTTAGGCGATTTAAATACGGTGTTAAACAGAGGACTAGGCACTTATTGAATACGAAAGCATAAGTAAAATATAATAGAAAAATATATATAATATAATACACAAATATAATGATTGATGTTTAAAAGTGAAAAACCGGCGTTTAAACTAAGCATATATATACAGTACATAAACACACACACACACACACACACACACAGGCCTATATATATATATATATATATATATATACTCAGCATATATATATATATATATATATATATATATATGCTGAGTTTAAACACCCGTTATTCACTTTTAAACATCTAAAAGTGGTTTAAAAAACATCACTTTTAAGAATATATAAAAATTAAATAGGCTAATTGCAATGGATTTATATATATATATATATATATATATATATATACAATTTTATATGCATACACCTTTATAAGGTGTATGTATATACACCCTTTAAGTTTAAAAAATACAATTAAACTTAAATATAATTTAAGTATTGGTATAAACTACAGTTCAGTGCATATTTTAAAGTACATCAAAATATGGGTTTCCACAGTCATTCGAAAATCCGGAAATATCAGGGAATGTTAAAATTTTGATATCCCGGCCTGTAAATGTCATAGAAATAATTACATAAATTAATTATCTTTAACTTATAATTTTTTTGCAAATAATATTTTATTTAAAAATAATAAATAGGCTAATTACAATGGAAATATTCCAATGAAAAAAAACAAGTATATATATATATATATATATATATATATATATATATATATGCAATCAGCCTATTTATTATTTTTTATAAAGTTAATAATAAACAATTGTAATAATTAACAATAATAAAGTTGTGTTTTTTTAAACACAAATATTGTTATATCCCGGCCTGTAAATGTCATGGAAATAATAACATAAATTAATTATCTTTAACTTATAATTTCTTTCAAATAGTCTTTTATTTAAAAATAATAAATAGGCTAATTACAATGGAAATATTCCAATGAAAAAAAAAACAAGTATATATATATATATATATATATATATATATATATATATATATATATATATATATATATGCAATCAGCCTATTTATTATTTTTAAATAAAAGACTATTTGAAAAAAATTATAAGTTAAAGATAATTAATTTATGTTATTATTTCCATGACATTTACAGGCCGGGATATAACAATATTTGTGTTTAAAAAAACACAACTTTATTATTTGTGTTAAACTTAATTATATTTAAGTTTAATTGTATTTTTTACAAATAATTATTTGTAAAGGTGGCATCAAATTAATTATTATTGTAAGACTGAAAATAATTCAAGACATTTCAAATGAACTGAGAAATGAAATACTGTTTTTGACCCCTTCTCCTCCAATGACCATTTGCCCAAAGACACAGTGGGGTTCCCTGCTGTTTCTGATAACGATCAAGACCTGTAGGCCAAGATGTTTGTGTATGCACGGGGGAAGTGTAAATACCTGATAGGTCAGTTTGGAATGTCTCACTATTTGGGTTTTAGTCACATGGTCAAGAAGGATAAATTAGGTTGAAACTGCTGTTCCGCCCTTCTTCCTTTTCTGGAGCTCTGGCTCTCACCTTCTCGTGGGCTCTCTTCCTTCATCTCTCTCTCTCTCCCTCTCTCTCTCTCTCTCTCTCTCTCTCTCTCTCTCTCTCTCTCTATCTCTCTATTCTATCTCTAAGGTAACATTTACATGCTGGTTAAGATTATTTGGTTTAAGTTATCATCAATTCATTAATCTACTTTGTAACTATTTTAAGTGTAACCATCACCATATTTTGTCATTAAATCTTTCGATTACAGCTAGTGTGCTAGTTTTGATTTGGTCTTAACTTTTGTGCTACATAGTGCAATACAATACTATCACTCTCTTTAGTCTATAGCAACGCTCTCCCACGTATGAAGCTATTGTAACTGTACTTATTTTCCGTCATTGGTATAAGTGGCAGTGAGTGGAACAGACAAGAAATGTACAGCTTTAAACCATCTTGCTAATAACGTTTCTTTAGTCGCTCGGCAGTCTTGCAGTCTGAACCCCTGAAAGATTTCCACTCTTACAGATGGTGCCGAAACCCGGGATCCCTTGCAGTGTGTTTTCTGAAATTCACTTTGATCAGAATGAGAATAACTCATTTTTATAGTTGATTTTGTGATTGGATTATAGCTGATCTTCTGACAATGGGTAAGTCTGTTTTCCTTGTTTAATGGTATGATAAGAAGTCTCCATTTGCATGAATTGAATGAAACAGTATTTTGAATAGCTTTAATAGTCACATTACGGTATAGATTGTGAATATTCAGATCTCCTCGGGGATGGAAGGGAAAAATTCTGATAATAGTGATGTATTGTTTGCTTTATGGAGCAAAAAAGTTGAGCCTACCGTATGTAAACTCTCTAAAGAGTACATTGACGTTAAATGTCCAGAAGAAGAATTGCTCCGATGGTGGGACAATGTTGGAAAACATCAAAAGAAATCTAAACATGATGAAATTATTGAGGCTTTAAACTTCATTCGTTATACAAAGCTACACGAGTTAGCAACATGTGTAGTTCCTGCATTTAATAACATGGAATCTAAAAATGCAGAAAATGCACAAAAGTCTGAGGCAAAGATTCAAGATCTTAAAACACAGATAGATAAATTGCTATCTGAGCTGTTAGCCCTAAATGAAAAGTATAAAAATCACAAAGAGACCATTGCAGATCTCAAGGCTAAGCTAAATGCTAAAGAGCACATGTCTTTCAAAATGCTTAAAAGCGTTGAGACTAAAAAGAACGTTCACTTCTTGGAGGAGGTGACTTCTAGTGAATCTGAAACATTTAGTTCAGAAAATGCAAATGCCCAAGAAAGTGTTCCTATTTCAGTTCTTAGGGTGATGGCACATGGTCATGAAAATCCTCAAACTCCAGGTGAACATAGCAAACTTCAAAATGGTAAAGAAAGCAGGCTTTGCAGTTCCTGTCATAAAATAGGCCATCTAGAGGAAAAATGCTGGTCACTGGGTAGGGGAAGGCCTCCACCTTATTTTCTGAAAAATAGCAAAACACTTTCTAAGAGCAAAAATCAGCAATCTGCACGTACAGGTAAAACTCTTAGCGAGTTAACTGCTTTGTTCATGCAAGGCCTTCAGCTATTAACTTCACTTGCTAGGGGGTTGGTAGCCCAATAAGCAACCAGTTTTACATCCAAATTCCAACGATCCTGATTGTATTTTCAAATTTGTAATTGTGCAAAACACATAATGATCATAGAGCACACTTTATAGTTGTTTGTGTACACTCTGCACATAGGCTAATTGATTTTATTATTTTAAAACACATAAATGCTTTACTGTAAGTGTTGTAAAAACACTTAGGTTTAAAATGTTGTAGATGCTAAGTGCAATCTAGACAATGTATTTTTGTGTTAAGTGGAATAATTGTTGCACTGAAATTGTAGAGCAATTTCATTTTGCATGTGTGACTATGTTGAGTTTGTTTGTCTCCTTTTTGGAAACTCGGTTATCTTCCATATAACTGTAGTAAAACCATATAAAGGAGCATAGAATTGCCATATGTGGCTACACAATTTGCATTAACCATGAAAATCCTTTCATAACAGGATTTAACTCTGAACTTTGCACTTTAGCATGCTCCTAACAAAGAACTTTAAGGGAAGGAGATGAGCCATGATCACACTTCACTCACAATTCTCATGCTGGCTCCCTGTTACAACAGGACCAAATTTGCATCACAATTGTAAAAACCCTCACCTTTGTTTTGAAGCATGATACATTTACACATAGCTGCAGATAAATGCAGCCACATTTGATCTTCACACAAAGTCAAATCTGCATTTACAGTATATGATTCTGCCTCACAAACTTAATCCATACAAAATTATTTAAGTCTTTACATCTAGACTGAATTATAACTGTGAATTGCATTCAGCAATTGTTTGTTTTGTTTTTCTTTGGATTTATTTGATCACTTAAATAATATTTTGCCTCACCAGGTGAAATTAAAAATTTTATGTCATCATTCTTATTTTTACCCAAGTACAAATATTTGTATTCTCATTAATGTATTTGAAATATCTCTGAAACGTTTTTGATTGCTTATTTGTATTCTGTCCAATTGACTTGCAACAATGCTTGTGGACATTAATTCAATTGAATCTCTGTGAATGGTTACACTGAATATTTTGCTGATAACTCTTCATGAAATGTTGTTTTAAACCAGCATTAGTTGTTTTGTTTTGATGCAATTTATTTACATGTTTCCAGAAACAGTTATCCTTCCTTGACCATCTTTTTAATTAAGTACACTTAAGGGCTTTTGCCAGTGAGAAATTTTAATCTGACCATATCAATCATCTGACCAATGACAAATGCCATGTGTCTGCTTTTGCTGTTTTGTTGTGCTGTGTACTCTTTTAAATCACAGGATACCTGCAACCAAGTTCATATCCTGTGAATTCATCCTCAGAAAGAGGAATCAATGTTTGCTTCCAGATTCAGTGCCTGTTCTTGTGAAATTGTGAGGTGTTCGATGGATGATTTGCATATCTATGAAAGGTGCAACATCGTGTGATGGAACCTTCCTACTCATGCAGGGCCGAAATGAGAACAACAACTAAAGACTGACCAACCGCAACAAGCCTGGACGAAATGTCTGAAGATACAACTACACCCAACAGCAAAACATGTCTTTATGAACTGTGTCACCTTTGGACTCCAGGTGTGTGGCCAATGGTGCCAAGGGCCGATTTGTAAGACTGAAAATAATTCAAGACATTTCAAATGAACTGAGAAATGAAATACTGTTTTTGACCCCTTCTCCTCCAATGACCATTTGCCCAAAGACACAGTGGGGTTCCCTGCTGTTTCTGATAACGATCAAGACCTGTAGGCCAAGATGTTTGTGTATGCACGGGGGAAGTGTAAATACCTGATAGGTCAGTTTGGAATGTCTCACTATTTGGGTTTTAGTCACATGGTCAAGAAGGATAAATTAGGTTGAAACTGCTGTTCCGCCCTTCTTCCTTTTCTGGAGCTCTGGCTCTCACCTTCTCGTGGGCTCTCTTCCTTCATCTCTCTCTCTCTCCCTCTCTCTCTCTCTCTCTCTCTCTCTCTCTATCTCTCTATTCTATCTCTAAGGTAACATTTACATGCTGGTTAAGATTATTTGGTTTAAGTTATCATCAATTCATTAATCTACTTTGTAACTATTTTAAGTGTAACCATCACCATATTTTGTCATTAAATCTTTCGATTACAGCTAGTGTGCTAGTTTTGATTTGGTCTTAACTTTTGTGCTACATAGTGCAATACAATACTATCACTCTCTTTAGTCTATAGCAACGCTCTCCCACGTATGAAGCTATTGTAACTGTACTTATTTTCCGTCATTGGTATAAGTGGCAGTGAGTGGAACAGACAAGAAATGTACAGCTTTAAACCATCTTGCTAATAACGTTTCTTTAGTCGCTCGGCAGTCTTGCAGTCTGAACCCCTGAAAGATTTCCACTCTTACATTATCAGTAATATGGAAATATCAGGACAAACACAACCATTAACAGTCTGAAATAAGCTGGCACTTCACACATAATGACATAGCAAGATTCCTAAGAAAACCTTTGCCAGGCCAGACATTAGACAGCAAGGCAAGCATCCAGAACAGCAGATGCATTTAGGCCATTCAGTGATTTCATAACAGACTTCTGCTCAGACGCTCGAATATTGCATAAATGTTTTATTGTCATTTAGTTGCAAAAATGGAAAAACAGCAAATAAGTAAATATTTTTCTGTCTCACTGTCTGCTGATGTGTAAATGTGTCGTTGCCTTTTTAGTTTCATATGGACAAAGTGCCATCTGGTCCACTTACATGCTTTTCCTCCCTCCCTCTCAGTATGACACCTCTTACAGCAACCTCACAGTTCCTCTCAGCATACATAAAACATGGGCAATATGGAGGCATAAATGCAGACCATGTGCTCATATACAACATAAGATGCAGTTCTCTTGAGTGCAATGCAACAATGAATCAGAGCTCAAATCAACCTTCTGCAGATAGCCTATATGAACTGCAATATCATAAATTGGTTAATTACGGTATGCTAGGAGCAGGCTGTGTAAACCAGGGAAATAAAGAAAAAAGATAAATAGGGGCTCAGGGAAATCAAGCTCAACCTTTGGAAAGGTGCTGTATGACTATTTGTCATATGTGGTTATTGATGTAGGAAGCAGGTCATCTCCTAAGAGACAAGGACAATTACTTCCAGATCATTTCATTCAGACTCATTTGCTATCTACCATCTATTGGATCATCATAATATATGATAAAGCCTTGAACCAGACTATTAATTCAAAAGGAGATAATGTAGTTAGAATTAGAAGGGTCTGATGTAAGACGATGAGATCATGGCTGTGTCTTACAACCTAGTGAGCTGTCTACCTAGGCACCATTTTGGGGCATCATTATGGTTAAAAATATGGCGAATAGATAAGCATCTGAATAGGTTTTGAGACACAGCGCAGCGGGGGCGGCGAAAGCTTCACTTACCGCATCTCCCCTCTATTTCAAACGGAACCTTCAAATGATCACCTCCCAATCATAAAACTATTTGCCAGTCAAACATATTTTCTCTCGGTCACACGATGAGGAAGATCGCCCACACATGTTCGGGTTATTGCGGTGCACAGACGACGAAATTAAATACGCCGCAGTCAACCCTCAAAATTAGATTTAAATAATAATTATATATAGGGCTATACAATCTAGAATATCAATGTTATTATAAAACTGACATTTTTCGAGCTCATCGCGACAAATAAGTCTAATTATCATATTTGCGTTTCTCATTTTAATTTTCAGGTAATTTCACCACAAAGCATATTTTAATAGAAACATTTGATATGTTAATACAGGATGATTAACCTGCACTCGCAAGCTGACGGTGCATTTAATATGATATGCAGAACCGACCGCAAATCTCTTCAACCAGCCTAAATGCTCTTTTAACCCTCTAAATATGAATATTGCGCTTTATTGTATTCGCGTTCCAACAGCAAAAATCAACTTTATCCAATCGGAAAAGTACCAGACGAAGCAGAAACTGCAGAATTTAACCCTTCAATTTCTGCAACCCAAAGCCAGCTGCCCGTTTATGACATCCCTGCCGCAAAATGTATATTCTCCCTTACCGTGTTCACAGCTCACCTTCAATATGCTCCTCGAATGATAGAGTGTAAAAGGGGGGAATTTTCGTTATTCGTCCCTTTCTGCTTCCTTTCCACCTCGAAAATCACTTAAGGAATAAGTTGCACCTCAGGAATCCGTCCGGTATCTCGCCGCGTCTCGAGTGCGCTCGGTAAAGCCCGGCGCTTCAACCCCTTATGGGCGTGTCAACGGGTCCACACTCAGACAACCTTTGCAGAACCGACGTGAAGGTCTTTAAGGTGTTCTTCAGATCGATCCATCACTGCGACCAACGCCCCTATGAATAAGAATGTGCACTAGACCATTTTCCCGTTTTTATCTGCATTTTGCTTCTATTGATCAACAGCTTTTTAAACACTAAAGGGCACAAATCCACAATGTCTCTGTATTTTGGCTCTGAAAGTGTTTATTGAAATATTACATAAAAAAATTAGAGAAGCTCATTCTCCCTTCACTAACAAACTCATCATTCATCGACAGCCACCTCACACTCTCTCCATCTCTCACATTCACAGGAATCGGTGGGTGTGTGGTTACAAGCCTAGCAGCATCTCATCGAATTAATTTCGGTCTTAATAAAACTGGGATGTTATGGGTCACATTTTCATCTTGCGCAATCTGAACTTAAACATCCGTGCATAAATCAGATTCTGTCTTCTGCACAAATGTATTACAAGGAAAGTCCTTTCTCGGAAATGTCATTGTCACTACTTCCTCCGGCCCCTGGCAGCAGCTCTGGGGGCTGCAGGCTGATTGGATGTGTTGAGAGAGGAAGTGAGAGAATAGGCCTGCAGGTCAACTCTCTGCTGCAGAATGCCAGTCAATAGGAACTCTGTGCTGACCACGGGCAATGACATACTCACTGCCTTCTGACAAAGTGCCCTGTCCTGTTCACATGACACCACCACAGTGTGCTTCTGAATAGAGAGGGAGAAATCACAATCAAATATGGGAATAAGTAATATGTGCATTAAAATAAGAGAATATATGCATTGGTTCTGGGTACCTTCTGAGCAGAAGGCATTTTAGGGAGGAAACGTGCACCGCAGCAGGTGATTATTTCTTTCATTTGAGAAGGTTCTGGCATCACAGATGGGGTTACGTGAATCTCATAACCCTATAACAGTAAAATTAGAGGAGAGAATATGTGTGATGATGGAAATAGTACACTTTGGGCTTGAAACACAAAGGCAGAAGAGCTTGTGAGGGACTAACCTTTAAAAGAGGTTGACTTTGAGCGGTTTGCAGTGTCTTCTGTAGGCTGAAACTAAACTTCTTCTCTTGCTCGACGTCTTTCAATATGTATTCATCAGTAGAAAGGAAATGACCAACTTTTCCACACTGGGGGAGAAAAAGAGGATGTTGTCACACTAAAATTCAAATTAAAGTTTAAAATAAAGTCTGTATTTTGTACTTGTTAGACTTCTTTAACTATACAACTAGAAACACATATATATGTAATCATCAATACCATAAAAAATTAAAAATTCTTGACCAGGAAATCATACAGTGACAAAAAAAAATGTTAAGTTCAGGAAAATTAGTTTAAATGTTAATTATTGTATATATGATTTTTCTTGATTTTACAAAACTGGTATTAATATTTCATAATTTTATGTTTTTTTACTGAATTTTTTATTAAATAAATGCAGCATTGGTGAACATAAGAGACTCACCGATAGTAGAGTATGTGTTTTGAATGTGTTGGGTTATTAAAGCATTATTAACATAGATTGTCTACGGCACGGATTGTCACCCAAACCAGAACCATTTTCAATGTGTGAGAACACCTCACAATGGATTTAAAAAGATACATCAAACCAACATATGCATTTTATGGGAGAAAAGTCAGATAAGGATTGTGGTGTTTAGGTTTGGCTTGGTTTGAATCAGGAACATTTCTGTAATAATCATTCCCTCACCTTCTTTAGCCAATCAGGATTCACGATCGGCACCCCTCTGGCAACAGCGCACAAAAACTTGACAGTGCGTCTTGCTTTATCAGTCACCAGGTGAGTCATATCGTTCACCCCTCTCGCCAGACTTCCACCCAATCGAGAGACCACTCTTTCTCCATCTTCATCCGTCAGCCCAGTAAATAACACCTAAAAGATAAGATGACAGATTGGTGTCATCCACACAGTGATACAACTTGCTAGTTAATGTCTGCATCTGAGGGTGTGTGTGACCTTGTACGCCTGACTGGAAACAGAGCGCCTTGGAGTCTTGGGTGTGGGTGATGGAGCCTCTTCTGTGGATGTGCTAGTGTTGGATGCTCTCTTGCGACCTCTGCTGTTGCTTTGAGGTACAGCAGTGTCTTTTATCATCTCTGCATTTTGTTCAAGTTCATTGCTCATTCCGACATTTACATTCTCCACACCAGAATGCCTGCCTCCTCTACCCCTGCCTTTCCCAGAAGTTTTAGCTTGGGAAACTTCCTGCGGTTCTTGTAGCTTCACACTCTTCCTGCCTCTGCCTCTTCCTCTCGTCCCTTGGTTTGACGCTATGACACTATTAGCAGATCTCTCAGAACTTCTAGAACTGGAACGGGATCGGGAACGGGTTGTTGAATTGGTGTCCTGCTCTTTGTCTTCGACTCCAATATCTAATCCTCTCTGGCTAGACTGTCTAGCACTGATTGGTTGCTCATTAGTTGTCTGTCTCCCTCGGCCCCGTCCCCGTCCCCTGCCCCGCCCTCGGCCTCTCTGGATGGATGGCTCCTGCTGTGAGGACACAGATTGTTCCGAGTTCATAGATGAGCTAGAACAACGCCGTGATCGTCTGGCAGGAGGAACAAGAGGAGTTTCCAATTCTGTTTTGTCCTTCTCCAATCGCTCATTCTTTTTTGCTTCCTGATGGTTCCCATCCTCCGTTTCTTTTTGTTCTCTTGCTCTCATCTGAAGCTCCTCATTTTCTTGTTTCTCCTTTTCTAATTGTTCTCTCTCAGCCGCTAATCTTTCCTTCTCTTTTTGTTCCTTCTCCATTTGAATTCTCTCCTCTTCTTTTTGTCTTAATTCTTCTCGTTCTCTACTCTCTCTTTCCAACCTTTCCTTCTCTTCTCTTTCTAAACGATCCTTTTCCTCTTTTTCCCTCTGTATTCTCTCATTTTCTTTTCTTATTTTTTCCTCTTCCCTTTTCAGTCGTTCTTTTTCCTCTAATTCCTGCTGCTCTCTTTCCAGTTTTTGCCTCATTTCGGTTTCAGCCCTCTCCCTCTCTTCTTGTTCCTTTCTCTCATGCTCCAGTCTCTCCTTTTCTTCCCTCTCTCGCTCCTCCTGTTCTTGGAGCTCTTTCTCCATCCTCTCTTTCTCTGCTTGGGCATTCCTCTCCTCCAATCTTTCCTCTTCTTCCCTTTCACTACACTTATGCTTTATACCTGTTCTCCTGGTTCCTCTCCTCGTAGTTTTTTCCTCTTCACTCTCTCCCTCTTCCTCAGACAATGCTTTCCCCCTCTTTCTTTTCCCCTCCTGCCCTTTTCTGGTTTTACCTTGGACTTTACCAGATGAAGGCGTCTCACCCTCCACCTCTGTCTTGTCTTTCCTAGGTCTCCTTCTACTTCTCCCACTAGGTTCTTCTTGAGCGTTTTCCTCACACATGGGCTGTGTTTCAACAACCATGAGATCAGAGTTTGGTTCAACAGACTGTGCTGGTTCACCTTCATCTTCTTTTTTTCCTCTGCAAGATCTTTTGGATCTGATGATACTCAGATTTTCATCCCTTCCAGTTTCATCCTCACGAACAGGCTGTGTTTCTGTGATAGTGGAAAGGGAACTGACGGCAGCTTCAGCAGGTTGTGGAACGCTGTCCTCTTTTATCTGTCTTCCCCTGCGGGATCTCCTGGATTTGATTCCACTGCTCAGATTTTCATCTCTTTCAATCACGTCCTCAGGAACTGGTTGGGTTTCTGTGATAGTGTGATGAACAGCAACCTCAGAAGTTTGTGGAACCTCATTGTATTTCTTTGGTTTTCCTCTGCGTGATCTTCTGCTTGATGTTTTACTGCTGAAGTGTTTCTCCTGTCCTTCATCTTCCTCATGCATAGGCTGTGTTTCAGCTATAATGAAATGGGAGCCAGACGGTTTTGGGAGTTCAGTGGAGTTGTGTTCATCTATCTGGCCTGTGCTAACTGCCTTAGTCAAATCTTCACATGGTGCTTCTTCTTCACACATAGGTTGAGTTTCAGCGATAGTGACACAGGATTTCAAGCCTGTTTCAGCAAGCTCTGAATATCTGAATTCATCTGTTTGTTGTCCTGTACTTGGTACACCGTTGTTGATCCCACTCTTCAGATCTTCATCCGATGTTTGTTCCTCCTCACACATCAGTTGTGTTTCTGTGATAGTGTGATGGACAACATTCTCAGCAGGTTGTGAGGCTTCCTTTTCTTTTTTTGGTCTACCCCTGCGTGATCTTCTGCT
This sequence comes from Phoxinus phoxinus, assembly GCF_949152265.1. Taxonomy (NCBI): domain Eukaryota; kingdom Metazoa; phylum Chordata; class Actinopteri; order Cypriniformes; family Leuciscidae; genus Phoxinus; species Phoxinus phoxinus. The sequence goes on from NC_136885.1 coordinate 18,168,890, forward strand.
AGGCATCTTGCTGCTGAGCACTTTCTCCTGCTCTTCATCATATTCACCAACATGTTGTGTTTCAGGGATTTTAAGACTGGAAGTAGAGGCTTTTTCAGTTTGTTGTATGGGTTCGCCTTTGTCAGTTTGTCCTCTACTGACCTTGTTCAGATCATCCTCTGGTGCTTGGTCTTCCTCAAACATTGGTTGCGTTTCAGCGATGGTGATATGGGACCTGGTAGGTTTCTCTGTATGAGTACTGCTGATCACATTGTCCTGATCTGGTGCTTCTTCATCATCACCCATTGGTTGTGTTTCAGCAATGGTGACATGGGAGCAGGAGTTGTTTTTATCAAGATATGCAGAATCACATTTCTCAGGCTGTTGTCTTTTACTTGGTTTCTGAAAGCTGTCCCCACTCAGATCAACATCTGTTGTTTCTTCTTCCTCACACATGGGCTGAGTTTCAGCAATGGTAAGATAGGAGCTGGAGTTTTTACCTTTGTGTAATTTTCCTCCACCATGGATTCTCCTGCCTTGTTTCATGTTCTCCTCCTCTTCACCCTCTTGTGTTTCATTGATGGTGTCTGCCTCCATGAGCTGGGTGGGCTCACTCTGATAAAACTCTTTGTCTTCTCCCTCCCAGATGAGTTGCGTTTGAGCTGTGAAGAGAGAAAAGGGCTGTGTCTCCTCTTCTCGTCTTGGGGTGCTGGCGATGATTATAGTGTCTGCTGTGGAAAGGTGAGAGTAATTAGGTGTCTCTTCATCCTCCTCCTCCACATTTGCTACAGGAATGAACTGAGTTTCAGCAGTGGAGATGTTAGAGTAGAGTTGGGTATGGCTCAGTGGCTCCTCCTGTTCTTCCTCTCTGTCTGTCTCTGTGCCATATGCCTGCGTAGCCTCAAGATCAAGCTGCTTTGGCTTGAACCCAGCACTGGCCCTAACAGCTCCTGGATTTGACAGTAAAGACAATGTATGGGTTCAGTATAAGTTAAGCTCAACTGAATGCATTTGTGGCATAATATTGATTAGTACAAAAAAAATATGTTGACACAGTCACAAAAAGTAGAAGAAAAAAAGCTGGGTTATGGTGAGGCACTTACAATGGTAGTGCATAAGGCCAATTTATGGAGGATGTAAAAGTAGAAAATTGTTGAAATTGTAATGTAACTTTCATTAATTCTTCTGTTAAAACTTGTATTATGTTGCGTTGTGTTGTCATGATAAAGTTGTAAAACTGAACATAACTTTAGACAGAAAACGTTAAGCATTTTTTCACACTAAAATCAACATGCATACTGTTCACATCGTGTGGCTATACTTTTGAAATGGAATATTTTAATGTTTACGGATTGGCATTTCAACTTTTTTTTTATGTTTTTGAAAAACTTGCTGTAAATTACATTTTGCTACAATTGCTGTTAATTGACTTTAAAGGACAATTCCAGCGAAAAATTAACCTAGGGGTTAATAACACATGGTTACCGAGTTGATCGTTCTCTGGGATGTGTTTTCATGATAATCGAATGTAAAGAGTTTTATCTCTAAAAACTGATTACCTTATAACGCTAGTATATAGGGCATAGAGTAAGTAAAAAGAAATCGCTAGTTAGTACCACTAACAAGGCTCAAAATAGCCTCACACTAATACGGTAGCATAATGAAGGTCCCTACATGCAAACCGAAGCATTGATAACTTTGTAAGTGTACATACAGTTTAATAAGAAGATACTTTATAAAGATATAACTCTTTAGAGATAAAACTCCTTACATTCGATTATCATCTTTATTCATCATTATTCGATTATAAAACAAATCCCAGAGAACGGTCGACTCGGTAACCATGTGTTAATTACCCCAAGGTTCATTTTTTGCTGGAATTGTCTTTTATCTTGTATTGAATCCTACATATTCCTACCAACGGAAGACCTTAAGAAAATACAAAAATGTACCATTAGCAGCAGGTTTACAGTTAACTTAAATTTTTTGCAATTTTAGACATTTACTGTTTTGTGAATACGATAATAAAAAAATAATGAGATTAATAGGCAGGAAGTGAACGGGATAGTTACCATATACTTGTGTGGGCGGTAGGTCCCAGTCTTCCAAATGACCAAAAGCTTGGGTTGGTTCCTCAAGACAAGTCATTGCTTGAGAATGATGGTCTTGTTTTTTATGGGTGCTCTCTTCTGACTGCATTGCTTTGCCACACACATAAGCCTTCTGACTCTCAGCAACCTTTACAGCTTTGCCTGGTACAGGTTTAAAAGGATCCTCATCATCGGTTTCACTGTTAGAGAGAAGATCTCTGGCCTTTATCTTCTCCTTGTCCTCATTCTCTTCATCTACATCTGTGTCACTGTCCATGTGTAGCTCTGTCTCTGAAGTTGATGTAGGTCTGACATCACTTCCCTCTCCAATGGGATGTGAAACCTCTGTCACCATGGAAACCTTCATGGGATTTTCATCTTCAACATCAGTGTCACTGTCCAAGTTGAATTCTGTAGGTGGTGGTGCTGATGAAGTACTTTCTGTAGCTGCCAAAACTTCTGCTTTCTTTTTGGAGACATTTTCAGTTACAGGAGCCTCATTCTCCTCGACATCAGTATCACTGTCCATATGAAGATCTGCTGAATGTACTGATTTTACCTTTAGAGCTTCTTCAATCAGAGCCATTTGTTCAGTCTTGCCTTTCTCTTCCTCTTCTTCAACATCTGTATCACTGTCCATATGAAGTCCAACTGAGGATACAGATTTATCAAGAGTTACTGCATTTTGAGCCTCTGGTTTACCCTTATTTGCCTCTGGCTCCTCTTCCTCAACATCAGTATCACTGTCCATATGAAATTCAGCTGAAGGTACTGGTCCCACCTTTGGAGCTTGTTCAATCTGAGCCTTTGGTTCAGTTTTGCTTTTCTCTTTCTCTTCTTCTTCTTCAACATCAGTATCACTGTCCATATGAAGTCCAACTGAAGACACAGATTTCTCATGAGTTATTGCTTCCTGAGCCTCTGTTTCAGCCTTACTTGCCTCCAGCTCCTCTTCTTCAACATCCGTATCACTGTCCATGTGAAATTCAGCTGAAGGTACTGGCTCCACCTTTGTAGCTAATTCAGGCTGGACCTCTGGTTCAGTCTTGCTTTTCTCCATGTCCGCTTCAAAATCAGTGTCACTGTCCAAGTTGAGAGCTAGCAGGCCAGGCTTAGATGAGCTTGAAAAGGGTTTACCGGAGGTTTCCCTCAGTCTGAATCTGTCCATTGAGGCCGAAGATGGAGTGATGGAGCTCTCATCCTCACTGAGAAGATAAGACCGAAAATGGTGAAGTTTATTTTAAGCACAAGAAAACTAAGAGTATTTGTAGAGCAGATCGCGATCTCAATTCAAACACCCACATGATCTCATTCCTAAATGACAACAATTCACCTGTGTCTAACCTTTAACGAAATCACACCGGAGCATTCAAATCTATGTTTGTGCTAATCTATGAATCGTGCAGCTCTTTTTATTTCTACAATATATAGGGGAAATCCCATAGTTGTATTGCACAGTTTAAATCATTAAGGTGTGGTTCATTAGTGAAATTTTGAGGACACTAGTTTAACAATGTATGAAGCACAGAAAGCCGTTTCAAACCAAGCAGCTTTCTGGTTAAATTGAGTGACCAACTTCAACCCAATGCAAAATCTGTGAAAGGGAAATCTTTCACCCCCACAAAAAAAATCACATGGATTCCTACTAATTACAGGATTTTGTCTGTGAACTTCAGAATAACTGTTACTGCATTGAAACTATAAATATTGAGAACCTGATCATCATAAAAGTTAAACTACATGAGAAGGCGAGTGACATTTACATCCAAAAGGAAATCTATAACAGAACCTCAAACGTGTCTGAACCAGTGGCGGCTTGTCCATAGGGGGCGCTGGGGCGCCGCCCCCATCAACATTTCAGAAATGAACATGTGTAAAAACATTATATTAAAATGTAATAATAAAAAATAAAAAAATAGTTTACTCATGTGCCGGCTGGTAGTAAGAGCCTCAGAATTTAATAAAAACTGTCTTTAATCGATTAACTATTTTTAATACGTTTCATGGGCGAGGGACGCCGGACACATGGGTGTCTATGTGAGTACACAAATTCTCGGGCAGCATGTGACCTGAAGCTGGTCTCTGATTGGTTTCTTAAAGATCCTCCTCGGGGCGCAAGTCGTTGCGTCCCTGGCCAATCATAATTGGATACATGTTATTTTATCCAATCTGATTGGTTCTCGTCACCTGCCATTCAACTGTACGCGGCGAGAAATAACCTTGCTTGCTACTAGGCTGATCACTTTTTATTACGCAATGGCAGCAGTTAATCCAAATTCTGTTATTTATTTACAAAAAAAACCTTTCTCAAGACTTTCGCTTGAAAAAAAAAAAAAAAAAAAGATTAAGGATCTCGGACCGGAACAACCAGATGTACACATCCAGCAGCAGGCAAGTGACAGAGGACGACAATATCATTACAAACGGAGCTTTACGCGCGCTTGTTACGAGAAACGGAGCTGGCTGACTGGATGTGATGTTAGCAATGCCCTGTTTTGTTTTCCCTGTCTTCTTTTTCAAAGTGTGATTGTGGCTTACAGCTTATGAAACCCACAAAATCTAAATGTCATAAAGCTTTTCTGCTGAAGGAAGCATTAAGTGCTCTAATGTCCTGGAAGTCCAGTGTCAATGCAGCCGTCTACCAGGACATTTAGAGCACTTCATGCTTCCTTCAGCAGAAAAGCTTTATGAAGATGCTTTATGAAGATGAAGATGATTTTCAGCAGGATTTACACCTGCCCACACTGCCAAAATAACCAAAACCTGGTTCAATGACCACGGGATTACTGTGTCACTACTACAGTGTGATTTAATGTAATATTCTAATTTTAAAAAATGTATTTCGTGGGTTCCATAAGCTGTAAGTCATTATGTAAGCCATAATCATCAAAATTATAACAAATCAAGGCTTAAAATATCTCACTTTGCAAGCAATGAGCCTTTTTTTATCAAATTAGTTTCACATTTTAAGTTGAATTCCTAAAATAATTTAAGTTTTCCATGATATTCTAATTTTTGGAAAGGGTCTGTATATAAAGGAGAGCAACATTATGTTCAAGTAGGAAACATGCTTTTTGTTACTACTTTGTTGGTCTGAAATAATAAAATAATAAAAAGAGATCAAAATAGCTTTTGTGTTTCTGCTTTGTATCCACCCCCCCACCCCCCCCCCCCAAATAAAAATGCGCCCCCCCCCCCCCAAAAATAAATAATTATCACCAGCCGCCAATGGTCTAAACTCATTTACTGAATAGAAAGTGCTGTATGTGTGCCTGTCACTGCATGAATTTGCATCAAGCCAGGCAGATTTCATTCACTCCATTGTTTTAGGTTGCTTCATAAATACCTATTTTGCAAAAGGCTGATTATCTAAACAGGTTAATGGTAACCTAATAACAGCTATTAATAACATTTTTTTTGTTTCTTATAAAGATTGATGGGACTCATTGAAACTTTCAAGCTCATAAAAATAAAGTTAGAGTGAAATTAATCTATATGACTCAACTGGTATATTGTAAAAAGTATTCTGAGGTGACATTTCAAGCCTTAATGTGCTTTTAAATTATATTTTGCAAACACATGCAAAAACTACAACAAATAGGGCAATACGAACCTCAATGGTTTTTGCACATTGCATGACATTTAAATTTGAGATAATAGCTTACATTTCTAATTCTTCAATTGCGTTGACTTACCGGTAACTGAATTTACCAGCTGAGTCGTATTTGGATGTATCACACTACTTTTATGTACATTTTGGTCTCATGATTTTTATTACATGGAAAAAGGTTCTTCAAAGTTCAAATATATTATTTTGTGTTTTTCAGAACAAAGAAAGTCAATCAAGTTTGAGGGTAAGAAAACTATGACAGATTTTTCACATATGTGTAAACTTTCTCTTTAAGTATATGTAATATCAGTTGCCCTGCTTTATGCAGTAACACATCAACATTATATAATCAGGCTATTATGTCTAAACTAGTTTGGGAAAAGTTAAAAGGTAACATAAAAGAAACATTCAACCTACCTCTCTGGAATTACTTTTTTTGCAGGGGTCAGGAATGATGAATTTGTGGAACTACACAGATGAGAGGAGGATGCTGAGTCTGAAACTATAGCAAAAGAGAAAAAAGAAAGCATGAAAATAGTGTGCTTTCAGTAATATTCTTTAGGTCTCACTTTACTTACCAAAATCTTTCCGCTCATCACTCTCTCCATCTGAACCAGAGTCTGATTCAGGTACCAGGGTGATCTCAGGATGTTTGTGAGCTGGCTGTGGTGTGGGTTCTTCATCCTCAGGGCTCCATAAAGGCACAGGAGGCAAGGCACTCCTCTCTTTTAACCCATTCTGCACGCCTTTCCTCAACTTTGACTCTGAGTCACTGCTTGATAGCGGCGAACTATCCTTTTCCTCCTTTTCGGAAAGTCCTTTCTCTGGGGTTTTGTGTGTATCTCTCTTCGAGATGTTCAGGCCAATGTACTGACATGGCACGTCAGCGATCACCACACTCTCTCCCTCGGTCAAAGCATATCGTACCTGAGGCGTCAGCTTGAATCTGCCTTTTCTGGTTCCATTCATACTGCCCATGTCCCATAAAAGTGCTTCCACAGCATCACCATTACCGGCACGGCTGCTGCTAGAGCGGAAAACCGAGATGGAGATGACAGCATGCCGACTGGACACAGATCGGGCCAGAAGCAGAACAGAACAGGCAGCAGGATCACGGCCCAAGACATTCTCTCCGACGTAGAGAGGGAATTCTAAATGAATGTGTGAAGAGAGAAAAAGAGAAATGAATGCCATAATTTCAATAATGTTAAGGAAATATTAGTTATACAGTATCAGATAAAGTAGTCAGGTTTAATGTCTCACCTGTTTCTGGTATGTGATCATTTTTAAACACCTTCAGTGTAGCTAACTGTTCTCTTTCTGGTCTTCCTACTTTCTCCTCGTCTTCTTCTTCAGAGAAAGGATCCTCAATCTGCTGAGTGGCATCCATCTTCCTCTCTGGCTAAAGGATCAAGAGTGAATCAACAGAAATACGGTTGTTATGGATACCATTCACAATGTAAATAAAGATGTTTTTGAGCTCGAATGTATGCATTACACACATAAACATTGCTAATATCACCATTCTCGTTTTTATGATTAGTGGAGATGTATATGTGTGATAAAAGTTTACTTAACACATTTGGCATGATATTAGGACACTTATGACTTTTTCATTATTTCTTAATCGATTATGTTTTGCTTAGTGCCACAGAGGAAGCAGTTAATTGGCAGATAAATGAAAGCAATACTTCTCATGAAAATGTATTCCGAAATAATGCTTCCCTTCATAATGCAAAGGTAAACATGCAAAACATGGCCATTGTTTACGTTTGTGCTGATATATCGTGCAGGATCCACTGCATTTAATAAAAACGTGCGCTTACCTTACCATGCAGAACACTTGGAAACCATTTCCTGAAAACTAAGGTCCGCCTTTTAAACGAAGACTATTGATTCGCTAGTCAAGCTGTCAGTCAGAGAGTGAGCCTACACTGATTGGGTGAAAATGCGCCACTGCGGCTTGATTGGTCAACTGAGAAATAGCAGTCGTCTTTGTCCAAAGTTTTCCGCGCTCTCTCTGGAGAGGGGGCGTGTTTAAAAGTGTTTTTCTTACATCAGGATTTTTGACCTCGCGACTAAGGTTAATTTATTAAAATCTATATATTTTAAAAAAGGATAATAAAAAAACGATATATATATATATATATATATATATATATAGTAAAGTATTACATATATATAGGCCTCAGCTCAGCATACTCTCATATAATTTGTATATCGTGCGGTACTTTACTGTATTATGAATCATGTGTTTAATGCAGGCAATTCACTAAGGCATATTCTTCTAAGTGCAATATAAGTGTGACTTTCTTGGTTCGACCTGAGCTTCTTCAAGGATGTGTACCATGCACTGATCTATATAATGACATGTATAATGTCATTATATAGATCAGTGGTAGGCTACCATGCCAAAAAAACACAGCAAAGACTTGATTATTAACGAAATCGTTTTTATTTTTATTTTCTCCAGAGGCTCAGTTTTTTTCCACACAGGGACAATAAAGGAACATCAAAACATTTAAAATATAACATATTAAAACAGTAACACTTAAAAGTATGGGCTCATAAAATAGACATAACAGAGTCCAAAATTGCACCAACAATCAATTCAACATACTAAAACTTTCTTTCCATCTGCATAATCTAAAATACTTTCCTGTATCATCCATTAATCAATGTCCTCCTGTAGACGTTGGCTGGCGTCCAAGCGAGGTTAAGATTAAATAACCCTGTTACCCTGAACCTGTTATTTTGTCTTTCTTTCAGTCCTTTTCTTTTCCTTCATTTTTCACACAACATACTTTTCTCTTCAAAACATTTCTTTAAATACTGTGATCAGACCCATTGAGGTCACGTTGAAGTGCCATAATCTCACAGAGTTGCCCTGTTCTAGTGCAATAGTAACAAAAGAAAACACAAAAAACACTACAATAATAATATGCATCATTTGCAGACAAAAAGAAGCAAATGTTAAAATTAAAGAATAATTAGACGTTATTGTTTTCCTTGTCCCCACCATCTATTCAATTATAACATTGATTCTAACTGGATGTTTGCCTTTTTTTTTCTTCCTTTTTCTGTAAAGAGAGCAGCTGACCATCAGAATAGTAAAGAAATACACAAAAAAGTGAGCAATTTTGTAGTTGTAAACACGGTTATCCACCTATTCTGTGTTTAAGAACATTCTTTCTGCCTTCCTCTGGTTATTTTTGGCCCCATTGGTTTAGTGCTAATTCCTATTTCATCGGATTGAGACACTAAAAGTTGTTGCCATATCTTGCTACATTTACTTGAACATACTAACCCCCCCCCCGTCCCCTTTCACTTCCTTCTTAAGCATCATCATCTGCCTCTTCCTCAAACTCGCCCTCTTCTTCGGCGGTGGCGTCCTGGTACTGCTGGTACTCGGACACCAGATCATTCATGTTGCTCTCCGCCTCTGTGAACTCCATCTCGTCCATCCCCTCTCCCGTGTACCAGTGCAGGAAAGCCTTACGCCTGAACATGGCCGTGAACTGCTCGGAGATGCGCTTGAACAGCTCTTGGATGGCCGTGCTGTTGCCGATGAAGGTGACGGCCATTTTGAGGCCCCTAGGAGGAATGTCGCACACGGCGGTTTTGACGTTGTTGGGGATCCATTCCACAAAGTAGCTACTGTTCTTGTTCTGGACATTCAGCATCTGCTCGTCGACTTCCTTCATGGACATGCGGCCACGGAACACGGCGGCGACGGTCAGGTAGCGCCCGTGTCTGGGATCGCAGGCTGCCATCATGTTCTTGGCGTCGAACACTTGCTGCGTGAGCTCAGGCACGGTGAGGGCGCGGTACTGTTGGCTGCCTCGGCTGGTCAGAGGGGCGAAACCGGGCATGAAGAAGTGCAGACGGGGGAAGGGAACCATGTTGACTGCTAATTTCCGCAGATCTGCGTTTAGCTGGCCGGGGAAGCGCAGGCAGGTGGTGACGCCGCTCATGGTGGCAGAGACTAGATGGTTGAGGTCGCCGTATGTGGGAGTGGTGAGTTTGAGGGTGCGGAAGCAGATATCGTATAAGGCTTCATTGTCTATGCAGTATGTTTCGTCTGTGTTTTCCACCAGCTGATGGACTGACAGTGTGGCATTGTATGGCTCCACTACAGTGTCAGAGACTTTTGGGGAAGGCACCACGCTGAAGGTGTTCATGATGCGGTCAGGGTACTCTTCACGGATTTTGCTGATCAATAGGGTGCCCATGCCGGAGCCGGTTCCTCCGCCGAGGGAGTGAGTGAGCTGGAAACCCTGCAGGCAGTCACAGCTCTCGGACTCCTTACGGACCACATCCAAAACCGAATCCACAAGCTCCGCCCCCTCTGTGTAGTGGCCCTTGGCCCAGTTGTTACCAGCGCCACTCTGTCCTGTGAGGTGACAGGGAGGAAGTGCACACATCAGAATGTGCAAGCTGAGACATTTTACATCTGTTTTTATATGCATTTGCTTTTACTACTTTCATTTGATATTTTTACATTATATCTGCACATTTTTAACATATTTCCTTTTGCCAGTCACTCACCAAACACAAAGTTGTCTGGTCTGAAGATCTGTCCAAAGGGCCCTGAACGCACAGAGTCCATGGTGCCAGGCTCAAGATCCACTAGAATAGCTCTTGGCACATATTTACTTCCTCCACGAGACAGAGAGAAAGAAATAAAGAAAGAAAGAGACAGGGACATGGGAAAGAAGCAGACCAGCTCAGTACACATAATAAATTAAATATATAAAATAAGCTATCAAACATGAAGGCTAAGTTGCCATTTTCTCTTGACCTTTAGATGTCAAGTCAATTAAATTGTGCTTTATTGGCATGGACAATTGTTACAATGTACTGCCAAAGCATTTCTAATGTTTACAGTAATTCTGGAGCAGATGAAAACAAATGATATACACATAAATGAGTAAATATATACAACAATCAACATTTTAGAATTCGATGAACACTTTTTGTGTCAATATATTGTGCCGCTAATAAGATACAATCTCTTTTTTCACCTAATAAATATTGAAGTTGTGTATTATTGTTTAACTTTCTGAAGCCATGCAGGGTTAATTATTTCTAATTTTGGAGAGAATTTTAGATGTCACCAAGTGTCATCTCAACACATTTATTGAATTGTTATGCAGCAGTACACACTAATAATTAATTTAGATTTGTGGAGTAAAAATATTGTTTTAATATTGAATTGAAAAATGTAAAACAGACCCTCAGAACTGGGGAAGAATGTTGTTGCTGCTGGTGTAGGTTAATATTTCATAATTTCTCTAATTATTAAATGTAATAATCAAAATAATTGTATTGCATTCTATAATTAAATTATCAAAATGAATACATTTACATTAATTGCTAACAAAGTATTTCACATTAATGACAACTTTTTTAGTTGTTTCCATTTGTTTCCCTTTAGTCAGCATGAAGCGAAAATTGTGACTGTCTTTTCTTCTCTATTGTGACATATTTCCAATTCGAATGAGAAAAAACCCCACAGGACTTGACTTTGTCCATCGGGAGTTGATTGGATTGTTGTCGTTTGCTAATTGCTGCGTTAATTTCATGTGAGTGACAGGCTGCAGGAGGAGAGGGATTATTGTCCTGCCTTGCTGGTGAACGCATCATCAAAAGAAAAGAAAAGTGATCAAGAAAAGTGATGTCATAGTAAGGGGGAGGGGCATTCAATTTTTTGATGAAAGATTAAGGGCATTTTTTAAATAATGATGTGCACAGATAAATAAATTACAATAAACTTTACCAATTATTTTGAATGGGGACACATTGTTATTAAATGGGGTATCTTCCCCATCTTGCCCTATTGTGTATTTTAGTAAAGTACCTGTTGCTTCATTGTAGTAGACACTAATTCTATCCAGCTGAAGGTCACTGTCTCCATGATAGGTTCCTGTTGGGTCGATTCCATGTTCATCACTAATGACCTCCCAGAACTGCAAAAAACACACAGCAATTAAAACTTCCACGCAATTCAGTAAATTCTAGATCAATTCTTACAGTAAACACTGAAATATTGAGAAACAGTGTCAACTAATCACTAATCTGGATTTGGCTTCAAAAGAGTTTTAGCTCAGAAAGAGGCTTTATTGATGTTTAAATCGTTAATTCTATGTTACTCTCTTAGTGACCTTAATCTGAGAGAGAAGCAAGGAGAGAGGGGTCGAGATGGACTTAATAAGGCAGCGAATGCGAATGGAGAAAGAAAAGATTGTTGGATATATTGAAAATAATTGTTTTGAAAGAATGAGGCCAATAAACTGGAAGGCGCTGACTGACACAGCCCTACAGTGACCCTGTTCTGATACTCTCACCCATCAAAAACCTGTTACTCCAGGCAACGTATACGTTTCTGCTGTGTCATCACATAATATCATCATAAAATACCATGCTGACACATATGAAATAAATCGGCTTTAGATATTTGACACTCCTGGATACATTTAATTTCGCCAATTAATCCAGCAAATCAAAGGTTTTCCATGAATATGTAATTTACTCGTTAATTATTTATGTTTCATTTAGATCTGTACTGTAGAGGGGATGGGCAGCAGCTGTTAGAGTTATTAAGTTCAGTTGTGGATGCCTTCTCCTCCCCGCCCAGACCTCAGATGAGTTCAACAGACACTCACAATCTCATCATGTGAAAGGCATTTCAAAGTCTTTTAAAGGATGAGGACGATTTAACCCAATTTCCGATGCCACAGAAGACATGCAACATCTCATGGGCAATCTTTTAAAAAATGTGCATCTTTAATGGGGCCATGGGTGTGAATATGTCCTTATTGGCAGCTTCCATCTCTATGTTGATCTGGCACAGAATCGGATTTAAAGGAATAGTTCACTTTAAAATTAAAACAAAAGAAGATATTTTGAAGAATGTAACCAAACAGTTGATGGACCCCATTGACTTCCATAGTATTTTTTTTTTTTCCTACTAAGGAAGTCAATTGGGCCCGCACTGTCTGGTTTACCGATACTCTTCAAAATATCTTCTTTTGTGTTCAGAAGAAGAAAGAAATTCATACATGTTTAAAAACCACTTGATGGTGAGTAAACGATGACAGAATTTTTATTTTTAAGTGAACGATTCTTTTAATGGATTAATTGGATTTTTTAATGCATAAGATGTTTTTATGAGAACAATTACAGTAAAAAGAACCTGATTTTAACAATGACTTTTAAACAATGACTCGTACAAAAAGCACACTAAAATAACTTGATTTAACTGATTAAAAGTTCATAATTTCACATTATTAACTTTCTTTAATAACAACTAGGCCTACTAATAAAATTGTTCATTGTATCCTAATTCTCCATCGTCCCACCCTTCCCATCCTCCTCCGCTTGACCATTGACCACAGCGGTCAATATCTGCACATAAGATTAAGAATTTAGTCAAAAGGCAGAAAATACTTGCTAAAAGTATTTCGCGTGAACATTATGTAAAGGTATGCGGTAGTAGGCTAATATTTGTGGCATGCATCGTGTGTCATGGCTCGCGAGCTGGTCCTGACAGCTGTTTAAAGGGCTCGTGACACTGATAACGCGTAGTATAATTACTGAGAGAGCTCTGCTGTTCACATCAGATCCGCCACACCCGGTGCATTGAGAAGAATGAAATAAAGAAAGAGGACAGACCCCCCTTTCCCACAGTCAATCCCTTCACCCACATCTCTGTTTTACAGACAAAGAGATTTATGGTTTGAGTCTACAGAATCTGAGCATCATTTATTTAGAGAAATAGCTATAGGCCTACAGAGTGTGTTAAAGAAATATAGTGAGAATGAATGAAAAGTGGGATCCGCAAATTTTGGGCGTGAATGAAGGGGGTTTACAAGGACAAAGCAGTGTAATGGAAAACAATTATTGTACATAATGTGGGTCTATACAACTTCCCAACGTGTTGCTAGTGTAATGCATTATTAATAACATTTGGTAAGATATGCAATGCAAACAGGTCTGTTCTGCATAACTAGTGTGCCTTCTAATAGCCTATGATCAGAAACAAAAATTAAGATCAACTTGCTGTTTTATATTTAGTAAAAGCTATAAATAACACTGGAGTTATTTACAGGGGCTTTATTGTTGTATTCTGAGAACTGCACAGTATTTTTTCTCTTAGATTCAAAATATAAATGACTCACTTTGTAGGCTACTCTGAAAAACTGTTCTTACCTTGGCACCGATTTGGTTTCCGCACTGACCGGCCTGAATATGAACAATCTCCCTCATTGTTGCAAATTGTGCGAGAAGTTCTCAGATAAATCTGGAAAGTAACGGCGTAGCTCAGAAATAATTAGGAAAAGCCGGACAAAGGCTTTATATTCCTGGACTGTCACCAGAACGAGGCTGGGTGGTAGTGGGTGGGGCTCTGCTGGATGTTGAGAAACCTGATTGGTGCATGAGCGGACCGGAAGTGTATAGGGAGTGTCACTGTGCCAACAAGGATTGCTTAGAAAAAAGAGAGAACCGTCTGCTTGTTGTATTGTATCCAGTTGTGTTTTTTCTTAGCTATTAACATTTTAGTAACATTTTTAAATGTTTTTTCTTCTGAATATGAAAATGTAGCTACTTTGCCAGACTCATTGTTTGGAGGTTGTACAGCCTGCACATTCCTGTTTTAACTTATAATTGTTTAACTTTATTTCATGAAGTTTACCCACTATTATTATTGTCACTGTGGGTACAAACTGGAGAGACAGAAAAAAATACAGTGGCAATTATCATACAAATTAAGTTAGCCCAATTCTCACTGAGCTTTCTGCATAAATATGGAGTTGATAGAAGAACCAGAGTAAAAAGGAAAAGAAAGAATATCAGAGAGATAGATCATGAAAAGAATAAAGAAACATACAGAAAAAAGTTTAGACTCACAGTTACCTTTAGTTTTTGATGAATGGATGTATAGGGATGTTCGCCGGAGTCAAATATGACGTCACGATATGGGCGTGGTCGCGAACTGGTTGGCAGAAAGAACCAAAACATATCGCAGACTCGCAGCAGTCTACCTGTGTTTTGTCAGCATATGCTAATTATTTGTCCGAAGAACCAAAAAAGAGATAAGGTTAAGCTTTTATATAACCAGGGTTCATGTTCTCTGCCTGATCAATATCACCTGAGTGAGAATTGGAGCAAAAGCCCGGACACATGGCCAGATTTGACATTCGGCGACATCTATCTGTATCTCATCGACACGCCATCTATGTTTACCAGAGAGTCGATGAAGGCGTACAAATCTTTAGATGCCTATAAATTAAGTAATAATTACGAATATTACTTGTTGTAACTAAGGATAACTGGTAAATATGTTACAACTAGAGTAAAAATACAGGTGTAATTTATCCATGGGCTATATTCAAAATTATCTTACCTCTGATATATAACATTGGTTAACATATACGTAAAATGTATGAATGAAAATACAATAATTTGCCATTCATTTATAAGGGTATGTCAGTGTTATTATACTTCCATTGCTCAGTCACAGCATGCACAAAAAGTTATGTAAACAAACACTTAGACACGTCTTCCGCGGTATTTTGTACAGTTATTCATTCATTAATTAACCCATCAATGCGATAGAACCTACTAGTAACATTTATTTACAAAATTAGTTTTAATTTTTAACGCAAAATGTAGGTAGCAGACGCGATCGTGGTCCGCTGGCTCCCATTGTTTTCCGCTGGGTATAGACGCCTAATTGCAGAAATTCAAAGCTTTCTTTCTTGATTCAGGCTGTTTAGGTACACGATAGAAGCTCTTGGGGTTATTACTCTTATCGAACCTGTTAACACAGCCGATCACAAAGCACGATATAACCATTTTCTTCTGTGTTTGCGCTGCGCTTTAAGCGGTCATTACTTTTCTTCTGCCAACCAGAGCGCGTCGTGACGTCACGGCGAACATCCCTATAGACTATTTTTTTATTTAAGTCTATTAATGTTATAATTATTAACATTTAGGCTATCTCATATATGACTTGATAGACTGTCATAATTCTGACTTTTATCTCATAAATTATAATTTCGTTTTTTTCATCTCGTAATTTTGATTTAGAATCTCATAAATTCGAAAAAGTTTCATAATTATGTATTTTTATGTTATATTATTTACCAAAGCAAGTTTTTTAAAAAGCTTTCATAATGTTCATATATCTACTACAGTAGCCCGCTTGAATGACGGCGTATTTTTCCTCAGTCCACAGCAGAGAGCAATCTACGCACGCACTACTCATAAAATAGCACTACTCCATGACCGTCGCAAAACCTAGTGAGCTACCTACCTAGGCTGCATTTTACGCATCTCGAGCGCTCAAAACTGCAGTCACGTTAGGGAGCTGACAGAGTTTTGAAACACAACACACTCTGAGTGTATTGAATGGGCGTGGCCGAGACTGCGTGATTACGACGAGCTTTTGCACAACGGAGACAATCCGGACCACATCTACTTCGTATTTACCGAAATATCAGCAATCGGTAAGAAGTTAAACATATGGTTTGTCTAAATGTTACAACGTTTCTGGATTTGCGATTCTCAACACCAAACTAACCTCAAGTGCGCGTGATATGCAGCCAGCGTAGTCGCCGCTAAGGAGCAGCCAAGCATTTCCTGTTCTGTTGCAAAATACATTAGCGTTTCTAAACACGTAACGTTAGCTTACAAGTTGTTCATTTTTCGCACCTGTTTTGTTAGTGATTTGCTGTCGTGTCTAGGTTTTGTTATGAGAGATAACGTTTATTTATCGTAAAGGGTAAGTGTTTATTAGGCTACTAATATGTTGATTTTAGTAGTTTAGCCTTATACAGTGCGTTGGACTATTGATATTTAGAAGCAGATCATTATATCGACGATTATATGAATTATATGGGAACTCATTTTACCTTATTGTATTATATTACATTTACTGTTAGTTCTAAAGTAGGCTATGTCATATTTTGGGATATAGGCTAAACTTACCTGTTGCATAGCGTTATTATGAGATCTCTTCTACTGTAATGTGATAGTTTTTTTATTAGGTTTATTGGTTGGTCAACAGGTCTGTGATTTAAATAAAGTGAAAAGAGATGTAGCCTATGCTTTACAGTAAGGCAATGGGAAGAGCAGACTCACATGAGAGAGAGACATAAACTACTAGAGTCATCAACATATTCCTCTGAACTCGTGAGATTAACTGGTGCTGTCTGTGTTTACTCAGAAGTCATATCTAAACTATTCCCAGCATGTGTTGATCTAGTGGCTGCTTTCTTTCCTCAGATCTAATTCAAGATGTTTTACACCTGTGGTCCCAATGAGGCTATGGTGATCTCAGGTATGCTGCATCTGTTTGACTTTATTAGTTATGTATATAAATAAAATAAGCAATGAATATCCTTGAAGGTTAGAATAAAGATACTATAGCCTATATAAAATGATAAAAACTGAAAATTAAAGCAGCTGTGAGCCTGCGACTAAGAAATGGCAGAATTTGGCACCCATCAGACTTTATCAATAACCTGTAGAGTTAGCTATGTAGTGATTTTTCGGATCAATGATGTTGTGCAATCTGCATTCTTTTTAAAACCATGACCAAATGCAGAACTGGTTTTTAGCTAGGCCTATTCATGTGACTTTCATTCACAGGTCAAAACAGACACAAAGTTCACTGTAATTGTTGTGATGTATATGTAGATAAATGTCAGTGGTTACACATTAAGATGACTTTAATGCTCAGGGGGGAAAAACCCCAGCAGGCTCACATTTACTATAACAACAAGGTTAATGTAGGCAAACCGCACTGTACAAAGGGGAAGAAAATAAGTCACCAGCTCCATTATGTCTCTCTGTAAACAGTTGACAAGCTGCTGGAGACATGCAATGACATGAAGTGTGCTTATGAGTTACTTTTCTAATGTTGGAAATCATGCAAGGGATTGACATGCTTTTTAAAGGGAGATACTTTTGTACCGTGATTTGTCAGAAGTGGAGGATTTTAACTAAGCAATGTAATGTTAAGATGACGACATGCATTTCTCTGTTGTTAAACTAGAAATGTGTCCTGATAGTAAAAACGAATGATTCGTACAATGGTTGGCTGTTTTTTATTTAGTTATTGCAATATTATTTATTTTTGCATGTCATTTAAAATATAGGACTTGTAATAGGAAATACAAAATATTTGTTCAAAAGTTTGGGATTTTTTAAATGTCTCTTATGTTTACCCAGACTACATTTATTTGATAAAAAAATACAGTGAAACAGTCATATTGTAAAATATTATACAATTTAAAATGGGCCTAACTGTTTTCTACTTGAATATATTTAAAAATGTAATTTATTCCTGTGATGGCAAATCTGAAATCTAATATTTTGATTTAGATCTTAAGAAATATTCCTTAGTGTTATCAATGTTGAAAAACGTTTTTGTACTTTATAATATTCTAACATTGGAATCCTTGATGCATTTTTTTCTGGATTTTTTAATGAATAGAAAGTAAAAAAAATAAAATATTAAGAGCATCAGCATTTATTTTGAAAAAATCAATTTTGTTTCAATAGGCTTATATGTCTTTGCTATTACTTTTGATCAATTTAATGTATTTTTGCTGAATAAAAGAATAATGATTTAAAAAAAATCTTCCTGACCCAAAACTTTCATGGTCGGTAAAGAATATTTATGGCCTGTAGCCCATATAACAAACCAGTATTAAATAACCAATATTGATCAATGCCTATGTTGTGTATTCCCACAATATAGGCATTGATCAATACTGGTTATTTAATTGTGCATTTACCCCTATTTTTACCTTTAGATGATACTTATTTAAAATGTAACGCTGTTAAATGTGCATTTTCAGATTTAAAATATTATATTACATTTTCATACTTAACATTATTATGTTCTGATGCCTAAATTCACTTCTAGCATTTAAAAAGGACTTAAATTATATCTATAGTATAGATATAATGTAAGATTTTGGACATAGCTCCCACCCCTAGCCAGTGGATTTTCAAAATTCCACCAAGTATGTTTTTTGTCAAGTATCGATACTTTATACCAGCAAACAAAACTCTCATCTCTTTCAGGATGTGGTCGCTCTCCTCCCCTGATGATTGCTGGTGGAAGAGTGTTTGTTATTCCCTGCATTCAGAAAATCCAGCGGTATGTATAGAATTACAACAGAAGGCGGATGATTACAACATGTTAGTGCCTGAACACATGTGCATTGGTTTGGAACCATTCTGTTTAACCACGTGCTGCAGGGCCAGTCTCTAATGTGATTCAAGAATAGACTGGGACTCACGGGCCTCATGAATGATGGGAACAAGAACAAGAGGGGGCTCTGTGTGCAGTAGAAGACTCCACTTGTGTTTACATTCCTCTCCATGTATACATGGCAAAAATGAATGAATTATTCGTTCCTCAGACAGAATACCTTCATTCAATTTTGTAGATCGCTACAGATCAGTGCAGTAGTTTGTGGATGAATTTGCATTAGTCTGTCCATAATCTGATTACTGTACATCAACATTCACGTCTGTGGCCCTGTTTACACCTGGTATTAAGAAGCGTTTTCTTCGATCGGATCACAAGTGGACGACTCTAAATTCCGGTGTAAACGGGGTCTAAAACGTGTTTGAGCTTGTCCACTGCGAGGTAGTTGAAAACACATTTAGCAAAATTGCTTGTGAAGTGTAGACGCTCACGTGGTCGAATGCGTTCAAACAACCACAAAAGACCACTGTCTCTGTCTACTGACCTAATGCGTAAACATTATGGGAAGCGCACTAGCCACAGTAGCCAGACGGGATTTAAACTATGGCCCTGTCCCAAATGGCACCCTAAGCACTCGCAGTCTTCCTCTGAATCCGCACTTTTGTGACGTAATGCCGCTTTGAGGGTCGGGAAGGAGTCTGCTGCGGATCTCGCATCAGTCCGGGCTCGGCAAAAGTGAGCATGGAGGGCGCAAGTCGACCGCAAAGGGGGCGCTAGCGAGCACCCTTCTGAGAGCTGAATTGACAAATGGGCCTCTAAGTCTCACGGACTTAACGGACACGCGGCAGCCATTGTAAGTCCGAAAGTGCATATGAAGAGTGTGCCATTTGGGACAGGGCCTTTGTCGACTGAAGACCCTAGTTTAGTTTTGAAGACAAAAAACATACTCCATGTTCTCTCACCATTCCGAGTTTCTAACACGCACTCACATCGTTTGGCGTAGTCTTGCTGCTCTTAAAGCTGAAACGAAAGCTGTACGTTTATATGTAAATTGCGCAAGCTTATTTCATCCATTAGATCGAAAGATCTGAAAAGCCCATACATTTACCCGCCCAAAGACCCTCCCCTCGAAGAAGTGGACAAAAAAGACTGATTAAAACACCAGGTGTAATCGGGAATGTGTCCTCCTCATCTACTTGTAATCCGATCGAACCAAGTGGAACTCACTGCAGAGTCAGCTCCACCTCTCTGGACGTCTAATGGGGTGGAGAGATAGAGTTGTGGGTAGGGTTAGGGTGTTGACTCCCTGACGAAGGCTTGTATGCCGAACGCGTCGGAGTGTTTTAAAGGTTATAAATGACCAACCCATAACAATGAAGGGTTTTTAATTTTTCTAAAGAGAGTGCCTTGGAATTTCTTGAATTTTTGTTACATAGGGTTAGGGCAGGGGTGGGGAACGTCGGTCCTGCAGAGTTTAGCTCCAACCCTGTAAAAACCTCACCTGATTGTAGCCTTAATGACCCTAAAGACATTGATTAGCTGGTTCAGGTGTGTTTTATTAGGGTTGGAACTAAACTCTGCAGGACAGTGGCTCTCCAGGACCGACTTTCGCCACCCCTGGGTTAGGGTATAGTTGGATATTCTAGCTCCACCCATTAGGCTCACATTACATTTTCTCCTCCTCACTGGATGTCTTGCTTGCTAGACGTAAGCTCCACCCATTTGCTCTGCAGAGCAGGCTTTTTATTGAACAAGGTGGTAAACCGGTCCAGTGTGAGGTTAAGTTTAGCCATCAATCATGCTGTGTAGCTACAAAACTTCTGTTCCAGCGTAATGTATAGATATATGTGGGTGTGGTTTGGGGGCGGAGCCATCTGTTTGTCCAAATAATGGAGGTCAATGGATATATTTGGGAAACCAGTTTGAGAAACCTT
Organism: Phoxinus phoxinus; assembly: GCF_949152265.1. Classification (NCBI taxonomy): domain Eukaryota; kingdom Metazoa; phylum Chordata; class Actinopteri; order Cypriniformes; family Leuciscidae; genus Phoxinus; species Phoxinus phoxinus. The sequence goes on from NC_136885.1 coordinate 18,189,731, forward strand.
TTTCATGCCGACTTAAATGTTTTACAGCTGTTTTTCTTTTCTCCTAGGATCTCTCTCAATACTCTGACTCTGAATGTAAAGAGTGAAAAGGTCTACACCAGGCATGGAGTACCGATCTCAGTGACTGGCATTGCCCAGGTTAGTGACACACACACTTTACGGTCATCTGTTACATCAGTTTTACAGTCTGTGAGTCCTGTTATTTATGTGTTCTGCAGGTGAAGATTCAGGGTCAGAATAAAGAAATGCTGGCTGCAGCCTGTCAGATGTTCATGGGGAAGTCTGAGGTTGAGATTGCTGAGATTGCCCTGGAAACCCTTGAGGGACATCAGAGAGCCATTATTGCCCACCTGACTGTGGAGGTACTGTGAGATGTTTAAAGAGCTATTTGTGTTGGAAGACAAAGCAAGTGGTTTTAGTGCTGAAATAAACGAGCAACCTCGGCTGACTGAGATATGTGGTGTGCTACTAACTGTACAGCTGTTTTCTGATTATTTGTTATTCATTGTACAATCTCTCATTCTTTCTCTCTGTAGGAGATCTACCAGGACCGTAAAAAGTTCTCAGAGCAGGTGTTTAAGGTGGCTTCCTCTGACCTGGTCAACATGGGGATCGGTGTTGTCAGCTACACGCTCAAAGATGTGCATGACGATCAGGTGATATTATGCACCTCACACCCTAAACAAACACTATATTTTCAAACGTTTGGGGTTGGTAGGATTTTTTATGTTTTTTAAAGAAGTCTCTGATGCCCCAACGCTACATTTGTTGGATTAAAAATACAGTACAGTAATGTTTTAATTCAAAACAATTTTCCCGTTTTTATATCTTTAAATGTAATTTCTTCTCGTCATGTCAAAGCTAAATTTTCAACAGCCATTACTCCAGTGTCACATGATCCTTTAAAAATCATTCGAATATGCTGAATTGGTGCTCATGAAACATTCCTTATTATTAATGTTGAAGACAGTTTTGCTGTTTAATATTTTTATGGAAACCATGATAAATTTTTTCAGGATTCCGTGGTCGATATAAAGTTAAAAAGAACAGCATTATTTGAAATATAAATATTTTATATCATTATAAATGTCTTTACTGTCACTTTTGATCAATTTAATGAGTCCTTGCTAAATTAAAGTATTATTTTTTCCAAACAAATTACTGACCCCAAACTTTTTAAACAGTAGTGTATATTCATAATAATACGTACACCTTAGTATGAAACTCACCCGGACTCTCTCACAGGGTTATCTAACCTCGCTGGGTAAAGCTCGTACTGCTCAGGTGCAAAAAGACGCTCGTATCGGTGAAGCTCAGTTCAAGAGAGATGCCGTCATCAGGGTAAGATTTTTCATATTCCTGTTGTCATTAAATGGTGTTGGATAAAAGTAAAACTAAATGTATGTGTTTGTGTGTGTGTGTGTAGGAGGCTCACGCCATGCAGGAGAAGGTCTCTGCTCAGTATGTAAATGAAATTCAGATGGCTAAAGCGCAAAGAGACTTTGAGCTGAAGAAAGCATCCTATGACTATGAGATCAACACCAAGAAGGCAGAGTCTGAAATGGCCTATCAGCTTCAGGTACCAAATGATATTCAACTTGGTTTCCAGCTGGTTAAATGAGGATTGCTACTTTACATCAATTCATATTTTAGGAATTTCAAGAAAAACAGCAATTAAAGTCCCAAAAGTAAAATGAATAAGCCTCAGGCTGAAGAAAATGCAAATTCACGGCTGTACAGTAGAGGGCACAACTAAAAAAAACTGGATTGGATTGCTGAATAATGGGATGTAGGAGAAGAAAGTTCAACATTCTTAAAATGAAAATAATACAACCACAACAACAACAAAAGAAACACAAATGTGATTTTTTTTCTAAAGTCATTTAGTATGGTTAAATTGGATCATTGAAGGTGAGCAGCAAATGTATTGGTTAATAAAGTGAGATTAATAACATATAGTATATTTGTGTAATGTAACATTTAATTATTGCAGGTTTGCGTAATATTCTGCGTTAACCTTATGTAAATAAGAGGTTGCATCCATCATTCATTTTGAGAGATAAAATGCAAGACAGAAAACCATAACACAATGAACGAATTAAAATAATAAATACGGTAATGCATAAATAAGGTGACATTTTCCTATTATCAAATTTGTTGTCATGCTGAACTGACCACGTGAGAAGTGCATTTATGGGTTTGTAGAGAACTCACTCCTCTCACTCCTTACAAATGTGCCCATAAGAAACTATTATTACCAACTGAATAGTGCTTAAAGCCCAAGCTATACTTCAAACATGGACACATAGCCCTTCAAAGTATACTCAATTTGATAACGTTCGCAATACATGCGCTCTAGAAAGTTTGTCCAGTGTCTGTAGTATTTTTCTCCAGATGTTATGACCGCTATAAATGTCTTCGTATTCTTTTATAATAAAGTTGCAGCTATCTCATAACCCCTCACACAAGAGCTTGTCAATGCGGGCGTCTGTTGTTGTTGCAGTCTCCGTTTTTTTGTTGTTGTTTTTCCATCTCTTTAGTTATTTTATTTTTTACTGTGAAACAAAAGCCCAGGCCAGTGTTGCCACCTATTGGAACAACTGATTAGTGCAAAACAAATTTAATGCACATATGTGCATACAAAGTATGCACGGTTACATTAATTTGGCAGCTTGTGTATTATTCTGGTGACGAAATTTGCGCCACGCTCCTTTGTCGCGGACCCTTGCCTATGTGTAAAAAAACGAAGTATACTTTGGGCTTAAGTCACTTCTACTTACGTTTTTACCCACTGTCATATGATTTAGGTGGCCAAGACTAAGCAGCGTATTGAGGAGGAGAAGATGCAGGTTCAGGTTGTGGAGCGTACGCAGCAGATCACTTTACAGGAGCAGGAGATCACCCGCAGGGAGAAGGAACTGGAGGCCAAGGTCCGGAAACCAGCCGACGCTGAGAGATACCGCATTGAGAAGATCGCTGAAGCAGAACGGTGAGGAACTGATGCAGTGATACACAAACTTCGAGATCCAAAGTTTTTCTGTTTTGCGTTTTGTCTACTTTAACACACATTTGTACTTTGCTGGAAGCAAATCTAAAGAATAAAACTTAATAACTTGGCATCATAATCTTGAAAAACCTTTTCATCTCCTCTCATCTAATAGGCTTCAGTTGATCATGGAGGCAGAAGCTGAGGCAGAGTCCATCAGAGTGAGTTCATGAATCTCTCCACACACCTGTTTTTCGCCAGTGACAATGAACAGTGAATACTGTTTGCATAAGACACACCTTACGCGACATACACCTTTAATTCTTTCCCCGCCAGCATTTTTGAAAAAAGTTGCCAGCCACATCAGCATTTTTGATCATTTTCACAAAAGTTGTAAGGCCCCCAGATAATTTTTTGTGTGAATATCTGAACATGCACTATATCTAAAGAAAGAACAGACCCTCTGCTTTTAAACAAATGCTAGCTGTATGCATTCCTTTTTTTTAATCAACTCTTGAATATGGGTAAGTTTTATTAAAAACAGCAACATTTGGAGCAAAAAGCTTAGAAACACGCTTTTTGGTCAGACTATATCCAGATAAGATTGACTACGATGATCAAAACATTTATGGAGTAGATTGAGTCTATCAACACCCCTAATGCTTGCACAGTCCTATAGCTCGTCTTGGGTTGACATTTCATTCAGTAACATTTGGCAGTTTTGATTTATATGCTGTTTAAAGGGTAACTGTTGCCAAAATTGAACCTGGACATTTTTTGTTTATCTACCCTAGTTAAACTTTCGTGTAAGATAGACCGTATTTTCGTTTTAGGTCAAAATGCCTTTTGAATGGGAGTGCATGGGGCACTTCTATGATAGCATCAAAATAGCTGTTTTTAAAACACTAAGAAGGCTCGACAACATAAAACTGCAGGCATACATAAAAGGCATGACCAGCAGCCATATCACCCTGTAGCCCACTGAAGCTAAGCAGGGCTGAGCCTGGTTAGTACCTGGATGGGAGACTCCTGGGAAATCCAGGTTGCTACTGGTAGAGGTGTTAGTGAGGCCAGCAGGGGGCGCTCACCCTGTGGTCTGTGTGGGTCCTAACACCCCAGTGTTGTGACGGGGACACTATACTGCCAAAGAGCGCCGTCCTTTGGATGAGACGTTAAACTGAGGTCCTGACTCTCTGTGGTCATTAAAATCCCAGGATGTCCTTCGAAAAAGAGTAGGGGTTTAACCCCGGCATCCTGGCCAAAATATGCCCAGTGCCCTCTGTCCATCATGGCCTCCTAATCATCCCCATATACTAATTGGCTTCATCACTGTCTCCTCTACACCAGTAAGCTGGTGTGTGGTGGGCGTTCTGGCGCAATATGGCTGCCATCGCATCATCCAGGTGGATGCTGCACATTGGTGGTGGTTGAGGAGATTCCCCCCTTCTATGTAAAGCGCTTTGAGGTCTCAGAAAAGGGCTATATAAAATGTAAAAAAAATCACCAGGGGCTCTACACATGAACTTGAGCATTGAATTCATTGTTTGTGTACACAAAGTTTACTAAAAAGAAAGGTTTTGTGCGACTCCCTTCATCAGTTCCGGTGGCTGGAATTTTGTCAGTCAAAAGTAGTCGATCTCCAAATGCAATGTAACAGGGAGGAGAGTAAAGATGGAAAGCTCCTAAAGCTTAGTTCCATATAAATTCACGGATAATTTGTTGTTTTGTCATTAGTGAAAATCAATTTTGACCTTGTATTTGAAAAAGGATCCTCATATAATAATAATTAAATGATTCAGTGATACAGATCGACTATTTTTGGCTGATAAAATGTCAGCGGCCGGGAAGAACAACAGCTACAGTGAGTTGTTCAAAACCTTTTCTTTTTAGTAAACTCTGTGTACACAAACAATGAAGTCAATGCTCAAGTTAATGTGTAGAGCCCCTGGTGATACATCAAGCACAGTTTTATGTTGTGTCGAGCCGCCTTAGTGTTATAAAAATAGCGATTTTGATGCTATCATAGAAGTGCCCCATGCACTCCCATTCAAAAGGCATTTTGACCTAAAACGAAAATAGGGTCAATCTTAAAAGTGGCGTTTCCATTCTAATTATGCTTTTACACGAAAGTTTAACTCGGGTAGATAAACAAAAAAGCCTAGGTTCAATTTTGGCAACAGTTACCCTTTAATGTTGATGAAAACGTTATTTTACATATGCATCTGCTTACATATGATATAGTTTGTTTCTGCGTCTTGATCAGGAGATTCAGTACTCCTTCAGAAAATGCCTAATAGCGCCCCCCTACTTTATATTATACATATATTTCGATCAATGGCGGGGAAGCTTTTTCTCACAAATTATGGAAATTTCTGTCAATGGCAAGGAAAGAGCCATCTATACTTAAAGCGAAATCGAAAAACTAACTGACGTCATTTCAAACAAAATCAGGCCAAAGTTCATTTTGGGAGTTCAAAATAGCTTGCCTTTGAACTACCTTTGAACTACCATTTGTCCCTGGCGATTACATAATAAGTAGGTGTGCTTTGGGGCTCCGCCTACTTTGGCACAATGGAAGTCTTCTCCAGTTCATTTCCTATGTTCAGTCCGTTGAGGTCACGACACGAGTAAAAACAAACTGGAGAGCCGCTTTGTAGTAAAAATTGAAGCGACACTGACTTAATTTTTTCATGTTTTCTACTGTAAAGCTACTTGCTTTGAAGCATACTATTGTATAAAGTGCTGTTTAAATAAACGTGACATCACGGCTGCAGTGCCGAATTGCAGAGTTTGTGCAAACATCCACATCGCAATGATCGGATGCTTTCTTAACTGCCGTTTTCTCATCGGTGCTATTTATTTGTGCGTTTAATTTGTTACTGAGAGGAAAGCGCGCAGCATTAGCAGAGTCAGGATGTTCGCTAAAAGTATATCATTGCAAAGGTATTTTAGACTTCTATTTACCCATAAGCAAAGAATGAAAAATAACTTTGCCTTGAGTATATCGAGGCCTTTAGACTATTTAACACATCCCCATTCTTCATCTTTTTTTGTCTGTTTCAGATGAGGGGAGAGGCACAGGCCTTTGCGATGGAGGCGAAGGGTCGGGCTGAAGCCGAGCAGATGACCAAAAAGGCAGAAGCTTATAAAGAGTACAAAGAGGGAGCCATGGTGGACATGCTGCTGGAGAAACTCCCGCTGGTTTGTGCATCTGAACTTCTGAATGTCATTAAATAAGTTCAATGATAAGATCACTCATTAATGTTAAAATGCCATTTGTCCTCCACTGCTCTAGATGGCAGAAGAGATCAGCAGGCCACTTTGTGAAGCTCAGAAGATCACCATGGTGTCCAGCGGTGGGTCAGAAGTGGGCGTTGCTAAGCTGACAGGAGAAATTCTGGAAATCATGACTCGTCTGCCGAGCGCGGTGGAGAAACTAACTGGAGTGAAAATCTCACAGGTTACCTCACCTGTGAGTTAATGCACATAAAAACACAAACCAACACATTCTCACCTGTGAAAGGCTATCTAGTTGGTTTCGCAATGTTATGACATAATTGATTCTAACTATGAGTGATGACACGCTGACCGCTCCAAAATGGCGGGCGTATCGACGTGTCTAGAGCGGTTGAATGTGGCATCTATGTATACATGTCTATGGCACTCACACTGACAGCGATTAAATCACTGTAGTGCTGGTAGTCAGCAGGCTTTCCTGTAGTATCAATCTCTGCATTCCCTTTGGTAGTTGCCATCATTTTTTGTTGCATCATCAACGTTCTTTCACTTATGTCACTGCCAATGACCAACAGCTAGGTAATATAGCAAAACATTAATAATATTAATGTAATATAATTGTAATCATTATGTGTGTGTGTGTGTGGGTATATATATATAATTATATTGTATATTATATATATACTCATGTTGATAATAATAATTTTATATTATTTACATTCATTTGCACTTGTATAACAATACATAATAACAAACAGCAGTGTTTACCAGTATTTTTACTGAAACATTTTAATACATGAAAAATGTAACATGGGGACATTTTTGAGTGATGAAACAAGCCAGTCCTTAAATCAGAGTTTTAAATCTATTAATTGACATTGACATCTACAATTGATTCAGGGATATGTATCAAACTTAACAATGTATTGGCTAAAATGTTAATCAGAGATGGTATATTAAACATAATGGCTAAATAAATAAACAGCACATTTAAATCTTTGCAGTAAATCTAATTTAAATCTTATGTGTGAATGCCCATTAACATCACTTTAAACACTTACATTACATAGCTGCAAAACACCTGGTTTCCACTCCAGACACTAAATGTGGATGCTTTTTCCTTTTTCTTTGGCCAGGCTGGTTTAACCCGAATGGGCTAATGGAGTCAGACGAAGAAGGAATCAAGTCTGATCAGCTCTGATTGTGGATCTCAGCGCTTCCTGTGTGTGTGTGTGCGCATGTCTGCATGCCTGTGTTTGTACTGAACTTAGAACATTGAGGTCATTTTTTTTTTTTTTGTAATCAACCATTTGTAACATTCAGTTTTTATATTCTATTTTGTGAATTACATGATTTTATCACATTATATTATAATTTTATACATTTATTAGGTGAACTACATCTACTCTAGAGCCTCTGTTAATAGTTAATATTCAGGGAAGCAGGGTTGGTCTTTTAATTTTTGAATAGTTTCTGTCTGTTAGCCACACGCCTGTTGATTCTGGTGCAGTTCCTTTCTAAAACCAAAGTGCATTCCAGACCAATGCATGGAAATTCACCTCAAGTGCATTACTAAAGCCATAGTCCGCATGCATAATGCCTTCCGTATCCAGACACTGAAATGTGACGCTTTATTCTTGCCGTTTTAAACCTCTTCGTGACTTATGTTCTGAGAATATATTGTCCGGTGGTTAAATACTTTTTCTTTTCAACAGTGGCACTAAAGTTTGCAGACATTTTTATAAATGATTTGGAATGTAAGCTGGCCACTTTCCCTTAAACAGGTCTGTGTGCTCAGGTAATGGGTTTTTACAGCAAGTTGAAAAGTAAGAGGGGGTGGGAAGTGAGTGCAGATGAGCAAACAGGAAAAAGAAGAAGAGAAAATAGGTTAGGTTTTTAACGCAGGCTGCAAGCATGTCTTTGTGCCCACAGAAACTCAAGTGAAGGCTGATTGTGGTTTCATTTCTCGTATAATTTTGCAAAAAAAAAAAAAAAAGTTACTGTTTTGGTTTTACCATGCTGCTGTGTACTTCACACTAAAATTTACTCAACATTACCAGGGTTAACCTATGCATCTCCAGTTTACGCCTTCAAAGTGCCTCAAAGCAACATTTAACTGACAGCAACCTGCTCTGATCTCTAGTTTTTCAGCAACAGGAACAGGACTGTGATGTGTCATGTGATACTTCCTGGCCCTAATGACTAATTTCATTCAGAATATTATTATTTTTTTTGCCTTTTTATTGGCTTAAAACCTTGTTTATATATTCACCAAACTTACCCAATATTTGCCTTATTGTATGTTCAAAGGTGAGCTAGATATTTCACCTTAAACTGTAGATCTATATATCCAGGCTGAGATTTATACATATGATTATATAAGTACTGTTTAATGAAAACAATAAACTGTTAGCATGTGCTCTACTTTAAAACTTGTGTGGAAGTATGTTTGCACAAATCCAGTTATGACATCACATACTACCGGTACTCAAAATGAATAAATTGTAAATGAAACTGAGAATCGGATTTTACTTTATTGGAAAAGGTTACTTTATTAAAACACCTACAAAAATAGACAACACAGGCGATGACACTGACTAACACAGGCAGGGAGTCTAAAACAGAGACAGACAGACCCGATTAATAACAGATAGCAATATTAATGAAGAAAATTATGTCCCATGAATTATTTACATTTTTCATTATTTAAGAAACATGAATAGCTGAGGACAGAACATGCCCACAACTATATTTATAAAAAATAAAACAAAAGTTCAGGCCTCAGTGTACCAAAAACGGTTAAAGGTCATTCAATTGGCGTAATTGGGCATGGCAACATAACCATTTGGGAATCACATTCTTCCGTGTATATTACAGTAAATGTTACTTATGTTGCTCTCCACCCCACCTACACACGCAGTCTTCCTCTTAAATGAGGATGAGGTGGCGTCACCACACCAGTTTCAAGTTAAATGTACAGTCTGCAGTCACTGAAACCACCACTGAGATTAAATGCAATTACGTACTGTTGCTTTAAGAGAGTTTCTCTGCAAGTGTCCCACAGGTTTACATAGTAAATTCAGGACAAATGCTTTGGTTATTTTTCTATTTTGTTAGTTTATCTCTATTTCTCTTTATAAACAATACATTTCTTATTGGCATAAATTTACATTTCTGTGGCCATTCCGCTTGTTTTTCCACCCCCCCCCCCCTCACTTTCTCTCAATACGTACTTTCCAGGCCCATTCATTTCAATTTCAGGCAAGTCCAGGCTCATATCGAGTCCTTTCAAATAGTGCATTGCTAGTACATTGCCATACATCCCATCCCAAAAGAGCTTTTGAATTCCAAAAGTCTAGTTTAACCCAGCACATACTGGTACCAACATGATCTGCGTAAGCCCACAAAATGGCAGGTCATTTACAAAACTATCTGCAGTCATTTTCTGTGCCATCAAAAATGATAACTCACATTCAAACTTAAGGCCAGTTTCACAACAAGAACAATATTGGCGTCCACACCGACGGATAATAACGTCATGTTGTGTGAGATGAGGTTATGTCGTCTGCTGCTTTAAATGCTCGAGCTCTTTAAACTTGAGTGGATTCTGATTGGCTGTCAAAAGCTCTGGTGTGGACTTCCCTATTTTCATAGAATTTAGATGATTAAAAAATTATAGTTATTATCCTAGGTGTGAATGAGCCTAAAGGGACCATTTATATGCAGACAGACACGAGGTGGAGTCACAAATATCCATCCTCTAATTCACCGCAATTTTATCGTGTCATAACAAGCCCGTTTCACACATCAGCGATTTTGTTGTACGTAAATATAGTACCTTGTGTCATATTTGAAAACACTGGAAGCTCTTCAACATTCGTTTTTGACGTTCATCGAACTCCAAGAGGTCTAAGGACTCATGAATTTGCCCCTATGGGATTCCACCGTTACAATGATTCAACAAAACCTCATTTCATATAATTGAAAAGAAAACGTCCCACTCAATGTTAATGTTTAGTGATGATGAATTACCCTCCACCACAAAAAAGACATGAAAAACTGGCTGAGCAAAGTTAGACTTATAAAATGTTATTCACTATTATTACTTAATATGCAAGTACTTTTTTTTTTTGTATTTCTTCTATAGTATGTTTCAATATGCATAATCAAAAATTTGTCAAATGCTGCCTGAAGAAAACTAGGACTAAATAGACAGTTTGTAGAGCCGTGTGCTTTTGTGCTGCCTGTCATCTACCTATAAAAACCCTCCACCAGTTCCTATGATTATGTTTTGAGATCTATTCAGCGTTCAGGGAATGAAAAGACAGTTTTGATACATGTAACAGGACCAGCATTTAAGGTTCAGAGGCCAAGCAGCATTTTATCCCCAAATCAATTTCATATTATTCCTGTATCCTGTTAGCCCATTGTCAAAGCTTAGTCATCAGAACTGAACCTGACAGAACCATTTACACAGAGGTTTCATTCTCAGGTTCGTATGAAAGACAATTATGGTGCATTTTTGGAAATGTGAGCTCTGTGAAACCAAATACTGTGGAATAGTGATGTGGCATGTATAAATAGTGAGGAAACAGTGAGCCTAAAAATGAGTTGGGGATAAAATATTGCTTGAAAGGTTCAGGATAAGGGATGAGAAGTGGGTCATTAAGGGGCACCGAACCTGCGGCTTTTGTTCGCCCCATCCCATCAAAAAAAGACACTAATTTACATAAGAGTGCTTAGCCGTGTCTGCTTAAGAACACACCACCTGTCTGTGGTCCACACACACTTTCTTACATTCTTCCTCTCTTCATCTCCGTCACTCTCTAAACCATGTTCATTGCGTCTTCGGTGAGGAAGGAGTGAATGTACGCAAAGGAAGGCCGTAGTTTACAGTCTCTGTTCCAGCAGCTAAGCATCAGCTCATACAAACCCTGTGGGCAAACAGCCGGGCGAGACAGGTACACCTGATGAAGAAAAAGGGAGAGAGAGAGTTTGGCTACGCTTATTTTTTTTTCAGAAGGGTTAATAAGTGTTAGAAAATATACACATACCTGTCTGCCCTGGTCTCTGAAAAACTCCCCTGCGTTGTCAATGACCTGTTCATCGGTCATGTGACTGTACGGTTGCTCTTGACACACACTCAACATCTCCCACAGTGTCACGCCAAATGCCCAGACGTCACTCGCCGTGGTGAACTTCCCCTATACACACAGATGCACACACACACATACAAAAAAAATGACAGATGAAGGGCGCCAGTATTATGTATTGCATAAATGACACGTTGCCTATGTGACTATTATATATAGTGGGGTCCAAAAAAATATATATTACAAAATGATATTTAAGATTGTTGACACTCCTTTGTACAGATGAAATAAATGTTAATACACATTTTATATCAAATACGCCTGATAATAAATGATAAACAAATTATATTATAAAAGAGTCTTTTTGGACCCCATTATATATATTTTATTTTTTATTACTAATATTTACAAAATGTTATAATATAATATTATATTTCTTTATTATATGATAATAAATATTAATTAGTAAATACACATTTAATGAATACATATATCTTTATTATGGTAAAAATTAAGAAAAAATTAAGCAATTTAACTAGTGGTTGCAAACTTTTGGACCCCATTTAATATAATATATTTTTAATAAATAAAAAGAAGATGTACAAAATGTTATAATATTTCTTTATAATACATATTAAGTCTGATAATATAATCATATAATATAAATTCAGCTTATAAATATCTCAATTAATATTAAATATATTATAATTAATTCATAAATATTCATTGCATAAATAAATATATCTTTATTATGGTAATGCAGAAAAAAATTATGCATTAATTTTTCACTAGTGGTCGCAGAGTTTTTGGACCCCATTATACATTTTGTATTGTGATTTACTAATAAATAAAAACTGTTATACAAAATGTATATTATAGTATTATATTTATTTATTATAAGATATCAATTATCATTAATATAATTAATAAATAAACCTAAATTAAGTAATTCAATATATTATCTTTATTATAATAACATGGATGAATCAAACTAATCAATAAAAAGTTTGTCACTAATATTCCTGTATTTTCATTTATTTATTATAGCCAAGTTACAGATGTGAGTGTTCTTACCATGAGGATGCACTCCCATGCCATCCAGCGAATAGGCAGCACAGCTCGTCCCTGTATCCTGTAATAATCGCCAGCATAGAGGTTCCTGCTCATGCCAAAATCAGCTATCTTTATGGGACGCTCTCCGCCGCGCTCCTCCTCCTCGCCCCTCTCTCCACCCACCAGGCAGTTTCGTGTGGCCAGGTCTCGGTGCACAAAGTTCAGAGACGACAAGAACTTCATTCCTGATGCGATCTGACTCGCCATGGAGATCAGAGCTGGGTAGCTGAGACAGAGACAGAGATTTAGCCTCTCTTTTATATTAGGTGCATCATTACTTGATATTGTCGTCGTACTGTTCTGTGTGAGTGTGTGTACCTGATGGTTGGTGTATTATGTGAAGGTCCAGTCTTGTCCAGCAACACTCTATGGGAGAGGTACTGATTGAGGTCTCCGCTCTCCATGTACTCTGTGACCATACACAATGGGTCGCTGCTTACACACACACCCAGCAGGCAGATTATGTTCGGATCCTTCAGGCGAGATAAGATCTTCACCTCCTTCAGAAAATCATTCCTGTTGAAAGAAGAGCATGAAAAGAATGAGAGTAATAAGAGAAGGGAAGAGGACAGAACATTTTGAAAATTAAGCATGAAGAATTTGAGTTTATTACAATATTACAAAATAAACAGCAGTTTTTGTTTAACAGATAAAGAACTATTCCAACCAAATCTGATTATTTGGCACATGACCTTATACAACAACCTCAAACTAATATATTGTAATTATGTTTTTATATATATGTATATATATATATATATATATATATATATATATATATATATATATTATAAAACAGAACAGTTTGAGAAAAAAATGCAATTGCATTCAATATATATATATATATATATATTTTTTTTTTTAAGTTTTATCTGTCAAATCAAAGTTAATTATTGATTTAATTATAATAAAAATTCAAATTAAGTAACATTAAGAAAAAATATATAAACTTTGTAAAAAAAAAAATATATATATTAAATAGAATTTATTTAAAATATAAAATGTTTCTAAAATGTATTTATATCTTAAGTGTACATTTGACAACATGTACAGTTACCTGGCATTTTTTGAAGCATCTGGCCGTAAAATTTTCACAGCCACCAGAAGAGGGCGTCCTTTCCTGACATTAAACGGGAACTCAAGGTTTGCAAGGTCCTGGGGGTTTTCAATCTCACACAAATGAACCTAAGGAAGCAAACAATAAATAGACTGGTATAAAGGGAACAATATTATTAAAAATCTGCTTTTAAAATCTGCTAAAGAATCCCATAAAGCTAAGAGAGGAGTGGGAATTTGTAATGTTTATGCAATCCAAAGTTGTACCTCTCCAAATTGTCCTTCTCCCAGCTTTTCTTTGAATACAAGTCGTTCCCGTGGCAACTCAGGCAATGGCGGGCAATCAGTGGGCGTGGCTGAGAGGGCGGGAACTGCATATGTATTGTTACCACTAACGCCTTGCAGACTGATGATGTCAGCTTCTGCATAATGAGGAACACTCCCCCCGCCTCCTGATGCTTCTCCATAATGAGCCCCTGATAAACCAGGGGGCGGAGCTCCAGGGTAAGGAGGCGGTCCCTCCTGCATCAGTAGGCCTTTATCAACCATGTCAATAGCACATGCTGAGTGAAAAAAAAGTACAAAAGAAAACCTTATAGTAGAGAGCTTATCAGCCATTTTACATTAAAATAAGTAATTATGAACCGAACGCATGCACTAAAACACTCACATACACTGGAGATGAGACATTACATGCATACTGTGATATGTATGGTTTTTAGACTGCTGTCAGAAAACAGTGAGAAAACACTAACACACACCCTACAGTACCTCATTTCTAACAAAACAATATCCTTTCTTCAGCTATGGGCACTTTAAGTTTCCAAGACAGTTATAAATGTGACCTTCCTTAACAAAAGATAAGTTTAAATATTTCCCCCCCGGTTTCAAAGACAAGGCTTAAAGGCACAGTATGTAAGATTTTTGGTTTAAAACATCCTAAAACCACTAGAACAATGTTATATATTTTGATGATTTGTGTACTTACATTATCCCAAATGTTTCTAAAAAAAAATGTAATACAGAGAAATGAGCAGTGTTAACCAGAACATGAACCGTGTCTGTGTGTCGCCTATCAATGACATAATACCATGTTTTTATTACATAGGTACACAATTATCAGGTTTTATTTTGTAGAAACCATGGAAACACCAACAACTCTTTAGAATATTATGTGTGTTTTTTAGACAGGTGAGCAACTGTTTGGATACATTCATCGACAGAAAACTAATCATTGTTATACAGCTCAACAAAGTAAGTCTTTTTGTTTAAATCTAATTTTCTTGACTTACCGCGAGTACCATATTTACCATGCCTAATATCGATCTAGCTCACTGCAGTGTGGAACAAGTGTCACACATAGTAGCCACCAAGCGAACGCACAGAGTAGCATTATAACAACTTTCAACACACTCAAATATATCTAATATGATAAAACAGCGATGCGTCACCCCACATACACCTGACCGGAAGAAGCGGAAGCGGCGTGATAAAAGTTCCACTGCTCCCGCCGTATTCTCCACCGGCTGTAGAGGTGAAGACAACAACTCACATGATTCTGCAAAATCAAGGCGTCATCAAGCTACGCCTTTGTTTTAAATAAGCGACCTCTAGTGTCGAAAAATTACATAGTGTGCCTTTAAGCCTAGTCCCAGAATAAAATGCATGTTTGAGCTGTTTTAACTGGAAGCAACTTGCTCTGAGATATCTTAAAATATGCCAGTGCCATTGTTTTGTCTCAAGATGCACATCAGTAATGTTTTTTTCTAAGGCAAGTTTATAAAAGCTACTTAAATGTCCTAAATTAACTAATATTAGTCATGTCTGTGAAACCAGGCCTTCGGTTTTAATAAAAATCAACCCCTGAGACATAAAAGTCACAGAAATGTAATTTAATACATGTTTAATACCCTCTGTGCTGTTCTGGGGCCACTATATCACTCTAACTGTTACCTTTAAGAGTTCAGGGGACTTTAACTGCTCCCTGGGGAGGATACCACCCCTTGCCCCTTTCTTAGGGCAATATGAACCCTCTCTCTCTTACCCTGGGACAGGTTTTGGGGTTTTTCTTGCTGGCTGTGGCAGTTTGTCAGCCTGTTGGGGCCATGTGTCAGGTCAGACAGGAGGAGATGATATGCTGGGTTGTTTAACAGCAGTGCTAGGAGGACACATACACAAATCCCACGGACACACAAGTCCACGAAGGGTACGACAGTGTGAGCAGTCACCACATGACAAAAACGACACAACCAAACCACAACACAGACGCATCACAACACGAGACGAGACGAGACGACACAACAAAACAAAACAAAACACAAACAACAGGGCCGTTAAGGGGTGACAGAGCAAACCAGTTACATGTGAGATGCACAAACACAGCAGGCAGTGTTATCATCCATAATGATGCAGGCTGTTAATTATCTTTTCATTGGTCAGTCTGTTCTGAGGCATTCATTTATGTTAATTAATATATGAAAACAATCACACAATGAAAGTATTCGTCATGAAAGCAACTGTGGCAGGAAAAAAAAACATTTGAGTGTAAGTGGAGTTTGAGTGAAATAAAATATCCCTCCTCTCTGTCAGATAGGACAGTGGCTCTTTGTGTCTGGATTGTGGATTGTACTAAAGTACTTTTTCTGATGTCGTTTTGGCTGTTCATTCTCCGTGGTAACCCTGGTTCCTGTGCACTTACTGACAGAGGTATGTGAATGCTTCAGTGTGTTTTGTGTGTGTCACCTGTGCTGTCCCGCTGGTCTCGGGGCCGCAGTACAGTGCTGGGCTCCTGGTATTCTCCCTCTCGGTCCCTGTCGTCGGGGAAGGTGTGTATGCGCTGGTAGCGGCTGGAGTATGTGTGCGTGTTAGTGTTGTTGATCACCACGTTGTCCAATGGAACCGAAAGATGAACCCGCAGCTCGTCGCTAGAGAGGCTGCCTTGGGCCTGGATACGTAAAGACGAAAAATAAAAGACCCATGAAAACAAATTTAGAGTTTTGTAGCAATTTGTCCATGTCTGTTAGTCGTCTCTATACTAATTTACTCCTAAATGTTTTAACAGATAAATGCATATAAAAGGTATAGTTTTCTATTGCGAAAATTAGTCAAAAAGATAAATTACAAAAAATATTTAGCTTTTCTACTACAGTGTAAAAAAAATACGTTTATGCGGTGTAATTTATATTTTATTCACAAAATTGCTTTGTCTATTTTTACTTCACCAATGAAAATAGTTCCAAACAAAGACAAAGCAGAATCAAATTTGTGTGTCTCACAACACACAGTAGTGGCATTCCTGAATGAATGAGTGCTTTTGAACAAATCTGTTGGCTGAATGATTCAATGACTCATTCATGAAGAGTTATTTGATTTGTTGATAAATTAATCAGGCTGCATCCAAAATACATGCTGTACCCTACTATATAGAAGGCGAAAAACAGTATGTGACAAAATAAATATGTCCGAATTCACAGTACTAATAAAAACAACAGGGCAAAAAATACCTGGATGACCTACTTCTTCCAGCGAGATTCAGAAGTGTGCATCTGATGGATCTCATGGGATACTATCCCATGAGGCCACAAGAGAGGATTTATGAATCGCAGTGAAGCGACATAACTGACGCTGGTAGGTCATATGATAATGACAACATGGCGAATGTAGTACGTCCAGATTACATTCATACTACACACATTCATACTATAAAGAATGTACTTTTTTTTAGCGGTCGTGAAGTAATTACTTATTCAAAATAAGTACCTACTCAAGAGAGTATGAGATTTCGGACACAGCCTCAGTGTTTTTGAATGAATCAACTGAGTGAATGATTCAATCACTCACTAATAACTAATAAAGACAGAGAGTGCATCCAAAATCACATACTCTCTGACATATTTCTTGTAATTACTTTGCTACCTTTAAAAAAGTATGTTCTAGACTAGAATAAACAATTGTGAATATAATCCATACGTTGATTACGTTCTACATCAGTCATCTTGTCCTTATCATGTGACCTATGAGAGGCCTACTATGTGACCTATCAGTCATGTCCCTTCACTGCCATTAACAAATACTATATATGGCCTCATAGGATAGTAAAGTGTCCATCAGATACACACTTCATAATCTCTCCAGTAATAGTAAGTCATCTGGGTATTTTTTGCCTACTATTTTATAATTTAATAGTAGGTTTTTTCAGTTTTTCACCCACTATATAGTAGGGAAATATGCTATTACTCATTTTATTCCTAAATGAATTCGTGCAAACACAGACAAGTGGAGTAATACAAAAAGTGAAAAGTCCCATTGCTGTTAAATTGTATAAAAGAGCTCCTGGAATCAGATTCAAGGACTGGAACAAACTGATATATTATAGAAAACACGTCAACATGGGGGAAAAAGAAATACACTGTAGAACACAGTAATGAAAAAACACCTTGCCAAGTAGCTTCTTCCAGTACTGCCTCCATAGAATGACGGCTATAACAGCCAATAGGAGCAGAATAATTCCAACCAGGCAGCCAATCAGGATGGCCGTGTTGCTGCTGTCATCTTTGGCCACAGGTAACCCCGCCCTCAGAGTGATGGCAGAGAACTCTATTAATAAGAAACACGACAGATTTATGATTACGTGTGTATGTTAATCTGACATTGAAATGATTACAAACACCATAAACAAGGCATTTATAGCCTACAGAGTGTTTAGAGTGTAAAACCAAAGCTTATCTGTCCATTACAGCCACCTTTTAATCTCATTGCTGTAAATGCCTTCATGGTAATCAACACACTTTTTGACTTTCTTTCTTATACACTGTGTGTGTGTGCTTATGTGTGTTTGTGTAAATTTAGGAGGCAGCTGTTGTTTTGGGGGGCAGTAATAAGCTTTGACAGGAGTAAAGGAGCTGTGAGAGTGGGCACAGTCCAAAACTGAGGGAACTGAAGTTAATTCAAAGAGAGACAAAAACAAGGACAGCTAGAGGAATTTCACAATAGATCCTTTAAAAGCTTGGCTATATAAAACACTAACTCAAAACAATATTGCATTGTCAACCAAATCATGCATAAAAACTTTCTCTTTAGCCTTCAAAATGGATACTCATGCACACACAAAACCCCCAACCACATTCTCAAGGCATTTTACAGTATGAGAGGACAGAGTTTTTAAATGTAAAGAAATTTAGAGGGAAACATTATAAAAGGCCTGTGTGCTAGAAAACATGCTGTTAAAATCTGCGGTGTAATAAGCATGTAGACGATACTTTTTCTTCCCCTCGTCCTTCTCTCTTTCTCTCTCTCTCACCTGTTGGCATGCTGCTGGGCAGCAGTGAAGTAATGTTCATGAAGAGGTCTGGAAAAACGAGGATGGACAGGTCAGAAGAGGGAGAACTAGAGAGGTGAGGTGGGTGATTGAGGGGCAGAGAGACATGGGAGTGCTGAAAGATGAGCTAGGTCGGACTGTGAAGATGGGGTGAAATTAGGCCCTTTCAGCCTGTAAAAATGCATACTTTTCCCAATTCTCCCAGATGTACCTCATGAATAAGATTGAAAATCAAGAACTAGTTCCAATAAGTAAACAATGTTCCTAAGCGAACCACCCTGGTGGCTAGCTCCTAGAACTAAGCTCCTAGAACTACCTTGTGCGAAAGCCCCTAAGTATTTATATTTGATATATTATAAATATACTTTTATATAAATAAATATAATTTATATATTTAGTCACAATTTTAATAAATGGTGCTTTTAGGCTATTATTATTTGTTATATTATTACATTATTATATGATATACTGTATATATATATATATATATATATATATGTGTGTGTGTGTGTGTGTGCGTGCGTGCGTGCGTGTGTGTTTGTTTGTGTGTATTAATGAAAAATAATGTAAATATATGACATAATAATAGCCTAAAAGTACAATTTATTACATTTATACTCTGGACCAAGCACTAAATATGTAAAAATTTGTAAAATAAATAACTAAATAATAATAATACATACATACATTTATGTGTGTGTGTGTGTGTGTTATATATATATATATATATATATTTATATACACAAAAATGTTTTAATATTTGAAGTAGCATTGCTTTTGTATTGTACTTTTACTATACATTTTGGACAAATTATTGGGGTGGGGTACATCCTTAAAAATAATAAAAGTATTGTTAGAAGAATCATTAAGGAACTTTTCTGTTCCAATTCTAACTATTATCACTAATGCAAATGTCACACGGCAATGCGTTGCATACACACTCATAATGCGGTGAGGTTGACATGCGTCCGACTCACCAGTGGGGCTGCTGGTTCCGTTTGCATAGCTGGGGGTGGCATTGACAGGACGAGTGCTGGAGGAAGGGAGAGGAGGAAGGGCAGATCCATCCTCAAACGGCACTGGAGACAAGATAGAGAAATGTTAATGGAGAAAGAATTAGATAAGCAGGCTTTATCTCTGATGAAGAATGAATATTCTCTCTATCTTATCTACAAACCCAACAAGTGTGAGCACAAAGTCTCACTTTCTCTCCAAAAAACATTCTCTCAGTAGTTGTTGAAGATCTTACTGTAATGTAATGCTTATATTCTGCTCATATTCTGGATGCTACTGACCAACCAATCAGAACTCAAGGTCACACACTGAAATGTCACTAAGTTGTCAGTACTTTGGTATCTAGCACACTTGAGCTAAAATTCATAAACACGCAGGTCAGAAAAAGAAGCCCATGAGGATGAGTAGAAAACAAAAGCAGTCGACACGTTTTATGTTTCGAATGATGTGGGAATATTTGCTTTGCGGCAAAAGATCATACATTTTCCACTAATTTTCTGCTGAAAACAGATCTTAAACCATCCTAAGTTGTTTTTTTGCTGGTCTCAGCTGGATTTAGCATGCTAAACCAGCATAACACCAGCTTGACAAGGCTGGGAGACAAACTAGACCTGCTTAGACTCCCACATTAGGCTGGTTTAAGATGTTTTTAGCAGGGTTTTTACACAACTTTGAAAAACTGCCTGAATTCCATCTGATCGTAGTCAAATATTTTTACATAATGACCGCCAAACTATATAATAGAACGATTTCCTACAAAGCTGTGCAAGACGCTCTTTCTTCTCACTTTAAATAAAAACCTATATTTAATATTTGTATTTATCCATTTCATAAACAGTCATGTAATAAGTTTCAAAGTAAAACATAAATTACTATTAATGAGCCAGTATATGTTGCTGCGAGAGGTCAGGTGTGTGTGTTCATACTCGAGTAGAAGCTTATCTCGCTGATGAGGAGCCAGCGGTCACTGAAGGCGAAGCGGCAGCGGAGAATCTGGGCCGGTTGTCCTCCGAGTGGCAGTGAGATGGTGCGGGACGACGGGTCGTGTAGGTCGGACAGCGGCACTTGAAGGCTGAGCGCAGGCTCCGCCCACGGGCTCAACAGACTGGCCTTAAACTCACACACCACCTCGCTGAACACCCGCACGCCTTGAGTGTGCCTGTTATTGCTGTGCACCTGAAACAGAGACATTCAAAAACAACAATCTGCAATAAGACACTACAAGACTGCCGGGAACAAAAATAAGGAGCAGTGGGATTAAAGGGCATCAGGGAGAAGTAAACGGATGTTATCAATCCACAAATGGGAGAAGAGGAGAAAAAGAAAATAAACAGGGAGTGAATGAAAGGTGGAGGGCAAGAACATATATAATGTGACAGGTTAGACATTAATGGTGCTGTTAGGTCAGCGTTTAACTGCGCACATGTGTGCAAACGCTCACCGACACATGAGACACGTTTCAAAACAAACCAGCACAACAGCGGAGGTTAAAGTGTAGCCGAAGCCATCATGGTGACACCTCATACCACACACACACACGCGCACACACACACAATATATCCTCAAGTATGCACCCTTTGATGGACTGCACTGTAAAAAAATCGTTTTCAAAGTTGTACATAAAACAAAGATTTCTGGAGTATGCTTTGCAAGAAAATACCATTTCAGTCTTTCTACTATTATTTCATGTTTGATTCAATGCGTTTCCTGCAATTTCTTTGCGATTATTTGTGGCAAATTTACTGGCAAATTCGGAATGAAAACTGTTTTAAAGTAAATCCTACACCATTTTTTTTCCCAGTGTGTGACAAACTTTGCATTGAACCAATGGGGGGAGGGGGGATTGATTTGTAGAGGAAAACTGCCGGTGAGGCTGGCGGTATTTTGAAACTGCAGGAATACAGACGGAAATACTCCAAACAAAGGTCTGGGAGAGCGAGCAAAGGGAGGCGACATAAATCATCTCACAAAGGCTCGTGAACAAGTGCTTGTTGTTGTTATGGGAAATGTTTTAATGGAGCCTCTGGTCCTATTTCTCATGTCTCTTTTGGGAATCTGCTGCGAGATTTAAAGGAAGCGAGTATGAGCGGAAGTTTTTGAAACTGTGGGAAGCCGCAGGAAAAACAAGGCAACATGGGATAATGATGGCATTTATGAATTGTGCTATGTCAGAGATAAAGGAATGAAGTCAGAAGTGGTACAAACACAGCATTCCTGGCCAGAAAGACCCTTAAAAAATGACAATATATGAAACAATCCAATAACAGAAATAATTACGTGGTGTTGTTGGAAAACAAAACACTCGGATGCCTCTCCGAATCACACACAACCACAAATGCAAAGCCACAGGCAAAAAGACAAATAAAAACAAATCAAATGTTCATTAAAGAGTTGAAAGATAATGACAGACTCCTGAGGGTGATTTACGAGGCAGAGCTTCATTACGGCCCTACTAACTGACTGAGATGAATTCTGGGATAGCTTTTGTCGTCTAGCATAGTGGGAAGTTTGAGTTGATGAACATCAGATAATTTACTCACCCTCATGTTGTTCCAAATCTTTATGACTTTCTTTCTTCTGCAGAACACAAAAGAAGATATTTTGAAAAATGTTTGTTTTGTCCAGTGTCAGTGAGTGAGTTCAATGTTATTTTGGACCCCACTGACTTTCATTGTACGAACTAAAACCATTCTTTTGTGTTCCGCAGAAGAAAGAAAGTCATACAGGTTTGGAAAGACATGAGAAAATGTTTTTTCATTTTCCTTCTAGTCTCATTAGTTTGCCATTTGCTGTGATTTTTTTTTTATCTAAAGCAATGACATTAAGACATTTTAAGTGTGACCAAACATATTTTGGGCTGTTTGCATACATACTAACCTGCATGGTGTGAAAGACCCGTGTTTTCTCAAAGTGAAACTCAATGTCAACAGTGGGCTGGTCCAAGGAATCCCGATTCCAGCCCACATAATCATATCCTGGCCACACTCTCAGCTCTTTACTCTCCATGAAATCATTCCCACCTAAAACACCATCACACAACTGGCCCAATCCTCCGAACATCACCCTATGGAGAAGAGAGAGACATTACAGATGTGAAATCATCAGCCATGTGCACACACATACACACAGATGTATCTACTCACATACATGTTGGAATTTCCCATGCGCACACACACATCTGGCTAGTGTCAAACGTTAGCTTAGCCATTGCAAACATTTCTGCTCCATTAAAACACATCTGGGAATGTTTCTACACAATATTCATCAACCCCACCTGACAGATACACATACATACATGAAAAAAGGGTCTGGACTAACATATCTCACAGAAAATTAAGTACGACAGGACCAGGTGAGAATTGAGAAGGTTAACTCAGCAAGTTCTCAATTGATTGTTTTTGACACACAGCATGAAACTAGGGTTGGGAATAGAGAAATGGTTCTTTGTGCGTGGTTTTCTTTACAATAATTGAATCAAATGTCTTGTTTCGTTATCAGTATTAGAAAGTTAATTATTCTACAGTTCTAAACTTGTGTAGTCTTGATTCCAAACAACTCTGAGCTGGTTCTTTTTAGCAAATCAAAAACATACAAGCAAACAGTGTAGTCCACTTTTACCACTTTTCTTTCTTTCTTTCTTTCTTTCTTTCTTTCTTTCTTTCTTTCTTTCTTTCTTTCTTTCTTTCTTTCATGCAGGGGAATTTTACAATACCCATCCTTACTTAAACCTACTTGACTGTTGTTTGCTGAGAGACAACTACATGATGATTTTAAAGGTGCATACATACAGGTGCATTATACAGTACACAAGAGTTTGAGTTCGTCGCCAGTCGCACACCAGCTCCAGACAAGCAATGACACTCAAAACTATCCCATTACTATAGCTAACATTACAACAACAGCATATCTTGGTTCTGTGACACATAGAAAACAAATGTTACTCACGTATGGAGCAGAAACAACGCAACCTCTGCATTCGTTTTCAAGCCTTCAGGTCTCTCCAGCGCTGGAAAGCTTTTCTAATATTAACGCATGTCCTAAAGCTCTTGCTTGACCATAACCCTTATTTTTCCAGTGACATTCCTCTGATCTTTTCTCTTGTGTTGAGTCTCTCATCTCTTTCTACATTAATTCTTAAAATATCCCTCTTGCTCACTCTCTCTCCTCCTGTTGATTGGCTACAAGTGTGTTGTGTGTTGTGGTGCTCGGTCCAATCCACTTGCAATAGCGTTTCTCAGAAATCGCTTACTGCACCTTTAAAATGCAATTTGGTGGTTTCTACATCATTTTAGTTACCAATATGTGTAGCACACATGTGGTATTTTCATGCAGACATGGAAAACAAGCAGGGAGTATGGAATTACGTTAAAAAAAAAAATCAATTTGAAGAAAAAAGTTGTGTGTGTGTGTATTACCCTGCCTCTTTACTGCCATCATATATGGAGTCATTAAGGTAGACAGGCGAGCCTGACAGGTTCATCGCATGACCCACAGGAGCGGTGTACGCCTTCAGTCCGTCTAACAGAGAAGAAGCACATCACTCAATGGGAAACACCATTCCACTGCAGAAAATACCCGCAGTGAATGTAATGTAGATGAGTGTGTGATCAGGATGATGGATTGCTTGTCACGTGTGAGACTCACCTTTCCAGACACAACCATAGAGTTCAACTCTTAAACACACGCTCATCACACGGTCCGCCAGTGGGTAGAAGCGCACCATGCGTGCTATGATGGGCGGACCCAGGTCCTTCAGGACCACATCATATGTGTTCTCGTTCCCTGACACCACCTGAGACAAAAACAACATAGAAGAACTGTAACATACAAAAGATCTGAATTCTGTTGACAGAAGTTTGTTGTGATAGTTCACATATGGGTTAGAAACCTCCTGTCCCCAGCGGTCCTTCCAAGTCATCCACTGTCGTCCATCACGGGAGTAATGCAGCCGGTAACTACGTGCAAACTCCCTCCCCAGCCCATCTGCATGGCGTCCCTGCGTGCCCACCAGAGACAGGAAATAAAGCTTGTGCAGGTCCACCTGTAGATACTCTGAGCCGCTGGGAAACACCGGACCAGCCGGACACCACGCCCCGTCCCCCTCTCCAGTACTCAACCTGGGACAGGAGACAAACACAAGTATTATGTACATGCTCGACATGCAGATGTGTGGCATGTCCTATTACTACTTTATTTCCCTAATTACTTCCAGCCCCTCCTATATATATATATATATAAAAAAAAATTAATACATTTATATATATATATATATATATACATATATATATATAAAACAGTATAATAGGCAAATATGCAGATTAGTGATGTGTTTTTTTTTTTACATTTAGAGATGTAACATGAATTAAAAATGTACAATTATATCATACTTTTAAATGTGTGAATCTCATGAAAGCACACGCACAAAACAAACATATTTTGCATAAATAACATTTTAACCATTAACTATTCTTTTTAGCATTGTGACATTGTGACGATGATTCTCTTTACTGATACTTTCACTGTATTACAGTAATTATTTTTAAATGAAATTCATTAAATAATTTAAAATGTGTACGGTATATAATTTTTTTCAATGTGACAGTAATGAGAAATTGTCATGTTCAAATACTTGAAAATAACAATGCAAATAGTCTTACAGGTTACAAGATTTTTAATTTTTCCCAAACGAATCTCAAAAACAAAACAATAACAATAAAATCACAATTTGTTTTCACATTGTTTTCACATTGCAAAAACACACACCTGTTTTATCTTTTAAACTTCCAAGCACACTTTCTTCACTCACAGACACACGTAATGTCCTGAGCGATCAACCACTGGCTCATTATCAGTACAGACTAAACTTCACTCACTCATAATTGAAAGAACAACACTGAATGCCTCTGCATTCAGCTAGTGTTATCACATAGGTGACGAGACACTGATGACAGACAGCCGAGAACCACAAACACTCAAACACAAAGAGAACTGCACCTGAAATAAGATATTCCAGTGAAGTGTGGATATTGTCACCTCACTGAAACCTCATTGAGACACAGTTGAGATCGAGAAACTGAGACCAGTCTGAGACATTTCTGATTCACCCTTGAATCTTTACCATGACTTCAGATCTATTAAGACACATGCATCAGTCTCACAGACCCTTTCAAAAACAAAATATAGTCTAGTTCACTGAAATGTTCTTCTGACCACGAATAGGACACTTAAATGTGACCCTGGATCACAAAACCAGTCATAAGTCGCACGGGTATATTTGTGGCAATGGCCAAAAATACATTGTATGGGTTTTCTTTTATGCCAAAAATCATTAGGATATTAAGTAAAGATCATGGTCCATAAAGATATTTAGTACATTTCCTACCGTAAATATATAAAACATTTATTTTTGTGAGTGAATCACCAACATAGATGGACAACTTTAAAGGTGATTTTCTCAATGTTTCGATTTTTTGCACCCTCAGATTCCAGATTTTCGAATAGTTGTATCTCTGCCCAATAGTGTCCTATCCTAACAAACCACACATCAATGGAAAGCTTATTTGTTCAGCTTCCAGATGATGTATAAGTCTCAATTTAGAAAAAAAAATACCCATGTGACTGGTTTTGTGGTCCGAGTTCACAAATGTGAAGAGAGAGACTGTTATACTACTGTCATGTAAAATTATCAGTCCAGACCCAGTTTTA
Source organism: Phoxinus phoxinus (assembly GCF_949152265.1). Lineage (NCBI taxonomy): Eukaryota > Metazoa > Chordata > Actinopteri > Cypriniformes > Leuciscidae > Phoxinus > Phoxinus phoxinus. The sequence continues at coordinate 18,216,252 of NC_136885.1, forward strand.
AAAATCGCAAGTACAACAAAGCTGCAAACAAGGTTTGTTCCTGCAGAATATTCCAGTTAACAGCGTTTGTTCTTCTGTAATATTGTTTATACTTTGGTAATTTAATCTGTGTTGCTGCTTCAAAACCGAAGAGTGTTGGGTTGTTTTCTATATACGAGCACTTCCAGAAACTTATTTAGTTATAAACTGAAAGCCTGTTGAAAACCAATGGTTTATATTTTTACCAGAACTGGAATAACTTAAAATTAAACTGAAATTAATTAATTGAAGGAATAATACACAGATTAATCAATTATTAAAATACTTGTTAGTTGCACCCCCTCTTCATTCTGTCTTTTTCTCACTGTATCTTTTGGTCTTCTTGAGCATGCTGTCAGACAGCTGTTTCTCTCAGAGGTCATGTGTGTGAGAACCATCCCAAATATACAAACATCACACACACCCCTAAACCACTGTAACCCTATCATAAATCCCATCTTCAGCACCTCTCAGCACTCCATCATTCCTCTAAACCTCCACCCTCTTTCCCCTTTATTCCCCTTCCCCGTTTAAGGCTATATCCCCCTCTCCCTTGCGTCATTTTTCCTGTAAGCTCCTCTCCCCTCCGTTCAAAATCCCCTGCTGTCTTAAACAGAATGTGGACTTAATAACAACCACATGATCTGCGTGTTGCCAAAAGACACACACACACACGCGCACACACACACACACACACACACACACACACACACACACACACACACACACACACACACACACACACGCACACGCACACGCACACGCACACGCAGTTTTTGTGTTTGTTGTGTGTGTGTTTGTGTGGTTCAGGCAAACCCTACATTATAGGGACAAAATGTCATGACATTTTTTGGGTCCCCACGAGGAAAATAGCTAATAAATGTTATGATGTTTTTTAAAAATGTAAAAATTCTGCAAGTTTTCTGTGATGATTAGGTTTAGGGGTAGTGTAAGGGGATAGAATATGTGTATGCGTGTTGCATCTACTATGTGTGTGTGTGTGTGTGTGTGTGTGTGTGGTACTGGCCTGTATTCAGCAGCATGTGAGTCTCGTCCAGACAGACAGTGCTGTAATGTCATTACCTAATGCTCTATATCAGGACACGCTCCATTACTGACATCTCATGTAACCTAATCACGTCCTCTCATGAGCCTCACGGAGCCCACGAACACAAACAACCAACCACAAATCACACAAACACAAAATGAGAGTGCGAATATTTTATTATGCATGCAATGAGTAAAAGATGCGTGAAATGAAATCATGTGCTCGTGCTCACCTGCCGTGTTTAGCCTCGGTTGAGTCAGACCAGGCACTGGATGCGGTGATGTCAGAGTCAGGTATGGTGCCGTCTTCCATCCCCAGAGCATAGCGACACTTAGCTGTGTGATACACAAGAAACACTTCAGACAGGCGCCCTGAACACAAACTCATCATGAAGAGTCAGGATGGTGACAGAACACTTATTCTGAGCAGTGTTGTTATTGTTAACTGAAACTTTTTGTTAATTGAAATAAAGCTGAAAAAAATTATAATTCTAATCTAAATATTAGATGAAGAAAGTAGAAATGTTGCCAAGTAACTGAAGTAAAGTAAGTCTAAATTTTAGTACTAAAAATACTAAAACTGATATATATTAAATATAACTAATTTAAAAACAAAACAAAAAAAGTCAAAAGCACATGACAAAATTACTAAAATTAAAAATTAAAATTAAAATGAACATCCAAAAATAAAAGCCATAACAAAATATGAATAAATTCTATAACAATATATTAATTTAATCATTAACCATTTCAGTTGTATCTGACTCTTGGTGATTCTATGGGCCATCTCTTGCCATACGCGAGAGACTGTTCATGAATTTTCTTGCCGATGGTTTTTCCGGGGTAGATCGACAGGTCTTGAGACACACGCACACACACACATGCACACGCACACAACACAGCCCAATTTAGCATCTCCAATTCACCTATACTGCCGGTTTAGTAATATTAATTATTTAGTATAATTTAAATATACATAATAGTACAACTTTTACTAAATCCTATTATTAATACTAAAATAAAAATGTTTACCAAGCTTTTTTATTAACCTAATGATGGAAATGCCCTCTTATTTTTTTTAAAAGATAATAATCATCACACCAAAAACCTACCCTGATCAACTAAAGAAAAAGGCAATCAATCAATCAATCAATCAATCAATCAATCAATCAAATCAAATAAATCGTGTCAGAGCTGAGCAGGTTTCAAACTGGGGATTCCAAAACGAAATGCTTGAGGGTCCAACTAGAAATTTGAAAAAAAACAGATTTTGCAAAATGTTAATATTTTACACCAAGCTAACATGCTAACCTAAGACATAAATTAAATAAAACACTATTTTTTTTAGACCTAATTTCTCAAATTATTATTTCTGACATGTAGTCACAGAATATAGGACCCTTATTATATTATTGAATTGCAATTGTACACTATATCTTACGAGGAGGGGGTTCCATCATGTTTTGGGGTCCCTGTCATCAAAGATTTTGAAACTCCCCTGAGTTAACGGATTAAAATATTTTAATTCAATTAAAGTAGTATTTTGTAGTTAACAATTCAGTTCCTTTTTAGGAAGGAAAAAATAATAACTATATGCTTTTGTTTAACAGTGTCCCATGCATGGGTGATATGTCATGAGAAAAAAAATACAGACAAATTTAGTTTTGTTAAATGTTCCATTCTGAGTTTAGTTTATGAATAAATTAAAAATAAAAATAAATAAAGACGGTCTTTCTCCAACATTAACTAATAAAATAGGGGCTTCACTAGGAATTTCAGTGTGCAAAACTTGTTTTAACATGCTAACTTTTTTTTTTTTTATCAGATTTTTCTAAATCCTTGGGGCATTTTGTCCTTACAGTATAGGTAAATCACGTCCCATACACGGCACAATGTCAAATTCTCACAAAAATACCAAAGCAGCATTGCTGCATTGTTGGAATTGCTTCAACAATGCCTGACAGATGTAGTGCAGGGAGCAGACAAAAAGAAATTCAGAGATGAAATGAGGACAGTAGAAAAATTCTGGCACAAACACACTGTTGAAATCATCCGCACGGATCGCATGTCAGTCCTGCCTGTGTGTCAGTTCAGAGGGTGTGCCTGTCAATGTGTGTGTGTGTGTGTGTGTGTTGAAGCTGGGGGTGATGGGTGAGGTTTTGGGGGGGACGCACTCAGTTGCTGTAAAGTGAGTCATGAGATGAGAATGCAGAGGCTGGAAAACAAACCCTACCCAGCCAGCGAGACCCTCACACACACGCACGCACACACACACACGCACGCACACACGCACAGTGGACAGGTGCCTGTTTCATTACATCATCAACCTGCTGCCAATAAAATTCTTTCTCTCTTCCAAACTCTCTCTTTCTCTCTCCGTGACTCTCGGTCTGTCTATCACACATCTCCAGCTAATACAGAGCAGATGAGAGCTGCGATTTACAGTCATTTAAGATTATAAGCAGATGCTCTCTAGTTTCGACACTGAACGCCGGTCTTGGTGACACGAATACAGTCATTTTCTGCTCCTGATCTATTTGCATCTCCACGTTCATCTCTCTCTCCTGAGAAAACACATTGTTCTCACTAAAAATAATAGTTGCGCCGGGGCAAATTCACTTACACAGGGGGTCTGAAAGAGGGTGTGTGTGAAAAATGTTAGAAAAAATGGTATAACGGTGCATAAACGTATGTAGTGTTTGCAAAACAACTACTCTATCAGTATTCATTACATTTAAGTGAATTCCCCCCACTATCTCTCCTTGCGTCACCCCTCCTTCACTCTCTCTCTCAGTCTCTGGCAAGCTGTACATGCAGACGTTCCAGCTTATTATATGATTAACTATCAGTAACTGGGCATGGAGAAAAACACTGCCGCCCATACACATGGATCATATGCCTTCATTCAGAGACTGGGCTTGAATATAATGACATTTAATAGGCATTAAACACACATTAGAAACCCCAACAAACAGAAAAGATGTAGACTGTGGACTAGAAGAGAATAAAGACACAAGAGAAGACTGATTATAGGAAATTTGACTTTAGGACTTTGTGAGGTTCCACACATCCTCAGGGTCTGAACGGTCTGACCACAAAACCACGTTCAATAAACTGAGAATGGGTGTTTCTCACATTAGCTGTGATTTATGACAACAACTAAGAGCATTCTTACCAGAGTCAAAATGCCAATCCAAGTCCTGTGTTGCTGTCCAGGAAACGAGGAGGACAATGAGGAGGGCAGGCAACAACGACAGCATCTGTGTTGCCATTGCAACAGTGACACCTGGTTACCTGTCCAGAGTTGAACTATCTTCAACAGACATACCTGAGGACGAGAGAAAGGGAGAGAAAATCATTACATTACGTTTTTATTCATATTATTTTTAAAAAGGAATACCTGGCTGTGAAATTTGGAGCTATGTTCTTTTAAGATGTTCTATTTGGTTCTGTTTTGGTGGAAATGTGCTGTCATGACTATTAATGGATTTGGGGTGAAATTTGATCTCAGTCAGGTATGATGTCATAGCGTGTAATGAGGGGAATCTCCACTGATCTACACTTGATGAAGTCAGTTGGATTTTAAGCACTTGATATCACTTCATTTGCACTGGTGGTCCATCAAGTCTTAGAAACTCTCCCAAACACAACATACTGTCATTCCTAAAGCCACATGTAGAAAAAGAAATTACACAGCACGCCATCTTTTCCATTATATCACCCCTTCTCTGTGAGTACGGGGATTTGAGTTTGCATGTAAAGGTTTTTTTAGTGCATTTAAAAACCACAACTGCAAAAAAAAATTTTTTTAACACACAAATCCAATATAGAGGAAAAAAAAAAATCTAACTTGTGTCTCCTGCAAGGGCAACACAGCTCAGCCTAATGTATACACTACCGTTGCTAAGTTTGTGGTCAGTAAAGTTGTTGTTTTTTCAAATAAATTAATACTGCATTAAAGGATGCATTAAAGTGATCAAAAAATTACAGTAAAGTAATTTATAATGTTACAAAAGATTTCTATTCTAAATAAATGCTGTTCTTTTGAACTTTCTATTAATCGAAGAATCCCCCCCAAACCATTATCAAGGTTTTCACAAAATATTAAAACAGAATAACTGTTTTCAACATTGATAATAATAAGAAATCAGCATGAAGGACCATGCGACACTGAAGACTGGAGTAATGATGCTTGAAAATTCAGATTTGTCATTCACAGGAATAAATTACATTTTTGATCAAATAAATGCAGCCTTGGTGAGCATAAGTCTTCTTTAAAAAACATGTGTAAAAATCTTACCGCCTCCAAATTTATTTAACTGTAGTGTACAGTACAGTTTTTTCACACACTCATGCTGTTATTCCAGCATCATCTGGCATTACAGTTATTTCATCCCCATAACAACATGGTCTCAGTAAATGTGATTTGTGTTTGTATATGTGTTTTTCACAGCGGCACGTCCCACAAATCCATGGAATGAGGGGTCTCTGTGAGTGTGTGTGTGTGTGTGAGGTGCCAGCTGTCCCCGTGCGGAGTGACAGCACTGCTTCTGGGGTCTGTGAGAGACAGACAGCTGATGCACAGCTGTGCAGACACAAGGACAAAGAGAGTAGAATCTGAAAGGAGGTGTGGAAAAGAGGTGTAGACGAGGCATGCATGTAATAGACCCAGCTTGGACTGTGCGTTAGTGTGTGCATGTCATATTCAACATACTGTCTCTGTGTGTGTGTGTGTGTGTGTGTGTGTGTGTCTGCAGCAGCCAGTGCAGCTGTCCTGAGCTTGAGACAGGCGGTGGCCAACACACACAGACTGCAAGTGTTTCCAAACCCAGGGAAAACAGAAAGAAAGGGAGAGAGATATCGGTTTGTGTGCCAAATAATTCGCTATTGTAACCCAAGTTTGAGTTTATTACAGTTGGCATTGTGAATCCTCTCACGTCTGTTGACAATAAGTCCAATCGCTGTTGCGTAACCTTAGCAACCCATCAACATTTTTAATTAACCGAATCCAAACGATTGAGAGAGAGAGAACAAAATACAAAGACTCTAGTCCAAAATTAGCGCCAATTCGAATAAAAAATTGACTTTGGCAAGAAAAGAAAATATTTAGTCACCAGTTGGCTGGTAACTTTATTATTAAGCTGCAACATAACGTCATTCAAGTCAAACTTTAAAAACAAAACTGTGACCATATCAAATAAAATAAAATACTGACTAAATAAATGATCGACCATCCCTTAAGTGCAAATGGAATCTAATGTTTTGGGCATTTAAATTTAATGCAATTAGATTTTTTTACTCTAGAATGATCATGCACATTACCTATTTGTATTTGGCTATGTTAAATGGCATTATTTGAGCAAAATTTGAAAATTATAATTGGAGCAAAGCAAAATGTATTATTCAATGTTGCTATTTTTTTTATTTCTGATTTGATATTTAATCGAAAAGTAATTTTGATAAAGTTATGTAGATTTATTTCCCCGTTGAAGATAAGAGATATACTGTGCATGGCTAAATCCTCACTCCAGGGCAGTTACAAACACAACCACGTGAACTGACTTGCCTTTGATATAATGCTGAGACTGTAAGGACGTGCTGTTTGTCACTAATATGAAAGTTAAAAAAAAGAGGCTAAATCATCCCATTTTCAATACAGAAATGTGTAAAATATAGTTTAATTGCCCGTAAGAAATATGTATGGCTTGCAATTGGCAGTGACAAAAAAGGACCCTGAGTGTAAAGGAGAAGGGGGAAAAAAACATCAGAATAATATAACACTCAGGAAATTAAGTCTAGCTGTAAACTCAAAGGTAATGCAAGTTTATATGTTCAGTTTGATCTGATCTTTCACTTTCCCTAGAACTCTTATTTTATGTTCTGCAAAGAAAAACATTTTCGATATAGCAGCATTAGCTTCCCGTCTCCCTGCTCTGCTGGAGTGAGTGAATGAGCTCAACCTCCTCAGCGGATCTGGTCCAGTGGGATAGATATAGGAGACGCCCCTATATACTGTCTGTTTAAACAGATGAAGATCTTAAACACTCAAATGACTCATTGCATACATCAAAAGTCAATCAGAACCCCCCTATACCTCATACAGTAACAATGAGGCTCATAACTCAGGTTGACACAGCTCTGAGGTCACCCTGGGTGTGATTCTGCTCTGGGGAATTTCACACAGCAAATTCGTCAGTTCAGCTCCATTTAACAAAACCCTTCGTGACAAAGTTTTAACTGACTGGCCTGAAGCAAGTTCACACACCCGAGCACATCGAGAACTGTCAGTATTAGACCTGCTGAGAAAGCAAATCTCACAAATGTGTTTTAGAGTCTATAACCCTATAGGACACAACCGTAGGGCAAACTCCTTGAAGCATTTCATGTCACATCATCAATACACGCAACACTTAATCACGGCTGACTTTCACTTTCATGACTCCATCTGCACTTTTTAAACTCTACCAAGGGCTGGGACAATCTTAAAATAAACGTGAAATACACTTTCAAAGTTCCAAACAAGTGAAACACACAAAGAAATATGATTAGATGAAGTTGTGTGAACATTAATTTGAGCTGGACACGAGCTGGAGGTGAGTTTTCCCTCAGCTCACTTTCTGATTGGGTATTGTTTTGTTTCATGAGATAATCTCCAGAGAGTGCACGCGTTTGTCCTCGAGTTTCCCCCCACACAACAGGATTTCTGATAAAAAATATTCAACATGTTTACGATTCGAGATCGGTGTGTCCCCGCTGTTCTTCCGAGCAGATTCAGTCACTCTTAACACACCTCACCCCAATCTGATAAAATAATCTGTAGAACCATCAAGATAATCGAGACTTTACCTAGGATTGTCGAAAGGGGAAATATCTTTCCAAAATCACTCCAAATATCTTGTACCAAGGACCTCACTTAACGAAAGGCCAATTGTTCTAACCGTTTATTGATGTTGTTATTTGCCAAGTTGGATTCAGACCTGGGTCTCCTGAATGTACACCACAGTTCAATATTCAAATATTTAGTAAAGTGTATAGGATATATTAGCGAGCAGGACGAAGTCGAGGGCTGTGAGAGATATGAGACCGTTGCGTCGCGCAGGTGCCGCTCATTAGTAATCACGCCACCGGCCTCGCACCGGCCTCCCACGGCCCTCGACCTTGGCCACAGATATGCCATTACTCTTATTTCATCACCATAACAACATCATAGTGTTGTTATACAACATTGCTAGAGTAAAACAGTGTCCAACTAGTTATAAATGACAGTGTAGATGGTCACATTTCACTACTTCGTGTATATGTGAGGCTGTTATGAGTTGAGTCAGTGAGGCAGATGAAAGGTTTCCAACCACTCTGTCCAAATCTGTGGAGAATGACTTAACACGATGTGTGCGTTCACACTGCATGGCATGAGAAAGAATCGATGAGTAATGCTCGTGCTGAGGAGACTCAGCGTCCTCAGCTCCATTGTTTTGATGTTTCCCTTTAAACCTCTGGTGTTCTTCTGTCATTTTTGACCGACATTTTTTACTGGTACAAAACTTGGTAAAGGTTTTGGGACTTGCTATGTGAACACAAAAAAAATCATGGACGTAAGTCGAAAAGGTTAAATGCTCCTGAAAAATATAGTCCTGAAAAGAATAGTCACACTTGTGTTCCTCGCGGTCAAAAATTACAGCATTTGAAGTGAATGGGAGATGAATTTCATCTACTGAAAACTTTTGGTACTGTGCCCAAACAAAATCTTACTTTTTTTGAGATATCAAGCTCAAATTTGGAACACAACTTTGTTAAACGTTTAGAATAATGGCTTTGATTTTCTTGCAGTTTCAGAGTAAAATGTGTTTTGAAAATATATATTTCATATAAAAATTGAAAATAGTATTTTTGTGCATTTTTCACAACAATAAATGCAAAATTGTGTCACATCAGCAATACTTTGTCAAGTGTCGTCTTTAAAAAAAAAAGAGATCAAACTTAAGTCTCTGCTCTAAAAGCATTCAAAATTTTCGACAGCTTAAGTTTACAGTTTAAGGTCTATGCTCAAAAAGTGAATAAATGGATAATAACGACAGCATAAATATAATTTACTACCATAAAATCCCCTAAAAAATACTAAATAAAAAACATTATCGAACTAAAATATATTACATTAATTTCATTTAAATAAAAAAGCGACGCGAAGAGCACCAGAGGGTTAAACATCAGATCAGTGCAGATTCTTTAACACAAAGAGTCCGACCACACCAGCTCTGAAGTTGGCTATCCGACAGCAGCAGTATTTTGAACAATGAAGGGTCGTGTTTACTTGGACACATCATTTTTATGCTAAATCATGACTCAGGTGTGCGTCAGTCCCCGGACTGGCTCAGTTGCACGGATGAGCTATTCCTTCGGCAGTCATGCCAAGATGACTGTTAACTTGCTGACAGGAAGAGGAAATCAGAATTTCTTACTAAATGAACAGGAAAAGAGTCAGATAAAGGACAAATGAGACAGAGAGAGGAAGAGTGAAACGGGCAGGATAGAGAACAAAGGCAGTGAAGGTTGAATAATGACAGGAAGGGTTAGTCAGTTTACAAGAATATTTTACAGGAATTATCTGGGGTGGGCCAAATTATTAAAGCCTCATCGACATGAAAAGCTCACCCAGGCCAGCAGACATTATATGCCCTTGACCCGCCAGGTACATTTCTGCACTTGCCTGATTCACCTAGTTACTCCATCAAACACTCACAGCTGACAGTTCCCACAATACACCCGGAACATTTGAACAGAAAGCCAAATCCATTTCCCCATGCACTGCTATTCAGAGAACATCACCCTATTCAGTTTCCTCATCTTTGAGCTCATAAAATAAGAAATGTGTTTTCTCAGAACCATCTGTGTTGATCTACCAATTATCAGGAAAAGTCATCTGTGAGGTCAGATATTCATCATTGGAATGGCAGAATGTGCTTCATATTTTTCTATGATCAGAGTCTGACCTCTTTTACAATGGCAAGATGACTTTGAAATGCAGGTGTAAATGAAAGTTTGGGTGAAACTTTTTCCATCTAATCCTGTCAATCATGACAAGGAAATGCATGAAAAATACATTTTTTGATTGAAGATTGATGGCACATGGACTTCAAAAAATAACTGAGAACAGCTAAACAGACAAAAACAGCTGCATTACGCATGCCAGTATAGTTGGCGAAGTCACTTTGTAAAGAAACACTATATGCGCCTATAGACTAAACACATATGCATGTGCATGGCATCACCATTTTCACAAATTCTCATCTTCAATGTTTACATGGAGACGATAACGGTATCGTTTTCAAAAGTATGTTTTCAGGCCCCCAAAACACAACTCTCATGTCAATGAATGGCCAAAACGCATTAAAAAAGCTTTCCGTTTTTAATTGAAAACAGACCTTTTCTCTTTATTTTTTACACGACATGTAAACGGCCCCTAAAAATAAAGAGAAAAAGTCTGATACTGCTTTTTTGTTAAGTAAGTGCGTGTTGACTTTGGACCTTGAAAAAACAAGAATAGAATTAGGAAAACAATAGGGCCTTCACCCTTTCAGGGATTGGGCCCTAATGAAAGGTGCACTGTAAAAAAGAAAACATAGATTTTATTTATATCTAATTAATAAAAATGAGGCAACAGATTACAAGCAATATTATTAATTAAATTTAACAAATTAGAATTGAGTAATAATTCATCAAATTAATTCCTTAAATGTTAACCATTTAAAATGAGTAAAAATTACAAAATATATGTTATTGCCAACATTGAAGACACCTGATGTTAACAAGCAGAATCACTGAACGAGAAAACCATAATTAAAGTCACCATTATGTAGATCAGTGTGTGTTTTAGTTGGGCTCTTCACCCTTAAATTATTAACTTTAAGTTTTGTTTGGCTGCTTTACATGAGTTATAACAGCAGATGAACAATTAGAAACGGTGATCTGATGGTGTTGGTTGTGTATTAACATCATCATTATTTTACAATCATTTGATCTGAATCACTGAACTCATATAGAGTCCAATTTATGAGTTAGGTTAACTTTATTAACTATAGCAGTACTGGTGTAGTACACCATAATATTATTAACTTTTACAATGTAATCCAAATAATTTCTAAAAAGTTTCTCTTGTACATTAAAGAAACACACAGACATCAAGAATCAGCCTGTGCATCTCAACCATGGTGACATTTATAAAGCATGTTGCATTGCATTCTGGGTGCCACCAATCAAAACTCATTCATGGCTCCCATAATGCATTGCTGCATGAATAAATAATGAGCTTATGATCAGAGGTGATCTGTTTGTCACCATTGCTGAGATTCATACGCTAAATCTTGATGTCTGTGTGTGCCTAAAAAAAATATGTATATATATTTTTTATTTGTATTTCTATTGATTTGATCATTTGAATTTCATTGAAAAGGCTAAACATATTATACAACTAAATTTATAAAATAAACCCAACTCATAAATTGGAATCTATATTGTTCAGTGATTCAGGTTAAATGATTGTGAAATAATGATTATGTTAAAACACAACCAACACCGTCAGATCACCGATTCTATTTGTTCATCTGCTGTTATAACTCATGCACAGCAGCCAAACAAAACTTAAAGTTAATAATTTAAGGGTGAAGAGCCCAACTAAAACACACACTGATCTCCATACTGGTGACTTTATGGTTTTCTCCTTCAGTGATTCTGCTTGTTAACATCAGGTGTCTTCAATGTTGGCAATAACATATATTTTGTCATTTTTACTCATTTTAAATGGTTAACATTTAAGGAATTAATTTGATTAATTATTACTCAATTCTAATTTGTTAAATTTAATTAATAATATTGCTTGTAATCTGTTGCCTCATTTTTTTTAATTAGATATAAATAAAATCTATGTTTTCTTTTTTACAGTGTGAGTACAGTTTTTAAATAGAGGGTTAATAATACGGTAATTCAAAACGGGTGAAAAGACAAGAAAGGATAGCATTTTTTTTTTTAAAGCCAAAAGTGGAAGAAAAAAATTGAGCGAACAGGTCAAACGGAAAGGCGTAATGCAAAGCTCAGCAATGTGAACAGAACTGATTTATACTGAAAACACCACCAACCTGAGTGCTCGCACAAAACCTTTTACTGGAGCTTAGCGTCAGATTGCACGAGATGTATCTGGACTGATGATTTGATATCACCAATGCAGAAACACATCTCAAGTCAAAGCAAGGCTGTAGGTGCAATATCTGCCTGATGTCTGGAGGATTACTAAACACGGTTTATAGTTTTACTAAAGCAGAAGTGAGAGATGGTTTTCCTCTAATGTTTGGCAAAGGAGATTCAGGCAAAGGAGAATTTTTTTTTTACAGAAGCTGCAGCTTTGATGTTGAATGTTCCTGTTTTCACAAACAACTTTCAAAAGCTTGTCTATATTTGCTTGAAGCCATGAGTAATTGCTAGAGAAATAAATGAGCACAACAGCAGTTGCGAGAATGCATGTAGCCTATTGTTACTATAGTTATTATGCATAACCTCTATGTAAATCAAAAATCTACACCCTGTTCAAACATTTTCATAATATTCTTAGGTTCTTACACCTGCAAGATGTATCAAGAGGACAAGCTAATGAGTTATTTCCTCTCTTTTAAAACTATAAACAGGGTGTTCACTTTGTGTTGGAAGATGAATAATTTCTTCCTGTATGAATCAGTCTGAATAACACTTTAGTTTGTTGCTCTCCATGCAGTTCTGAGACCGCAAGTTGGTTTAAAGCTGGCTGATGTGTGCAGATCCGGCTGTAATGTTTCACTTTGTGGTTACCCCATTCAAGTAAGTCATTAATGAAGGCAGTAAAACCCTTATGTAAAAGTGATACACAGGCCAAGGATCTATGAACACTGATTCTTTCAATGATCCAGGCTTCAACAGTGGGGTTATGCGTGAGTCATGAAAAAGATGAACAGCACATAATATGGAGCATGATGAATCAATAAAACAGGCAGAAAATCCTTGAAACTGTACCTTTAAGTCTTTAGGTTGAAATACTGGAGATAAATAACAAGTGTAGAAATACATCTGGAGAATCTGGAGATCATGTATATTTGATTCAATCAGAATGATACAGGATTCATACAAGCAAGTTATATTATTTACAATTTTTTTCACAAATATGACTTATTCATTTACATTTTATCAAGTTTATTCTTTCTAAGGAATAATAAGAAACAATAACAAATAATATGGAAACCCATTTCACCTAATATGAAAAAAATCTAGCTCTGTAAAATCAGAATTCTGACTTTAAATGGGAAACAAAAAAGTACAAAAAAAGGGGGGAAGAAAAAAGTAATTATGAGATTAAGTCAAAATTATGACAAAATTAAAAAAATCTCTGTCATTATGACTTCATGCCATAATCATGCCGAAACGAGACTTATTCCGACCGTTATTGGAATATGGATATTTTTCTTTCAAAAAATGCATCGTTTCGCTTCAGAAGGCCTTTACTAACCCACTGGAGCCATATGGATTACTTTTATGATGGATGGATGCACTTTTTTGGAGCTATTCAGCCTACTCAGGCTCTATTCACTCCCATTACAAAGCTTGGAAGAGCCAGGATACTTTTTTTTATTTAACTCCGATTGTGTTTGTCTTAAAGAAGAAAGGCATACACCCATGGATGGCTTGACGGTGAGAAAATTATGGGATCATTTAGATTTTTGGGCAAACTAACCCTTTAAGAGTTTCTTCATTAAGATTAGGACAGTTGTATAATCCTGATATTTCTGACTTTATGTCTGCAAAAAAACAAATGTCAAAATGAATTGTAATTCATGCCTATCCAAGCCAGTGCTTCTATGAATTGCATTTTTAATGCATTTCTGGATAAATTAATAGATTTATAGATCTTCCAAATATAAATTGTTTATATATTGACGTTTATGGCCTTGAAAAATGTATATGAAGACACAAACGACCACAGCACTGTAAAAGAGACTGGAGATATAGAGACAGTGATGTGTATGATAGATGGAGAGATGGATGGATGAATGGATGAATGGATAAATGATTTACAGCTACTTCAACATCAAGATGGGACAGCATTGAGACCGTGATGGAAGACAGGAGACGAACAGAACGTGATATAAAGTTAGACATTACTCAGGAGGATGAATTACAGCATCGAAGGTATGTGGACTGAAGAGAGAAAAGAGAGAGAGAGAGAGAGAAGTATAGGGTGTGTCAAAAGATAATTTAATAGATGAAACAAGACGTCTGATGTTAGTTCCAACCGAGAGCACATTTCCACTCTGTATGCCACCAATGTCTCTCCCTCTCTTAATTCTCCTTCAATCCCTCCATCTTTACCCACCACACGCTAGTCAGAGATTAGCCTGCTGTTTACAGAAATATGAGTGTGAAGACAAAAAGGTTTAAAAGATGCATGAAAAACATTTAATTGTGAGCTCAAACACACAATGGAAACGATTTATAGTTCTTTCTTTCTTTATCTAAGTGTGATGCCCCAGCAAAGATTTCTTAATTTCTCCACAAACAAACTCATAATAAAACCCTCATTGCTCAGATCAATGTTTTAGACCTCCTTAGAGATGTTTGCTGAGCATGTCAGCCTACACACATGCACACACACACACACACATTCCTTTGTACCCCTCTTGGCACTTGGTCCCCTCCCTTGGTGACACAGCACAATTCATTTTACTTTTCATTGTGCCTTTATTCACGAGTCCCCAAACCCCTTTTAAACAAAGAGAGGAGAAATAGAAGATGGAAAAGGGGGATGGGTGAATTTCCAGCTTCTTGGTGCATTCATTAGCATCTCTTCATAGTTTTTGCGCATAGGCTACTCTGCATTTTCTTTTCCCTCTTCAGAAAATACAAAAGGCAATTCGAATGTGCTTTATTGGCATGACACACATTGCAGTGTATTTCTAATGTTTACAATGAATCTAGAACAGATATAGCAGACAGTATAAAGTTGCTCTCCTGATGCTCACAACCTGACCTCATGAGAAAACTCTTTTACAAGGTGGTATTTTGTATGGAAATGTAAGATTTTTTTTGGGGAAAAGTAAGAATGAGGGTCCACCCCGAACCTAGCTGAGGCATCACCAGATTGTACGAAAATGTATTCATGAAATTGTAATAATTCATAAGATTTAGCCACCAATTCACCGAACCGAATACTTATAAAATGCCATGCGGTGTGTTTCAACTACAAACTCAGTGTAAGGCTGAATTTATTGAGCTTGAATCGCATGGACTGTGGTGAGAGGATATTTTCAATATAATGCAGACAGTCCCTAGATCTGACAGTTGCAACTGGATGCCACATTCTCTTTCAAACACGCTACTCTCAAGTGGTTGTTAAAGACAGCTTAAAAACAAAACCACTGCTATTTAACCCATGTAACCCCACTGTTAACATTGATAACCAAACGTAGGCCTGCCTTTGAGTCTGAAAGGTCTAAGCAAAGATGCATTTACACGGAGATATCAAATAAACAAATGTGTAAGACAAACCTATTGATTTCATTTCAGCATTTTTACATGGCTGATTATAAGTCACATCAACAGAGCTTTTTAAATTATATTTGACCCTCTGGAAGATTGTGTCCATTTCAAAAAGACAAAATTTCATTTTGCCATCCAAGAAGTAAACGTGCTGACAATTTGTGATTAAACCGGTTAATGTTAATGTTATGACCATACAAGCTGTAAATAAGCTCAAATACCAAGAGCAAACAAAAATCAGCATAGGTCTGATAAGAACTTTCCCGAAATCTTACTGGTTTAACACCAAACTCGTTAGTAAATTGGAGTGTTTTCTCGAGACTGCTCTGCAATTACAGTTAAAAGCAGGATTGCGGTAGTCCATAAATAATGCTAACTGACGCGTAATGCCGGGGCCACAGGTGGGTAAATATACCACCAGAAATACCCACGGCAGTTTTTAAGCTATTTCACAGTATTTGAATGTTGGCATTAAACCCGGGTTCCAGGTATCATAAACAGGAACCATTTAAATTCGTCGAGTGGGTGTGAATAACAACTTCACAAACAAACAGCACGACTCGATCCGCAGACCGAGCGCATTCCCGGTACAGTGGCAGACAACCAAACTCCTCACGTACACACTCCGAGACTCTTGGCCGCCATGCACGAGACAGACAAGTTTACTCGCGCGACGACTTAACACATTTGAGCAGTTTAAAACAACTCACGTAGAGTTTAATGGAAAGGCCATGCGTTTCCACACAGCGGTCGAAACAACACTGACAATCGCAATCCGAGAATCGACAGTGCGTTTACTAAAAACGATCAAGTCAAAAGTAACATCTGACAACTTGCAAACCATAAATAAACTACACTTAGGCTACAAGCAATTGTCAGAGTAACGTTAGGCTATTTTCTGATCACTCACCTAGAAGTCTGACAGAACGCGAAATCGTCTGCAAATGTAGGCAATCGCCTGATTCTTCTTTTTAATCCGTGTAGTTCACTTTGGCAGGTTGTTTTTATACTGGCACAGTCGTATGACTTTAATTGTGCTTATAGCCACAAACGTACCAATGAATAAACAGAATAAAAAGAGCGATTGGCAAAAAGTTTCTGAAAGCAAGCAAGTTGTACGTCCCACGTTTGAAAATATTTGTAAGTAGGAATGTTCTGTTAAATCCGACGAGCGCAAGTGACATGGACGTCCTTATTTATTTCTCAATCAGTGCTTCTCTCTCCGCGCGCTCATAATATAAGCGCTCAGCTTTTAGACCTCTTTCTCTTCCCCTCAGGGCTTGCAAACACGACCAGGTGCTCATTTACATAACTACACTAGCTGCTTCCAATGGCTGCGCTCAGTCAGGTGCTTCTTTAAATATTTCATGAGGCAATTGTCCAATCAGGAGCGAGTAAAGCAGGGAACCCGTGACCTGGCAGTGCCGCTGTAAATGATACGCGTACCTCTGAGAGACTTTAAAAAAAAAAAAGTGGTACAGGAACGGAGAGATTTTGGGAATAGGAAATTTAATATTGTTGGTAAGGACACAATACAGGATTTACCTTGTTAACCCTTTCTGATGTCCACCGTAACTCTTGTTTTGGCTAAATTTAAACATTATGTTGGCTTTTCTCCATATAGTTTGATGTTAGCGCCTATAGAAAGTAACTGTTACATTTGTAGTGTTAAAAGATCGCATTATTACAGAGTAGAACTCCAGCAATATACCATTATGTCCCGAGGCAAGACAGTAACAGAGTGTTAACAGACTCAAACCTGCGCTCAGAGGCAATGAGGTTAAATAAGAAAGATGAAAAAGTTCAAACATGCTAGATTCTGCACATTCACAAATACAGGAGAATGAAACGGGTGTGGTGCTTTAATGTCAGTGCAAAGCTAAATTAAAGGTAAATAGGACAAGAAGACAAGGGTGGGTGAGTGAAAAAGAGTTATTCCACAGCTATGTGTTGCTACTTGCCCCTTCATTGGAAGGAGATGGGAATTGGAAACTTGTTGGCAGTCATTCAGTAACACTGAGATAAATAGTGGACAGAGAAAAATAGCAGTCTACCTAGTGAGTCAATATTGTTTCTCAAATCCTATTGACCGCAGGCATCGTGTATGAGCATGAGCTTGTGTGAAGTTATTGCTTTTTATGGCACGGAAAGAATTTGCACAGAGAAGTGAAGTGCATTTGAGAAAAACAGAGAGAGAGAGAGATCATTTAACATCAAGTCTGAAACTGCAACAAAGGTGTGTTGAAGGAGAGAATGTGTTTAAAGAGAAAAAAGAGAAGAATTGTAATAGCTCCAGTTCAAACTTTGTTTGGAAAGCAGCCTGTTCTTTTTTTCTGTTCGCTTTGAATGAACAATTGTGCATGACCGGGTTTGACTTTGAACATGATTAACTTTAGCTCACACACACTTTTAATGGTTAAAGTCTCAAAGACCCAAATCCCCAGCTTGGTTCTTTCTTTCCCTTACACTTTGTCAGCATCACAGCATGTAATGAAAAATCGATTTTCTGAATGCATGTTATAAATCTTATTGTGAAGAATTCATACATGCTTGTTTTGTTTTTTTATGTTTTGACCTGTTTAATCAATTAATGACATAACTGGACCTTCTGGTGAAAATGAGAGGTTTCTCTCTGGTGACATATGCAAGACTTTTTCAATCTTTTGTTCATCTGCCTCCATACCCAATCTACAACCAATGGATGGAACCAAGACCTTTCCCTGCATTTTCAATAGTCCATTACACTCAGATATATAGCTACGTCACAATATTGAAGAAAAGGTCTGTCACTACTTCTGTTTCATTGTGACTTAAAGGTGTGAAATCGAAAATTTGAAATGTATCTTAATGATCTTAATGTGACCAGTGAATACAAACATATGTTTACTTTTTTTTATTATCAAAATGTCATTACTCAATCTTCTGGTGAAACAACAGACTTGTCTCGGGTGATGTATGCCGGACTTCTCCAATCATTTAGTTTGTGCAAACCACGCCCCTTTCTTACAATCGACCAAGCTCGCATTCAGATCTGCCTTCATCCAATCAAGTCCTGGCCTACATTCTTTTCTTTTTTTTCTCGATAATCAATTTCACTCAGATATGTGTGACAACGTGGAAGAAATTATCTGTCTACTTCCATTACATCATAATGTTAAACTTTTATGATGGATCACCTCTGTGGTTAATAAAGTTGGGAGACATAAACTCATATTTCACTTTTAAATTTTATGTTCCAAGTAATGCAACTAATCTTTCATGTTTTCTAATGAAAATCAATACTGTAGAGGGCATTTCACCACAATGCAATAAAGCTGAGGGTACGTCCTTGAGCAGAGCTCAGTTTACCGTGCCACAAGAAAAAAAAAGAAGGAAGTATAACTTTTGCACTGTGTTAGAAAATTGAATCAATCCTTCACAGGCTTAACTTTTGATATAACCTGATCACTTCTTCTTCTTCTCATTCTACTTTCTTCCCCCTTCCCTCTTTCAGTTTTTCACTCCCTCCCTTTTTTACCTCTCTCCCGCAGGCCTAGCTTTGTGTGTTGCTCGGCAACCTGCGATCCCCCTGTAATGTTGCAATGACCTTTGCACATTGTTTCATTTGCTTCCACTACTTGCCCTGGCTTTGTCTCACTCTCTCTTTCATTCATTCTCTTCCTGAAGATTTCCCCTCTGTTACGCTTGTTAAATGGCTGTTTTTCAACAGATCTCTTCTACAGCTAAATTTCCATTCTTGTCTCTTGCGCTCTCTCTCACTCACTTTTTTTTTATTCAGCTAAGCATGAAAAGCAGGCCTGATCCTGTGAGGAATTCAGTGTGAAGGATGGAGAGGGAAGAGAGAAGTGTGGCTGAAAGGAAAAGGAGGTAAATCTAATCTGAGTGTAAAGTGAAGCTGGTTAGAATGAAAGACATACAAGGATGAGAGAAGAACTGAAATGTTTCTGATAGTTACAGTTTTTTAACCCCCTGAGGAACCAGCAGTAATGCATGGCATTTTAATACATTTTAATGAAATTAAAAACTGAGGATGTGTGATGCATGTAGAAGCATAAGAAAGTTTTACAACATTAAATTAAAAGAATATTTGAAAGTATACGAAACTATGAAACATTATAGGCCTAAAGCATTTAGAAATGCTTGATTGATGTGCCCAAATGACTTCAATAACTTTTCTTTCTTTTCATATTTTTTTACATTTACATTTTTTTTTTACCTTTAATTTCCACAAAGTCTAAAAAAATATATAATTTTACATATAAACACATGTATGAAATATACAAGTTTGATGGCCTATAAAACAGGCTTTTAATTTAGTTTGGGAGCATTTCCGGTTTAAGGCCTGCCCATATTCGGCCGATTTATTTCTGGACATATGCACTGACAAAACAGGATGTTTTCTGCAGAAAGGTACAAATGCATGGTATGTGGTTATGGTGTGAACACTACAATAGTTGGATTAAAAGCTAGAAATTACTTTAAAACAGCTGCCAAGAATCAGATGCATAAATGTGCAAGGTCACAGCTTAGAGAGAGAGAGAGAAAGATGCATATGGCTTTGAATACCAAACGTAATATTTTCCATACACAACATATTTTAATATTTCTCTTTCACTTTCACCAATGTCAATATGATTTATGTAATTAAACGCTGATTTAAGCGAGGATGCTCAGAAAATATGTACACCCATGAACATATGTACACACACACACACACACACACACACACACACACACACACACACACACACACACACACACACACACACACACACACACACACACACACACACACACACAGCTGTTGAGGGATAGAGCGGTCTGATCACTCTCACAATGTCAGGCCTGTAGAATGTGGGGAAGCGACACAAACTGGCATTCCGCTCATTCCCTTACTAAAGCACATAATCTATCCATCTCTCTCCCTCACTCACCATGGATCCCTCCCGCTACCTCAGTTACCAATGTCACACACATAAATCCTCCCCCACCTCCACACACTTGAAGAATGGTAGGACACTCTCTGTTCTGTCCAATATGGTGTCCTCTTTCAAAATGGCTGGTTTTCTCAGGGGCCCAAGGTTTAGAGAGCTTCTCTAAAGTGCCATAAGAGAGTAAAAAGACAGGGATGATTCAGTGAGGCAGGAGAGAGAGAGAGTTGTGTGTGTTTTGTGAAATGAGATCAGCCACATTTGGTGACTGAGGCTCAAAGGAATTTAAGACTTTTGACTTGATCGTGTGTGTGTGTGTGTGTGTGTGTGTGTGTGTAATGTTGAAAGACAATGGTGGAAGAGGGAGATTCCACCTATGGTGTTATGTTGTAATCACATCATATTACTGCAAAATATTAGGCATAGTAATAGTATAATGAAGGTCAAATGTTTTTAAAAGTTCAATTCTTTTAACTTTACCGGTGAACGAAGTACACGGACACTTGAGGGGTTAGTTCACCCAAAAATGAAAATAATGTCATTAATGACTCACCCTCATGTCGTTCTAAGCCTGTAAGACCTCCGTTCATCTTCGGAACACAGTTTAAGATATTTTAGATTTAGTCCGATAGCTTTCTGTCCCTCCATTGAAAATGTATATACAGTATACTGTCCATGTCCATAAAGGTAATAAAAACATCATCACAGTAGTCCATGTGACATCAGTGGGTTAGTTAGAAGTTTTTGAAGCATCAAAAATACTTTTTGGTCCAAAAATAACACAAAATAAGACTTTATTCAGCATTGTATTCTCTCCCGGGTCTGTTGTGAATCTGCGTTCAGGACTCCGCAGTGACGCTGCTGACGTAAGACGCTGATGACGTGTTATCTGGTGCGCCCGAGCTTCGTTTACAGTCTGAGGGAGACGCACGCTATATTCAAGCTATTCTACATTGTTTGCGTGGATATCATTTTTTTAATGGTGCGTAAATGTGCATGTCGCGGATGAGACACTTTTACAGCGTGCGTTTCCCTCAGTCTATAAATGAAGCTCGGGCGCACCAGATAACACGTCATCAGCGTCTTTCGCCATCAGCGTAACTGTGAAGGATTGACAACAGACCCGGGAGAGAATACAATGCTGAATAAAGTCTTATTTTGTGTTATTTTTGGACCAAAAAGTATTTTCGATGCTTTAAAAACTTCTAACTAACCCACTGATGTCACATGGACTACTTTGATTATGTTTTTATTTCCTTTCTGGACATGGACAGTATACCGTATATACATTTTCAATGGAGGGACAGAAAGCTCTCGGACTAAATCTAAAATATCTTAAACTGTGTTCCGAAGATGAACGGAGGTCTTACGGGCTTAGAACGACATGAGGGTGAGTCATTAATGACATTATTTTCATTTTTGGGTGAACTAACCCTTTAAAGTACAGACACTATGGTAAAATATTGTCATGCTGCAGCAAGGATGATGAAAGTAAAGTTGAGTAGAGGATCTTTTGTAGCAGTTTTAATAAAGATAAGGCAAATAAGCAAAGCAAATAAAAATGCAATATAACAGCATTGCTTAAACAAAGACAGTACCCAACAACTCAAAAAAGAAACAGTGCAATACCAGAGCAAACAAGCAACCAAACAAGACACAGGTGAGCATAATCAGTAACCATAGAAACAATAAGTAACTAAGGAAACTCAGGGAAACAGGAACTGAACACATGCAGAACAAGGAAATACAAGCTAAAAGTCCATGAAAACATAACTAAACCAAAACATGACAAATAGGCCTATAAGTACTGATATTAATCATATTGACTCAAAATGAAAGTACAAAAGTAGGCTACTCACTTTTGAATGTATTAATCTATAATGTTAATAAAAAAGTGTTATTCATATTAAATGTATTTAATATTTTATTACTTTAAAATGTATTATTATTTTAACATTTATTAAAGCAGATGGGGGCTATTGGAACATTTTCTGAAATGGAGTGAAATAAAAAATAAGATCATACTCTCAAATTGAGTAAAAGTTTCCCAAAATTAAAATACTAAATATTATAATACAAAATGAAACCAGTAAAATACTGTTACTGTCCATCAATGAACTTCACAAAGCATCTTAAAAATACAGCAATCATGGTGTGAGACGCTAAAAAACAGCGAAGTGCATGACAACGGTTCAAGACATACACACTCTAAAAAATGCTGGGTTGTTTCAACCAAATTTTGGATCAAATATGGACAAACCCAAACGTTGGGTTAAAAATGTAATTTAAAAATGTAACCCAACAGCTGGGTTTGTCCATATTTGAACCAAAATTGGGTTGAAACAACCCAGCATTTTTTAGAGTGACCAACAAATAAAAAAACTGAACAGATGGACCCAAGTTGTGATGGTTTTATGTTGCTGGTGATCATATAGCTTTATGTGTGTTAAAAATATTGGTTTACACATTAGTTTGAATATACCAACCATTTTAGGTTCGTCCCTTGAGGCTTTTCCAAAAGGTGAGGGTGTCAGAGGTCACGGGGTCAGGTTGCAGCCGTGGGCGGGTGTCTGGGTGGGGGTCAGAAGGGTGTCAGTTCTCTGATCTCTTTTTTGGGTATTGGGAAGGAAAAATGCATCGGTCCCAATCGCTCCTGCTCCATCACATATATCACTCACGAGGACGTTCGACTCAAATCTGCTTCAATGCTTTCATGGATCTTAAGTCTGTCAAATCATGCTGACTGACCAGCTTCTGCGTAACCATCTTTTCATTCAGGAAGGACAGCAGTGGACCATCACTAGAAAATAGGCTTTGCTAGTGTAATGAGTACAAACAGGTTATTCCCAGACCATTAGTCATTTCCTGAGCAGTAATCCCAATTATTTGTTGAGCCTGTCGTTCGTTGTAAAGCTTTTTAAGACATATTCACATAAGTGTATCACATTTACACTCATTACAAGTCTGTATAGCCTTCTTCTGTGCATCTGAATATTAATGCATTGATAAATATTTTTGGTTTGTTTTAATTGAGATTTTTCTACATTGTAGTTGTGTGTTTTTTGTCTTACTAAGGAAAATCTCCTTGGAAGATGAAAGCAGATGGGTGAGTGTGACCGCGGGTGTTCTTCAGCAGACGGTAATTGCGTTTGTGTCTGTCTGTGTTTTTGTGTCATGTGGTTAGATGTTTTTGCTCTGGTTGACCACTCACATTATATACTTAAAAGACTCAGGATTTAAAGAAAGAATTCACCCAGAAATTTAAATGATGTCATTATTTG
Organism: Phoxinus phoxinus; assembly: GCF_949152265.1. Classification (NCBI taxonomy): domain Eukaryota; kingdom Metazoa; phylum Chordata; class Actinopteri; order Cypriniformes; family Leuciscidae; genus Phoxinus; species Phoxinus phoxinus. The sequence goes on from NC_136885.1 coordinate 18,240,079, forward strand.
CTCACTGTCATGTCTTTCCAAACCTGTACGGAATGAATGAGGACAGGAGCTAAAAAAAAAACTAAAAAAAGGACGCAAAATCGTCATAAAAGTATACCTAAAGTATTCTTAAGTCATGATATTTGAGGAACAGATATAAATGTATGTTTTTTTGGATGATAGTGCATGGTGTTATGTGGATGAAGGTGGAACGAACCCAATCGCAGACAGAATGCACTAACACAATTTATTGTTGACAAAACAGAGAAAACAAAACCCACGAGGGGGCAAAACAAGACAGGACTATGGAGACTAACTAGACTGAGACAGTAACAGATAACTACAAGAAAACAAACAACTAATACAGGCAATAGCGCAACAGGACAACAGCTCTTGACAAGATACTCACAGACAAAGGTTTGACATGGATTAACAATGAACCGACACAGGACAGCAAACACAATGGGATTAAATAGGGAGACTAATGATAACATAACAGGTGACACAGGTAAAGCAATAAAGACGAGACTAATGATAATATAACAGGTGACACAGGTAAAGCAATAATGACAAAACGAGGATAACAAGGAGGGCGGGGCTAGAAGACGAGACAACACAAGCACATGGCCCAACAAGGCCATGTGTTTGCACATAAAACATGGGTCTGCCATGATCCTGCCACAAGACCAGGAAAAACAAAGACATGATGGCAGAATCATGACAGAACCCCCACCTTAAGGAGCGGCTACCAGACGCTCCACAAGGAGACATCAAACACGGGACAAGACTGACTGAGACATAGACATGAACCAACAAAACATGACAAACAACAACAACGGCAAACATGAATAAACAATTACAGGGTTGGGGTGCAAAATCAAAAACAATAAACAAGGCAGAGGAGGTGGGGGAAACACAAAGTCCTTAGGGGGCAGTCCAGGGTGGCTGGGAGGACTGGGGGTTTTGTGTCCTTGGGACGAGGGCTGAGGACGGGGAATCCGGGGGGACTTGGCTGGAGACACATGAGGAGATGTCTTGGGGTAAACAGTTCGGGGCTGAGTGCAGACAGGGCTGACCGGGGAAACACAAGGCAACTTGATAGGAACAATAGGGGGCGACGATACGGGACAAATCTTGATGGGGGAAACAGTAGGAGATAAAGCAGGACTCAAGACAGGGGATGTAGTAGGTGGCTGGGCAGTGGAGAGAGGCAATGCAGCAGCAGGCTGCGGAGCTGGAACGGGGTCATAGAACTCTGCAGACGAATCAGAACCAGCGCTCCTCACATCAGACTCGGAAGATGCGCCTCTCATGTCTGATTCAGGATTCGCGTTCTCTGCAACCGACTTAGGAACAGCAATCCGAGCAGCCGACTCAGGAACAGCCCTCTCTGCAGCTCTAGGCACGGGGTCTGGGGACAAGACAGGCTTGACAGGGACTTCTAGGATCTTGACGAGACGTGACAAATAATCAGACAGGGTCTTGGCAGCAATGACGACCGGCATCTCTTGATTAGCTGAAACCGACTGTAACACTGCTTTAGCAGCAGAATCGGCCGCGGCTCTCTCTTCAGCTCTCACGACTGCAGACTCATGAGCAACCCTCTCTGCTGCCGGCACTGGAACAGCGTTGACTGAAGCGGGCTCTGGAACAGCGTTGACTGAAGCGGGCTCTGGAACAGCGTTGACTGAAGCGGGCTCTGGAACAGCGTTGACTGAAGCGGGCTCTGGAACAGCGTTGACTGAAGCGGGCTCTGGAACAGCGTTGACTGAAGCGGGCTCTGGAACAGCGTTGACTGAAGCGGGCTCTGGAACAGCGTTGACTGAAGCGGGCTCTGGAACAGCGTTGACTGAAGCGGGCTCTGGAACAGCGTTGACTGAAGCGGGCTCTGGAGGAGACAGAGATGGAGGACAGAAAGCTCCCTTCTTCCTCTCTTTCTCCTTGGCCGCGGAGCAGAGACCAAAACCGGGCTTGTGACCAGTAGGGGAAGCTCAGCAGGGACCGTAACTGGTGCTAGGAGGACAGACTCTGGCAGGGTTGACTCCGTCGCTGAAGACTCCGAAGCAGACTCCCACGAGATCCGTCTCCCTCGCTTGCCGCGGAGACTTACAGGGGCGGATGACGCTTTAGGAGTCGAAGTGGGGCACCCTTGTTCTTCCTGCGTAACAACGCCTAAGATGCGACTCTCCTGGATCACAGGCAGACGGGCAGAGGGTGGAGATCCCGAGGAAGAAGTCTGTGGATCCTCCTGGGAGAAATGATCCCAGAGTCGGGCATAATTCTTCAGGATCCACTCACCCTCGGGCGGGACCGGAAAGTTGACCCACTCTCTGTCGGTGGGAGACGACAACCAGCATTGTTCACGGAACTCCGATTGTCGCTGGGAGGACATACTGTCTGCTGGGTTCTTCTTTGGTCGGTTCATTCTGTTATGTGGATGAAGGTGGAACGAACCCAATCGCAGACAGAATGCACTAACACAATTTATTGTTGACAAAACAGAGAAAACAAAACCCACGAGGGGGCAAAACAAGACAGGACTATGGAGACTAACTAGACTGAGACAGTAACAGATAACTACAAGAAAACAAACAACTAATACAGGCAATAGCGCAACAGGACAACAGCTCTTGACAAGATACTCACAGACAAAGGTTTGACATGGATTAACAATGAACCGACACAGGATGAAGGTGGAACGAACCCAATCGCAGACAGAATGCACTAACACAATTTATTGTTGACAGAACAGAGAAAACAAAACCCACGAGGGGGCAAAACAAGACAGGACTATGGAGACTAACTAGACTGAGACAGTAACAGATAACTACAAGAAAACAAACAACTAATACAGGCAATAGCGCAACAGGACAACAGCTCTTGACAAGATACTCACAGACAAAGGTTTGACATGGATTAACAATGAACCGACACAGGATGAAGGTGGAACGAACCCAATCGCAGACAGAATGCACTAACACAATTTATTGTTGACAGAACAGAGAAAACAAAACCCACGAGGGGGCAAAACAAGACAGGACTATGGAGACTAACTAGACTGAGACAGTAACAGATAACTACAAGAAAACAAACAACTAATACAGGCAATAGCGCAACAGGACAACAGCTCTTGACAAGATACTCACAGACAAAGGTTTGACATGGATTAACAATGAACCGACACAGGACAGCAAACACAAGGGGATTAAATAGGGAGACTAATGATAACATAACAGGTGACACAGGTAAAGCAATAAAGACGAGACTAATGATAATATAACAGGTGACACAGGTAAAGCAATAATGACAAAACGAGGATAACAAGGAGGGCGGGGCTAGAAGACGAGACAACACAAGCACATGGCCCAACAAGGCCATGTGTTTGCACATAAAACATGGGTCTGCCATGATCCTGCCACAAGACCAGGAAAAACAAAGACATGATGGCAGAATCATGACACATGGTGTATTCATGAGAATCATTCTTTTGCATCTGATCTTTGCAATGAATCTTTGTTTCAGTTTGCAAAAAAAACAGTCTAAATGATTTGTCCATGAATCCGATTGATCGGATCACAAGGTCAATTGACTGATCTGATAGCAGCAGCTCACAGAAGGAGAGAATGATCAGTGAATCAGCGTCGTTAACTAAAACTAAAACTTCAAAATCATTTTTGGTAATTAATAAGGCTTAAATAAAATAAATATAAACTTAAACAAAAATAGAAATGTTGCATAGGCAACTAACTGAAATAAATAGATTCTAAAATTGCTGGAAAAAACTGAAATAAAAATAAACAAACTATATAGAAACATTTATAAAATTGACAAAAGCACATAAGAAAACTGCTAAAACATAAATACTATCATGCGACTTCAAAAGACTTGGAATATACAACTGCTTGCATGATGCATTTATGATGCTTTTAGTCCCCATTTATTGTAATTAAATTAAAAAGAACAACTAGTCAATTCTTCATAAAGTCTTAGAGGTTTAAAAGAGCATGATAAACGATGACAGAATTGTCATTGTTTTGGGTGAACTGTCCCTTTAAGCTCCCACCCACAGAATCCTCGATTGGTCTGCTGCGCTTCAGGGACTCTGAATCTCTCAGCATGAAAAGAGAAAAGTGATGAGACCCTGAAGTGGTATTTCATTGGGTTCTCCTTTATAACTGTTGCTGGATTCATGCACAAGTTTCACTTCACTTCCACCGCCCCTCATTCTACTCCATCAGCGAATCAAAAAGTTTGTCATTTATTTGTGCCATGCTAACAGTGGAAGTCTGCGGCGTTCCCTTGTTAGACACTCATTGTGTTTGCTGATTATGGGTTCTCTGTTTCCCTCCCTCTTTCTTCCACATCAGATTCACATGCCCAAATGACTGTTATTTTCTGTCTCTGCTCTGAGTGTATGAGTGGTTTGTAGCGGCTGGCGGTAATAACGGTTGAGTCAGGGTGTGGCGATCAGGTAGTTCGGCCTTTGTAACAGCCCATCATAAGGTCTATTTCCAACTGTCTCCATGGAAACAGAGCATTGAGGGTCTAATTCTGCATGGACTGTCTGTGTGATGACACAACTGTCCTGCTCGCTCTCTTCCCGGCCGTTTCTGCTCTATCTGGCTCCCCAGTGAGAGTGAGTGGAGTGGGGGGTTGCTGGGATTTTGGGAATGAGTGCCATTGCAATGCAGTGAGAGCCCAAGCTAAAAATACCTATTGACACATAGACTCCAACAAACATGGTGAGCAGCAAACAGTCACACCACCCAAAAAAACACACATGCACATGTAGAAAAATGCTTCAGAACGTGAAAAAAACGATATAAATCTACAATATTGTTCATTGGATCTGTAAAATCGTCTTAGGCTGTCTGAGCTAATTCTGTCACACGTGGCTCATGGTGGTCCTGTGGTGGTATAAATTCAAATGCTGTTTGATGGTAATAAATTATGTCAGTACTGTTGTGTGCCAGCATAATTTGGCCTTTCTGACTTGCCGTACTGAAAGCTGAGTTTAGATTCGGGCAGAAGACAGGACACCTAATACACTCCAGTGCCAACGCCAGCACCCAACTCGGATGCAGACTAGAGACAACTGCCTGCTCATAAATTACACCGGTGTGTGTGTGTGTTCTTGAAGCAGTGAGGGTACTAAAAAAATGGAGGGGAAACTCCTATACAAATATCTAGTAAATAGTAAACAATATAAATCATTTAAAAAATCTGAATCATGAGAAAATGTTAACTTTTTTTAATAGTTTATAGAAGTCAATCATGAGGTCAATTTGTAGGCCAACCTGGAGGGCTAATTCACTATTTCCTGTATGTTGAAGTCTTTCCATCTCAGAGGAAAAAAAATAAAACGGTAATGCAATGTTATTTTTATGTAATTTTGACTTTATATCTAACAATTGTGACTTTATCAATTGCGAGTTTATTTATCGTAATTTTGACTTCTTTGCAATTGTGACACTTTTTCCTGTAAATGTGGCTTCATATTGCTCACTGTGACTTTATATCATGCAACTGCCAGTTTATTTCTTCATAATTGTAGCGTATATTTAGCAATTCCGTCATTATTTCTTGTACATGCTACTTTTTTTCGCAATAGAGACTTTATATCACAGTTTATTTTTTGAAAATGTGACTAATATCTCAAATATCTAATTGTGAATTTATTTCTTGTTTTAAACTTTATCTCATAATGATCATTTTATTTTATATAACAGAAACAAGCATCCATATGTTGGACTGTTTATGTTGTAGAACATGAAGTAATGTTAACAGACCTTATTTTTTTCATAAACTGCAAACCAAATATAAAAAAAATATATATTAAAAAAAAAATTCCATTCTCATAAGTGTAAAATAATTTATTGTGAGATCAAATATCCCTTGACTCATAAATATTGTGGAGCTACACGACCAGTGAAATTCCTGGGATTGCTGTGCCAGTGTTTTCAGTTCCGTCTGCATTCCCGAGGAAGGTGATATAGAGGCTGTGAAGTCAAGAAGTTCAAAAGCCACCTTTGGATTAAGCTGCATTTGTGTGTGCGCACTGTGAGGGATATCCAAATCAATCAGACATCCTAACAGGGAAACTTATCCTTTCCCGTGATGAGTGGTATATAGCTAACAGCTTCCAGAGTCTGCCAAAATCACCAGATGTCTGCAAAATGTGCAAATTAACATGCAAATGAACACCAATCAGATTAGAGATACAGTACTTGTCTGGTCTGAACCTCTGCGTGAACTATTGTTTACCTTGATTCACCTTGATAAGAACTCAAACTGTCTCAATCAATACCAGACACTTGATTAAAGCCAGACTGGTTTAATAGGACTAATTCATTCACTCTTTGTTGATGGTTTAAAGGGTGTTGCAGACTGGTTATGTACGTCATGTGAAAAGCAGGCTGCTCTACACTAACGCAACACATATGGACAGCACAAGCATGACCAATGACTCCTGTTAAAGACCACAGAATTTAATTTGGATCATTTATGAGGTCACGGTTGAGTGAAATATGAGAATAGTGTGGAGCTGACAGCGGTTACAACCAGGCAAATAGTTTTTCACAATCTACAGGAAATTAGTGAGTTGTGTTTGTCTGTTTTAGACAGGGGGAAATTGTTTGTATTGGTTATTATGAGCAAATTATGATTGTGAGGCACTGTAACATATCCAACATATCTAAACCACAAGCCCGTTTTAATCTTTTTCCCAGTTTAATTAGAAAAGGATTACAATGTAATCCACATGCCGGATTTTACATGACTTGTTTTTGATTGTGGTGGAATAATCAAAATAAATAGGAATGCTTCATTGTCTTCAATGTTTACAGCTGGGAAATGAATGATAAGTAATGTTGATCTGATGCAAGGCTCTGTGACATGATGGCCAGTGATAGTCAAATGTTTTATGTTACTGTAAAGCGCATACTTAGTATCAATCAGAAGTGTGGAGACACCTACTCAATCTTTATGATGACTATTTTTCACATTTTACAATAATAGTAATTTATGGTAATTTACTATGTAAAAACAGTAATGAAAGCAGGGGAATAATGTAACGACCAGAAATTCTTAAGCAAATCTTAAATTCTGCTTCTTCAAAGCAGCTATAGCATACTCTTTACTTTGATAACTTGTTTATGATCTCAGACAAATGAGGTAACCACTTGCTTTTACAAGTTTTATAGGGCAGGTTCACACAGCACACGTTTTTGCGATTCACTCCAATGTGAACATGAGCTAGATGCCCATATTTTAACAGTTGCGTTAAGCATCGCTGCGTTTTCAGTCTCGCACATGCGCGTCGTGTTTTTAAAGAGTTAGTTCTCCCAAAAATCTAAATTCTGTTATTACCCTATGGTTATTACTCACCTCATGGCGATAAAAAAACAGTAACACTTTCGTTCATCTCCGGTACTTTCTGTCCCTCCATTCGCAGCGTACTAAACTACCACTTTCAAGCCCCAGAAAGATAGTAAAGACATCATAGAAGTAATCCAAGGCGGTAGGCAACCAGCTAATTAATTACATTAATAATTGCAAAGTTTTCGTATTACAAGTTTTCTGAAATGTTATGTTTAAATATGCAAATGAGGCATTGTCTAATTAAATATGCCCTAATTTGCATTTCCAGAACATATAGGCATATCTGAACATTGGATACAGGTTCAAAACTTAATTCATTTTGTTAACATATTAGAGTCTATTACAGAGAGGAGAACTGATATCTCTTTTTATTATTGTCAACAGTCAGTCATTATTTTTCACCATGTAACCAAGCAAGTGATGCATGAATTTCTGGCTCGGTACATGAGAAAAAAAACTAAATTTGAGAAAATGGCCTTTAAAGATGTGTATTGCAATTGAAATCTACAGATAAAGTGCAATAAAATGAACACTTAGTGCGTTTTGGATGTCTTCTTTTCACTAGTCTGAAGAAGAAAAAGAAAGAAAGTAAAAAAAAAAAAAAAAGATTATGAAAAGCCAAATAGCCCTAAATCTAATAATTAAAAAAACCTTCTAAAGACTTATATTTTTTGTGAAGTTTATACAATGCTAATTGGTTGTTCTCTTTAATATACACACAGTTTTATACATTTCACATAAAGATGTTACCTTAAATTTATGTTCGCCTACATAATTTTTTACACTATATTGTCACTGTATGTAAAGAAACAAGTATCTGTGTCCTCTTGTGCAAACATAATGAAAGCAAAGAATCACGGGAACGTTTTTATTGCAGAGGGCTGTTTCTGTCAGTAATATAACATTTCAATAAAGACAGAATGATTCACACACTATCACACCCACATGAAATCCCTAAGCAAGGGCATGCAGGGCTGGAGGCTGAAAAACAGGAAACCAGCACTCTTGTATCGGTCTCTCTGCACATCTGTGATGATGGTCTAACAACACATCATCACCTTTACCTGAGTCCTACAGCAAAAGTGCACAAACTCTAGTTCTTCAAAACCAACCCACTCTCTACTCTACTTTTTAGTCCAAAAGAACATGATCCCAAAATCTTCGAGTGGCTTGTGTCAGTGTGCATGTACAATGTGTGGTATACAGTTTCACTTATAACTGGAACGCGTATCAGGTTTTTCTAATACCTCTTTAAACTTTGCATAGTCTAGAACATTTTGTGGCATAAAGTCACTCCTACTGCAACCCAAAATGACACCCTCACTTCATTACCCGCATAATAAACGTGTATCTGCTCAGAAATGAAAGTTTTCAACAGTAAAAGACTGCTGGATGCTGCCTTTTGCTTTAAAAGTGCTTTGAGTGTCCATAACATCTTTTTATCAAAATAATCTTCTGAAGTCAACAGCCTGTGCCTCTATTTCTTATCCTCATACATGACTGGTTCTGCCCTACATGCCGAGGTTTGCGGTACTGAGGTTGAGGTTAAAATACATTCACATGGGGGAAACTCACAGTCTGAGGTCAAAGCGTGACTTCTGACCTCACCTGACCTTTGGCATCACTGCTGTGAGATTGATAATAAATCAGTGATTGTATTCATCAATGCTTGTTTAGTAACACTGATTGTACAATCACTGTTTGTAAGACATTCCCTCCGACCTTTCAGAAAGGGAAAAGGCTGCATGCAGGAGGTACAAAAGTTTTCAAATTATTTTGATACTTTTCTGATGATAATAAATGAAAAGCAGAGAAGGTACAGAGGCACAGAGAGGTTGAAGTAGAACACAAAACCAGCCTTATACTGCAGCAAAAATAGGCAGAATGGTGGATGTGTTTGTCTATAACTTGGTCTGTATAAGAGCGCAATAAGCGTCAAATGAGAAATAAATGTTCAAGACAGTCCTTTGATTGACACATTGCAGATTGAAATGAGATGGTCATAAAGAGATCAGTGATAAATAAAGAAACCGGAATGTATGAACGTGGAATGAGAAGGAGAGCGATCTCATCCCTCACTCACACTCGTTTTGTCTTAGCACACTGAACATGTTGAGAGTGAGGCCCTTCTTGTCAGCCTTCACGGTCTCATCTTCATCATCCCCATAAGCGTCTTCATCATCATCTGCGTCTCGATCGTTGTCCTCTTCCAGCTCTGAGCTGGATTCACCGTCGTCGTCTTCCCTGTCACCCCTATCCTCTTCTTCCTTTCTTCCTTGTAGAGCGATGATCTCGGACAGGTCTGGGTGTGATTCCCATTCATCTGAAGAGATTGAGATTAAATGTCAAATTTGGGACACGTGTGGCAGATGGCATGAACACATCTGTAGTCGTTTGACCTCTGACCTTTACTCAGAGAGTATCCAGGTGGCCGCAGACACAGACACAACCGTCCGTCGATTGCCAAACGCAGTAGACTGTTGGCTGCTCGATAAACATCATTACGGGCCGCCATAGCAGTCTTATACCCTCTCTTATCAGCCCAGGCTGAAAAAAAACACACACAAAAAACAAACAGACTATTGAAAACCAGTTCCTCCCTCCAATCGAATGGTAAATAGGAAATGAATAACACCACATCATAAAAGTACACACCTTCACACACGTCCCATGCTGTCCAGTCCTGTGTGTCGGGGTCACGTGGGGTTTCTGGGCACTGGTCGGGATGTTTCAGCTTTAATACAGACAGGAAGTTGGTCCGTTCACACAGGTATCCCACTGAACTGTAAGGCTCTTGCAGCTGGGACACTGGATATATACCAGCCAGGATCTGTTTGAGAAGATGAATAACATGCACACACATAAACAAAGCCAGGATGATTTAACTTTCATAAATTATACAGTATCATGCTGTTTTTTTACCTGTAGTTGCTTGTCCACTTGGGAAGGGAAGACAAGCCCAGGACAATCGCACAGTTTCACAGTGGGAGTGAGGTAGTATGTTTGGAAATATTTTGTGTGACCTGGGGTTCGAGACACGCTCACGACCTTCCTGCCAACCAGACTGTTCAGCACTGAAGATTTGCCTACATTAGGAAAACCTGGAGAAAGTGCAAAAGACTCAATAGGAATTTTAAATTAATGAATGAATTTTAATTTACACATTGGGGAGAAGTACTTCATATAAGATATATGTAACTGATATTGATCTGTTGAATATCACTGACATGAAACAGACATTGGGACCATCCTTTTTATCCCTATTTTGGTGTATATCCAAGTGAAACGGCTTCTCAAATTAGAAAAAATTGGGTGGGGCTCGATTGTTCATCAGGGCTTGATTAGCCCGTTGAATTGTTGTTTGTTAATTGCCGCAATCTCATGTGAGTGACAGGTTGCTAAAAGTGAGGGATTATTGCTCTGGTCTCACGTCATCAGAGAAAAGATGTCGTCGTGAGGGGACGTGCACATTTTGATCAAAGATGATAAGCACATTCATTTTCTTTTTAAATAATGATGTGCACATATAAATCATTTATAATAAACACTGCAATGTGCAATGTTCAAGTGTTCAATTTCCTGGTGACTAATCTTTTTACCTATGCAGCCCAAGGTTAGTACTCCATCTTTATAAAGTTCTTGCGTAGGGCTGTTCATTTCCATGGCAACATCAGTATGATGCTCCATCAGCACAGATTCTGATCCATCATCATCAGCCCGATCCCCCTCTGTTCCCACAGCAACAGCATCCCTCTGGATCTTCTTCTCCCAGCTGTTCAAATCCACTGAAAACAACAATCATCATCATTACTCCCTGTGTTCCAGTGCTCATTTAGTTGTCAGGGAGGAACTTGTCTTACCTCTTCCTGCTGTGATCTCCTGACACGCTCTCATGATTTGGAATGGTCCTCCTACCTGATTCCATCCTGCTTTCTTCCTAACCCTCTTCTTCTGTAGAACTGCAGTTAGTACAGATGAAGGAAACGTATTTTAATCTGGTCACATTATAGATAAAGCACTGATAGAGGAAGGAGACTCTCACGAGTGCTGTAGGGTTGTCCTGGGTGCGAGGTGAAGCCGACACAGTGCAGGTGGGGGAACTGTTTAGTCAGATAGTGTTTCCATGCCAACACCAGCGGGGCGGGGCACAAGTCCACCTTATTGAGCACCAGGATCATGTACTTCTTTAACTCACCAGTGATGTAGTGATACACAGCAGGAGAAAGCTGCAGCACCTACAGACAAAGTGATAATTTTAGCTTGTACTGAATGGTAATGACTACTTAACAACTCCATCCTTCTTTTGCTCAAAAAGTAGAAGGCAATACAAAAGTGCTGTTTTCTGAGATTAAATGTAATACAATCTCTGGCCCCACCTAGTGGGGACTTTATTACCTCAGTTTAACAGTGTAACAGCTATGCAATTTTCATGACCTTTTGTAAACTGCTTAAAGTTTCAACAGGCGTTACAGTCGCACACTCACTGGGTGTCTGATATCCACTATGAGCAGAATGACATCAGACATCTCCAATACTCTCCACAGCTGCCTCCATGTCTGAGAGAGAAAGACAGTCAGTCAGTAGTAAAGAAACAAACAACATTTTGAATAGCTGTTATTTGAAAGAGCACTATTCACGCTGTCTGAACTTCAGTAATGAATCGTAATCTGTTATTCACATTCTTTCAGATTAGCCAACCTGTTTATAATTCTTTGGCCCACTTTAGGTAAAATAATGTATGGTCTCCTGTTAAGTATTTGCTACATTAATCCAAAACTATCTGGAAACTGTTAAAACAACGTATTCATTGTGATCCAATATTTGCAGAGTAATTGCTCAGCTAAGTGCTTCCAACATTTATCAGCAAGTTTATAAGTTCTTAGAAACAACGTTTTTTTGTCTAAAAATTATCTGCAAAATATTGTGGTGCGTCTGTTGTTTGTAGGCTATTACAGACAAACAGGAATCATAAAAGTCTTTTTTTATTACGTTTAATATGCCTAATTTTTAGTCTTATACATTTAAACTAGCATTTAAGAGAAATGTTGCTTCTTTTTCACTAAGCAAACACAACAGTTTCAGTGTCAAAAGGCTTGAGAAGGACAATAGCTCATGAACAAGTGAATTTGAACACTTAACAGTGTTTGCCTCCAGCACCGCCTGACCAAACAGATGCTCAAGCGCAATAAAACAACTATTTCATTACAGCTATTGACTCAGCAACTATCCAATTCTGGTTGCTGATAAAAAAGATGTTTTCTAACAGAACATGCCTCACCTCGAGATTGTGCTCAAAGTGGCTGAGGCTACCGGGTGGGTTCTTGGAGTGAAGAGTGTCCAGATACTCCAGAAACGACTTCTCCTCTTTCCGCAGCAACTCCTCTCGCCGCATTTCGTAATGCCACGAGGGCCGCCTTGGGATATCCAGGCCTGTGATTAGACAGAATGAAAGTGAAATGAAGACATTGAGTTGACCTTGTTGACTATGGCTAGTTTTGTGAAATGTGTCCCAGTTTAGAACCACCACTACATATTACTTAGCTCAGCAGCATAAATACCTTTCTCTTCGGGGAAGATCTGGTTTATATCCATCTCTAGTTCCTTTTCTGCCACCGGCTTCAGGATTTTCTTCATTGCTATTTTCTTCCTCTTCTCCACCTCCTCCTTGCTCTCCCTCTCAAAGTGCAGACGGAATCTGCAAAACAAGCCATTATAAAGATTAACAAACAGGACGATACATGCCCCTGCTAAAACATCTCATGTTGAATTAATAAGGCAAGACTGGACGGACTGTTTCACCTGTCCCGACTCACCTGTTGGGGTCATATCTGCCGTCTCTGGCACCAGGCTGATGGTTGATCCTCTTGATGTCTGTCGTCTCGCTGTCTGATGTATCCGACTGTCTGTCTCTGCCAGGTCCTCTCTCCACACTGGCATTTCGGCTACCGTGACTTGAACCTGGTTCTCCTGCACGCACACACACACACACAATGTCATGTTTAATTCAATGCAATACTTGCCATTTATTTGTAACTATATGTGAAATGAATAAGCAATTTTCTATTAAACCTACACCGTGTTTTTTTTCAGTGACAGTTTTTCTTTTGTTTTTGATGTATACGCCCTTTTCTGTTGAAAATCATTGTGTACTTCCAATAATCATTCGTCTCCCCCATAATTATCATTCTGTTGTCATTACAATATACAATAGCATGGAAATGTACACTGATTACATAATAAATGATTATCCCTGTGATCTATCACTAGATCTTCTGCAAACTGATTTACTGTGTACTCGACACGAATACTTGCAGAACTGCAGGCGAACGGCAGTTAATTAAGCCTGCTTTACTTGTGTATTGATCGCTTTGTTGTTGTGTTACGTAACTTCACGCTGAGTCTGCGCACTTAGATACCGCATAACACAAGCGCCAACTACAGCAAAACACGAGCTGTTCAAAATGCGTGTCATGATCCCCCTTTCAGCATCATTTCACTGTTGACAAGGCAGAATAGAAATTTGGTCTGTAAAGATAAATTACTGTTCGGTTGTGTGACGTTCAACCTGTCACGAACGGAGTAGTTGTTTACAGCAGACAACATTCATATCAAGAACATTTTGATACATGTAATGTTGCTGGATGTGACATTCAGCGTCCCTTCTTGTATGCAACCCTCAAATAAAAATGACAGCACGCGGCGCGCTGTTTACTGCCTGTCAAGTTTGGTTACATACACCCACAGAAACTTGGCAAACAAAGTAGTTACAGCAGCGTAGTAGCTCAATTAATAGGCTAATATGTGAGAACATGGTCACATTTCTGCACACTAAAATATAAACCATAAAACAATGAGTCACGTGGCTAATGTAGAACGTCTGCGAGCGCGTTCGTTCAGCTCGTCGCGCGCTAACTCAGCTAAGCTAGTTAACGTACCCACCTCTCTTTTTCTCGCGTTTCACCTGGAGCTGCTTCTTTTTCTGTTTGTTACTAAAAGGCTTTTTGCGCGGCATGTTCGCATGGATCAAATGAGAAAAAAGAAAGAACCCGCGAGGACGTAAACTCCGTTGTTAGGTCTATATTTACATTCGTGAAGTTTCTCCGCTACTCGCATGGACTTTTCTGTGACACAGCCCACTTACTGACGAGGTGGACGCTACCAATATGTACTTCAAAGATTCAACACTAGGCGTCACAAATACATTTAATCGACTCTACAATTGTTCTGGAATCTGTTACTGCTTCTGTTTACTTTATACGACTAACGTTACTGTTTGCGAAAGTAAAACAATAACAGCAATAAGTTATTTTGACCCCCATATTTTTGACAGGTGGTGCAATCTGCCATTGTACGATAGAATGTTGGACAACAGTACGAATATATATAAATTAAATATAAGTATAAATATTTAAATTATATAAGTTAATTATATAAATAACTATGTATCAGTTTTATACATGTTGTTGCTGAAAGACTAATGTGTCTGAGGGAATTTAGATAAAAAAAGTTTAACCACAAAAAAGTATCTTAATTCTGGATGGGGGTCCTTGGAGGTCCAGTAGAGACAGATCGAGGATATAATTTCAATAAGAAACAATATTCTATGTTCTTAAATGATTTCTAAATGCAAACAATTACATTAATGATCTGCGTATTATAAAAGGCAGTAATACTTGTTAATGTTGTAAATGAAAATTACTAAAAAACCCAAGTTGCAAGAGTCTGTAAAGTTTGCAAACCCCTGCTATAAGATCATCACAAAGAGGCACATTGGGAGCAATTGTTTTAATATCTTGTTTTACAGGGTTAAAGCACACTAATCCGATTTTGTTAATGTCAAGAGGTTGAGATTTGGTGAGCATGTTAATAGTTATTTTGATAAAATAACAGTAGTAACAGTAATAATAGAATATTACATGTCATTTGCAGATGGGAATGCTAAACAGGATAATTTTTTAAAACAAAAAACAAAAACATCAAGATATTTGCCATTTGCCGTTGACAATTTTTTTTGTCCTATTTCCTGTTGTCCTTTACTCATTCACACACAAAACATTTGATAATCATATATACATTATTTTCTGTTTTACATACATGACTGCAAACAAATTTCCCTTTTAAAACGAAAACAGACCAACAATTCCCATACATACTGTGCAAGAGACAACATTTCCATTCTTGTGGACAGTAACAATATTAATGTTGACAGTGCAGTGACCGACTGACCGTACCAACAACTACAGACGCAATCATACAAACTTGATAAACCAGACATTTTATGGAAAGACTTGATATATGAGCTGGGTACCCACTGAAACAGCCACAGTCTTCAAGAAAGCTTTTGCGAGGAAGATCAGGATTACAGCAATAAATGTTTAAAAAAATGGAACAAAAAAAAATACAAAGTCTATCTCCTTCACTTTTGTCCATTTAAGTCCACTTGTGCCTTCATACAAATGAGAAGGCATTGAGTAAGAAAATCTTTTCAGTATCCACAGTTCTCTGTAATTGCAACAGTTTTTTCTAAACTCCAAAGTTTCATCCCTCGCTCATGAGTTCAGGTGTTCCACCTGTATGGCGGAAGCCTCCACAGTGATGCAGAGGTCTTTGTGAGGGGAGATGTCAGACACACTGACAGTTTTATACTGCACATCAGCAGAAGTTAATGGTTTGTACTGGTTCAGGTCGAATATGCACGGCTGACCGAAGACGTCGGTCCTCTCGACTCGGCTCTGTGCGTCTCCTTCCGAGCCGCCTCCAACACGGCCTGGGCTGTGGCTTTGCTGGGTTGATCCAGGTGGAGACGGCAGCATATCTGGGGCATGTTTACGCATGTGCTTCATCAGGTACGTCTCCTACAGGCAGAGAGAGATACATATTAGTATCATCTTGAGAACAGGAACGCTGCTCATTTATGGTGTGAGATGAGGTGTTAATGTTTGTACCGAGGTATATGTGCGGTTGCATAAACCGCAGGAGTACAGCTTAGCGTGCTTGACTGTGTGAGTGGACAGATGAACCTCCAGGCTGGCTGCGTCTACATAACCACGGTTACAGTGGTGACACTTATACGGTTTGTCCTTGTTGTGTTGACGCCGATGAGACTGAAAACATTGAAAGAAACATTGAAAGAAACATTGAAATGACAGTTCACTAAAACATGAAAATTCTGCCATTTACTCATCCTAGATTTTTTTTTCCCCAAATGTGTCAAAAGCTCTCTTCCAAATAATGAAGTTAAATGGTGATCTGGGGTTGTTAAGCTCCACAGAGGAACCATAAAAGTATCATAAAACAACCCATATGACTTAAATGATTAATTCAAGTGTTTTGAAGCTTAGTGCGAGGAACAGAGTGAAATGGAAGTAATTATTCAATGAAAAGCAGGGTTGTGCAAAACTCAAAATTGAATAACTGGCTCCCTTTCAATTTGATTGTGAATTTAAACTGAATTGGCCACATCCTACAGGAAGCAAAACAGGAGCCTGAATAGGAATGGCCGGAAGACCAATCTATCTATCTATCTATCTATCTATCTATCTATCTATCTATCTATCTATCTATCTATCTATCTATCTATCTATCTATCTATCTATCTATCTATCTATCTATCTATCTATCTCAATCCATCCATCCATCCATCCATCCATCCATCCATACACATATACATACATAGACACTACCGTTCCAAAGTTTGGGGTCAGAAAGATTTTTAAATTTGAAAGAAGTCTTTTTTTCTTCACCAAGGCTACATTTACTTAAAATGGAGATCATGATTCTCCCACGGTTCTGAACAGACAACTAAACAAAATAACATGTAATTTACTTGTTAATTGCTGCAGTTTATTTAAAAAATACATTTAATCAATTTGAATAAATATATATATATATATTTAAATTGGTTTAAATTAATGATTTAATGACTCCATTGAATGATTAAGTGACTTCACTTGTTTCATTAAAGGTGCCATGTGTAATTGTCTGGCAAAAAAAATCAAGTCATACTCCACATTCCATACCAGATGGGGGCAGTATACCTCACATATCAAAATATGTGATGTAGGATATGGTATTTTATAAAATCACACACTATAAATATGATAAAGAAGCAGAAACAGATAGTTGCAGTAAAGTAAGATATTTTAATAAGTTGAAGAAACAATAATGATTTGTGACACACACACACACTCGATTTGCGCATCGCCATCATGTGTGTATTACAGGTAACGTTATTACATTGCTTCCTGATATCACGTGCGCAAACACAAATAACCTATATTTATATATATATATACTACAGGGCCGTTGGATGCTTGTATCTGATAACCGTGAAGCTCTTGTAATTATTACTTTACCCAACCTCTCCATGTCGAGTGATGCAGTAAACATCAGACAGCGCACGTGAACCGATCATCTCTACTATAGTAAAAAAAAAACACGAACACTGTTGAAAGATACAGTAGGCTACAAATGACCTGTTCGCGCCACAAATTGTTCTCCGTCCTTAGCGACCGAGTCATTGAATGTGAAACAGCCGGCTGCTGTCGTCAGCGAGCAGCACTCTTCAGACAACGAGGGCGCGCGCGCCGCATTGATACCTCCGTTTCAGTTTCTCGAACCCGCGCAGTGCGGCGGTCAGAACACGGAGACCATTCTGCCCCTAGCTATGCGTGCGAAAGCATGGGGAGCGATCCCGGGCGTGTCAGAATGGGTGCTGAACGTTGTAAAACAGGGCTATGCACTGCAGTTCGCTCGCCGTCCCCCGCGCTTCCGAGCCCGGACCGTGACGAGCGGTCCTTTTCTTATCTGATCTGATTTGTGCTTCAGAGCGCGGTGGTGGTAGGGGTCTCTTGCCAAAGGCTTCAGCCATCCTTCCGCTCTCTTCCCTGAATTGAAATGAAGTAGTGGGCTGTACTTTCCACACGATAGACATTAGGTTCAAGTACGCCCACAACCCGTGCGAGTTATTCGTGTATTGCAGGTTGGCTGGTGGTTATGTGCCCCGCATACCGCCTCCCATGGCCGAAACTGGTATTACGACACCTGTCGGGCCGTGGCTAGTAATGCTAATGCTAATTAAGGTTGATATCTCTGCAGCACTATAACTTTACATTTTTTTAATGACATCATTGCCCTTATTTCTTCTCATTCTTTTGATGCGTGTAGCTCATTTTTTGGATATTTTTACCTCAATTTTTACACATGGCACCTTTAATGGATTAATCCGAATCTGATAAATGAATAATTCAATGACAAATACATTTTTAACAGTCACTTGTCGCCATCTACTGGTGTATTGATGTAATCGATGCAATCTTTATCTGAAGTGTCAAGTTGCATTCAAGGGTTGATTTACTGATTCTTTTAACGCTACCTTCGAAATCAGTGTCTATATCTGACTATAAACTTTGATCCCAGTCCTTCTGTGATAATTTGAATTATTGTAACAGAAATAATGATACTGTGTGATTGAAAAGATCGCTGTGATCGTACTTGTCAAAGGTTAATAGATAGCAGAATAATTGTCATTTAGGAATAAGATCGCAATCTTTTTATAACCATTAATCGTGCAGCTCTACTTTATAGATTTAAATAGAGAAACAGAGTACTTTTCTCACCTGCAGATTAGAGAGCTGAGTGAAAGACTTCTCACAACCCAAGTGTGTACATTTGTATGGCCTGTCTCCTGTGTGGATCCTGAACAGGCACAACATTTATGTCAAGATGTAAGAAATAAAGGGAAAACTAAACTGAGTATGTATGGTTAAGAATGAGGTGTAGAAAAAGCCATAAACAAAATACAACAACAACAAAAAAACATGTCCATTACTGCACCTGTGGTGTTGCTGTAAGTGACTGAGCTGTCTGAAGGTCTTCTGGCAGTAGTTACAGGTGTAAGGTTTTACTCCTGTGTGGATTCGTATATGCTGAGCAAGGTAGCTTGTGTTGGCGAAGGATTTCGAGCAATGAGGACACTTATGAGGTTTGGATTCTGTGTGGTTTCTGTAAAGAAAGAAAGACAAACATGCTTACCTATGGACTCATTCAATAATTTATAGACACTACACAAATATTTGACCTGACCATATTGCTCATTTCTACACTCACTCTGCTGACCTTTCTTAGGTGGTCCCTACTGCCAACGAATGTCAAAAGTGCGCAGTGTATTTCGAAGACACATTTGGAAGTGGTGTGGTAGGTGTTTGAATGAGGTCACGGAAAGGGCAGATCCATTTCTCAAAAAAACATTAGCACTAAATCCTCACAGGAACTCTGTGGGCCACAGAGCCCAATCCCATGTCCAAGTGCGATCAACAGTAGACGAAACCTTTACGTGACCTCTATTTCAGAGCGGGGCAGAACCTCATAAAACTTCTACACAGTTATGGGACAATAATGTAGAGTCAAAGAGAACTAGGCTTTCACTGACAGCTTCAATTTCAGTCCAATCCTTCAGTCGGTGTGTGTAAGACTCCACAGTGTGGTGTAAAAAATGTAGGTAGTCCGCAGTAATAAAAAGTGTGCCAGAGGAGAAATAAATTATACAAATAGAGAAAATCTCTTCTTTTGAGATGGAAAAGAACTTTTCCTGACCATCTTTAGTTTCTTCTAGCAATTTTTCTTCCACTTCATCAGCGAGACATTTAAAGTGCAATCCACCCACTACACATGGTGACATCATGCTATAGCTGACTTCACCATTATAAAGACTGTGTGGTATATATTTAAACAGTCCATTAGACATAAACTTGCATATAAGCAAACTATCGCCAGAGTATGTTGCTATGGCAACAAGGAAAAGAGCATGAGGCCCTGTTGTCAACCTTTCCAACGTGACCGTGTAATGTCTCGGGGGCGAGCACCCAGGACACGTGTTTGTGTTCAAAAACTATAGATGAGCGCAACGGAAAGTAGAAAGCGGAGGTCACAAGAAGCACTTTAAACGCCCAGGATTAGTCAGTTATCCATAAAGTAGGTGGGTTGAAAATACTGTTAGCTACCACTTTCGAAGTGAACAAAATAAAGTAAAGAAATAATAATAATAACAACCTTGAAACTAGCATTAGACTTTTTGAAAAGTAATGCTTCAGATAATTTTTTATTTATTTAGATTTGTCAAGCACTTATTTTTAACAAAAATATATTATTCCAAATCATTGTCTTGACAGCCCTAAAAACACTTTTTTTTCCCTCTCTCCAATTTTTCACCACACTCACAATATTGAGATACATTACAATGGTCTGAGTACCAATAATTTTATGCGTTTGTATTTTCATGCATGTATAATTTTCTACAGTTCAACTAATGAACTGAATTTATGAAAAGGTTGAATGCATTATTACATACATTATATTAATATTTTTTATAATCCATTATACATAAAGGTTTTCAGTAAATAATTATCAAGTTTTTTTGGTGTTTTAATTTAATTTTAGAACTGAAATATCAGCAATTTATTCGTATTTGGTCAAACGCTCGATGACCAACACGCTGATTCTCTCTTTAACATGTTTAATGCAGTTTGAATTTCGATGTCATATCTTTTGCAATGTGTATCATATCGTGATGAAGTTGGCGAACTCACACACAGACGCTCCCGCAGTCCTCTCCCTATACTAAAGTCCACAACACACACTCTCCACCACCCGCCTGCTTTGCCACAGACACCCACACACAAACACACACACACGCTTGTGGTGCGGTGCTGAATACCGTGTGTGCTGCTGTAAGTGACTGAGCTGTCTGAAAGCCTTCTGGCAGTAGGAGCAGGTGTAGGGCTTGGCACCGCTGTGGATGCGGATGTGCTGGGCCAGGTAGCTGGTGTTAGCGAAGGATTTGGAGCAGTGCGGACACTGGTGAGCTTTCACCTCCGTGTGCGACTTGGAGTGCAGCTGCATATCTGACTTACTGCAGAACGTCAAACCACACATCCGGCACCTACAGACAGAAAAACACACACACACACACACACACACCAAGGGGTGGACAGAGGGATGAGAGAGGAGGAAAACATGGGAGAAGACAAAGTACGGATGAAAACGGGACAAAGAGAAAAGGAAAGTTACAAGCCTGTCCATCAATAGTGAAAGGAGAAACATGAGACATGACAAACAGGCAAGAAAGAGACACAACACAAGCGGGAGGGTGAGAGACGAGGAGGTCAGTGGAGAACGATCCAGAATGAAATCGTAGACCCTGGCTCTAAAAAAGAAAAATGAGATGGAGAGGCCAGAAACGCGAGTGCAGATGGGTGACAGAAGCGTGTGTGTGTGTGTGTGTGTGTGTGTGTGTGTGTGTGTAGATGTGTGTAGCTGAGGCTGCACATGCTGTTGAGCAGAATAACACAAACTTCTACAGAAGCACAGCAGACAAACTCGTTGCGAAGCCTTGAAGCCGGCGAGAGTGTGTGTCAGGCCGGAGTGACATGCATTTCTGCCGTACGAAAATGAAGTGGCTTAGGAATTCCTGCCTCTGTCTTTGCTTCTTCTAATAGATTGTAAGAAACACACACTGAGGTCATGCTGAGCTGATGTCCATTTGAAAATCCATACCTGTATGTTTTACCACCTTCTTTCCCAGCATGCCCTTCTTCTAGGGACAGGCTGTAAGGGTTGGCAGAATGATGCTACAGAGAAAAGAAAAATCAGTAAAAAAAAAATGTGTTGTTCAAAACTTATTGAAAAAATTATTACTTTTTTTATTATTATTTATAATGTTACAGAAGATTTCTATTTTCAAATAAATTTCTGTTCATTAAAGAAACCTGATAACTGTTTTCAACATTGATTAAATGTTTTTTGAGCACCAAATCAGCAATACATTTATTTTTGAAGGATCATGTGAAACTGAAGACTAGAGTATGTTTGCTGAAAATTCAGATTTGCCATAACAGAAAATCAATCTATTTTTTTTTTACACTATAGTTTGATAAAATAATGCAGCCTTGGTGAGCATAAGAGACCAGAGAAATTAATATATATATATATATTTTAAATCTAACCAACTCTGGGCTAATCAGTTATTTGTAAGTTATGAAAATGTAATTTAAATTGATTTCACTATATGTTATTAACATTTTGTTATACAGTACCTGTCCTGAAAGACCCAAAATCAAGGCATCTGTCCCAGTAGGTGAGCCAATCAACGGGAGTGTGGCTTTCTTCTTTCTGCCCCGTTTCGACGGTAACGGGATGATGACCGGTGAGCAGGTCAAGGAGTCATTTCTCTTGTCTGGTGGAGTCATGCAAGAGTAAAATGCTTTAATTATTTGAGACAAGACTGATGAGAAAATAAAAAGTATCTGTGACCATTTCAGGCATATCAAACACTCAATAAACCGACTCAATAAAAGATGTTCCCAAAATTAGTGCTTAATCATATCTCACCAAAAATCATACCACGTGCATGTCTATGTTTATGTCAAATCACCTGTTTGGACTGTTATCATGGTGGTGGATGGATGTCCATGAATAAGGGACTGAGCAGATGACACTGGAGACACCAGAGTGACCAAACCCGCTAGAAAGAGTGTGGAAGTGATGGAAGACTTATCAAAGTGTAGAAACGTAATGATACTGCAAATAGTGTATAACTATACTAATGAGAAAAGACGCTGTAGCAGTTTAACAAACACACACACACATACAGTACCTGCCGTCATGATGCCTGTAGGTGGTACCGGCACCACTGTGATACTGTGTGAGGAGTGAGACGGTTGTGCATGCTCTTGTTTTAGTGTCCTTGCTGTCGATGTATCTATAGCACCTCCAGAAACCGCTACCACCGCTGTGGTGGGATAGTGGGCGGGGCCATGCGAGTAGGTGGGGCTTTTGTCCTTTACTTTATTGAGAAATAAAGCATTCTCAATCTAAAACCAAACAGACAAAATTGGGTTAGACAAATAAGATCAAATAAAAGAGTATTATTATTATTTGAAAAAAAGTTACTTTTTTTTCATAATGGTTTTTGTTTAAAAAAAAAGACATGTATGTAATAATGTCATGTAATAATAATTTATTATCAATGTTGAAAAACAGTTGCTGCTTAATATTTTTGAGGCATTCATTTGAAATAGAACAGCTTTAATTAGATTTTTTTTGTAACAATGTAAAAGTCTTAACTATCACCTCTGATCAATTTAATGTTTCCTTGCTGAATAGATTTTCTTTAAAAAGTCTTACTGAACCCAAACTTCTGAAAGGTACTGTATATAATGTAAAATACTAAATAAAGCATGCAAATGCATTAATTTGGCACTATATTAATGCTATTATTGGCCAGGCATAAAATGCAATAGGGTCATTCCGTGTAAAACAACCAAATTTCAGAAACTTCCCCAGCTCAATTTCTTTTATTTTGTTAATATTTTTTTCCATAGAAAGACAAACATAAATAGCGATGAAAGCCAACATATTAAATGTCACAGATGTATATCTACTGAGTAATCCACTATTTTGTAGAGGGGGGTCAAAATGAACGGTCACGGTTGGCATATAATGAGACAAAGTTTGCTAAAGTCCACCGATTTTACTAATAGACCAACCAATCTCTCTGTAAAAAATAAAATAATGATGCGGCCATCTTTCTAAAGTCATTTTTACCCCCCCCCCTGTAAATTGACTTCAAATCTCAGGTGAAAATGGTAAAACTCACCCCCCTATGCAAAATAGTGGTTTACTAAGTAAATATACATCTGTGACATTTAATATTTTGGCTTTCGTCACTATTTATGTTTATCTTTGAACATAAAAAAAACATTAACAAAATAAAATGTTTGAGTCTGGGACCTCTGGTTGAGTTGACAGGAATGAGCGAATGACCCAATAATCAATTTTCTAATTTAGAATAGCCTATGCATACCGGTGTGCTTACCTGTCCCTGCACAGGAGACCAAAAGTATGAAGAATTAAAATGGGAATCCTCCATCATCCCTGAGAAAAGAAAGTAGGCATTTTGATATATATATATATATATATATATATATATATATATATATATATATATATATATATATATATATATATATAAACTGTGAACACATTGTAACCTTTGCTTTGACCCATACGGATAGGAACATAAAATGTTATTTCATACATTAAAATAATAATAAATAAAAAATGTACCTGTGGGGTGTATAATTTGATAAAAGATACAGAAATAAAAAAATAAATAATAATTTCACAATTAACTATTTAATAACAATTCTAAATGGAATTGGACAACATGAATTATGCAGGATATTTTATTCAGGAAGAGCTGGTGTCTGTCATGAGTCTATGTATGGTCAACAACACTGCTACAACAAATAAATTATGCGTTTCACATCAGCATGTTGTTATAAACTTCATACGTGACTGTAATACATATTATCTACATGACAGAACCAGCATCACTCGTGAATCTGTGTTCAGGTTAAATTTTTTTACAGTTGGCGGGTTTATACAGAAGCTCTTGCGTCTGTATATGGATGCAATTTTTCATAATGTTACAGAGAAGAGAATGTGATTTGCTTTATTCTTTATTAAAAACGATGCACTGTAAAACCCTGTTTTGGGCCATATTATGAAATATTCAATTATTTATTTGCAAATAACCAAAACCAATTAACGTAATATCTGAATAGTATTGACAGGCTGGGGCGAATCTACTGTGCGATAACAGAGGCGGACTGCAGCCCACAGCATGACGTGACCCGTGCATTCACTCAACTGTCGGCTAAAATAAAAAAGGAAAGGCGAAAAAGGATAGAAAAAAACAGAACAAGTGGGGAAAAAAACGTCGACGCTGGAACCGAGGCGGTTTTACGCAGACTTCCGGCACATGAGTGTCGACGATCGGGCGACAGCAGCGCCAGCGGCTCACATCAACAGCCAAAAACTAGCTTCAAAGTGAAAAATAAAGACTGATTACCAGCTCTCAAGACTTTAGCTTCGCCCGCCGGGGATTTCCTCCAATCAGGATAGTTTGAGAAGTCTTTCCGAACCCACCCGATTAAAGAATTTCAATGTTTTTTTTTTCCTCCCTTGTGTTTTTTTTTCTATTTTTTTCTATTCTTACGGAGTTGGCCGAACTGTCTACACAGCACTTCCTTCCGAGCGTCGCCAATGATGCCCGTGCGTGCGGACGTCATTTCCGTCTAGTAAGGTCAAACATATCCTAGAATATTGTTTTTAGTACGTTAATTATATTTTTACACTAAAATACATTATTTTGTCTTATACAAAAAAAATGTAATAAGCGTTTAAAAACTTTTCGAAATAAAAAACATTGACATTTTTGTAAAGCATTTCTGTTTTCAAATGTATTTACGTTTTAATGTTTGTTACAAAAAGCAATATTAATTTAATCTGTTAGGGTATGCCATGTTTATTTTGTATTTTACATCTGTATGTATGTGTTACTCAAGAAATAAAAACGTTTCAAAGAACAAGAGCTGTGTTGTAGACTTAATTAGTACACAACTGCATTTCTCTGGCTCAATGCAATCTGAAATAATAAAATGTTCCAATGGCAATGAAGTATCAGGGAATTTTAAAATCGTATGGAAATTTAATAAAATGACATAAACAAAAATGTGGAAAATGAATGTAAATTAACAGAAAATAGAAACAGTAATTTAGTATTAGGATTTCGGACAGCATGTCTTAAATTTCTTCTTTACACGTATAGCCTATTTTTTCCTCTTTCTTTTTGTATTTTCATCGTTTATAATTATGACCGTATACTTTGTTCATGTTGTGTGATACCTGTTCCTGTTAGTAACTGTTTCTCTTTGTAAAAAAAAAAAAAAAAAAAAAAATCATTGTCTAAATTTCACGTGTCCAAACTGACGTACTTGCTCAGATACTCCGCTGCTCAGAGATAATTAATGTAATTTATATTATTGATACTAGCAGCAGGTAAATTAAACATGAAAGTAAATATTTCCCCAATTCCACGCGATGTCGCCAGAGAGATCAGACATGATCAGATGAGGTCACATTTTTGAATCTGCTGATTTCCGGCAGATGAGGTCTGTGTGTACACGTCTACATACAGTATCCGTGAGTGTAGTCTGGAGAGCAATAACAATTCCGTTAACCCTTGTAAAGAGTATCAACCGTGGATTCAATTAATATAAAACCTCGACAAAAGCATGCACGTCTAACAAAGAGCTTACTGACTAGACGAGGAATCCCTGCAGTTTACATCGGCACTGGGTTTGTGTTTACACAGTTCAGATGGGGGAGGTGAGGAAACTCCAAAAGAAGTTAAGGCAAATTGAGAACTTGGAAATCAAAATTTCCCTCACTCCTGAGGAAAAATTAAAGGTACAGCATTATCATGGTCTTCTTCACTTACATTACATGTTTGTATGCCCCTACTCGACTCAAAACAGTGCAGAATTTGTGCACAGAACCATACATTCAGACCATATACTGTATGTTCAGTTGGAGGTCTCTGAACTGCCACTTTTCCCACTTCACACATTAAAAAAAGATAACTCAGAAATTATGATTTATGATGCATTCAGCTAAACCATAACTTTATGTTTAGTCTTTTATGAAGAAATCTCTAATCTTTTACTCTTTGTAGGTCTCGAAGAAGGTGGAGCTTCGCTCCAGATTGGCTGAGCTTCTGCTGCAGCATTCTGGCCCCCAGCAAACTCTAGGGATTGTGGGAAAAGAGGAGGATAGAATGAAAAGACAAGTGTAAGAATGAGTGACTAGGTAGGGAAGGGGAGAGCGAGACTGTCGGGGCGCATGAGATTAAACTCTAGCTCTCTGCCGGTGGCTCGTCCTCCACTGTCTGGCATCTAGGCAGTATTGATTCATAATATTTCTTTAAAAAGTCTAGCTTGAACTCCCACATCCAGGCTTTCTCTCTTGCACATTGCTATTAAATAATATAGGTGTTACAACAAAGGTATAACAGGACAAGCGTTTGTTTAACACATTTGGACAGACTTGAGAATAATGCGCATTGATATTTTTTTTGAGCTTGTTGATGTTTATTTTTTATGATAGTGAGGAGGTCTCAGAGCAACATGTTTCCCGTCCTCCTGCGCAAAAGATTGCCCGAGAGGAGAGACGAGAGAATGATGGAAGCCAGACAGATGGCAGAGGAGAGACGCATTTCCCCGTCAGCCCTTGTGTGGAAGAACAAGAAGGTCAAATTAGTGCACTAATCACACACACAATTACAGTTACTCGCACAGATGTTGATTACAAGCCTGCTTGTCTTTCACAGGAAGTTCTGCCTTATGGCTGTCTCATGCGATGATATAACAGATGGTTTGTTTATCGGCATTCACGGGAGAGAGAAAGAAATGACCTCAGCTTATACAAAACTGTTTGTTTGTCTTCATACATTGCAGATGTCCAATTCAGATCTCGCAAACAAACTTGGGAAAAGTCCAAGTTTCGTCTCAGAACTCTGGAGGGTCACAGTGACATCATCACCTGTGTGGTCGCCGTCGACAATCTTGTGATTTCTGGCAGGTACTGGAACCGATGAGGAAGATATATAAAACGTTTATGACTAACTGACTGTGAAATTGCTGACATATCAGTTAATGCCTCACTCCGCTTCCCTCTCCTCTTTTGTTCACCTACCAAGTCGAGATACAACAGTTAAAGTGTGGCATGTTCCCACGGCAACGGAGCAGCGCAATTTGGGAGGTCACAGCGGTGGAGTCACCTGTCTCAGTGCACCACCTCCAGAGTACTGTAGTAGATTGGGTACACACACAACAGACTCACACTCTCTCAAGCCCGGGAAAGTAAAGAATAATTGATCCTGTTGACGGGGCCAGCCGGTTGATACAGATGTACCCACGATTGTTCACTCATCCTTTATGCTCTCTCTCCTTTCTCCCACCTCTTTTGTTCCAGCTACTTATGCCCTCCTTCCCATCTGTCCCTTTTGCTCTCCATCACTCCCTGTCTTGCTGTTTTGACAGTGCATTTGTTCTTCACATCCTTTGTCCTTCGTTCACCCTTTCCTCATGTCCTGCAGTCACTCTTCTTTTTTTTTCTCATTCGATGTCCCGCTCTCTCATTCTCTTGATCTGTTTTTCTGCAGCACGTGCAAACGACTTGGCTGACAAGGAAAGATTTGTTCTAAGTGGTTCCACAGACTGTTGTGTGAGAGTATGGGCTTTGAGCTCGGGTGAGTCACACACACACACACACACACACGCACACACACGCACACACAAATATATATGTGTATATATATAGTAGATCCACATTAAATTGATCAAAAGTGGCAGTACAAATGTTACAAAAGATTTCCATTGCAAATAAATGCTGTTCCTTTGAACTTTCTATTCATCAATAAATTATGAAAAAAATGTGTCATGGTTTCAACAAAAAATATATTAAACAGCAAAACAGGTTGTTGATTATATAAATGCATCCTTGGTAAAGATAAGAGACTGATCTGCCAGAGACCTTTACGGGACGATACATTTTTATAAGATAATCATGTTTAATATTTCAATTACTACAACTGTGGTTAAAGCTGAATATATGACATAATATATTCAAATTTTGATGTGAGTTATATTTTCATAAAACTATTTGAAAAGAATAAAAAACCGTTCTATATCAGGAGATAAAAAGTGATAAATTGGTCTAAATTATTTATGTTATTCTTTATGGTTTGGTAACAAAACTTGCAGGACTAATTCAATTAATTTCTTGTGTGAATGTGCTGAATGTCTGAAATGCAGTTCAGTAAATCTCACCTCCTCTCAGTCTCATTCCAAATTCAATATCCTGTGATGTGTGAGCAATGTTATTCAAATTCACACTCATGAATCAAAATAATGATAGTTTTTAAAATTCATTATTTTTGCCAAACCATTTTTCAAATGTAGAGTGGCATTAGAAATACTTGTTTTAAATGTTCCTTTAAAAAAAACAAAAGGATTGCAATGTTGAAGGATGGAGGTTGTACAGTAGATGTTCTGTTGTAATGGTTGCAGTGTGTTCTGAAAGTCCATTATCTGAATCTCAAGAATCAAGTCATTATATAACTGGCGAAGAGGGTACTCACTCTTTTTTTGGAAACTGCTATTTTTTTCATTCCCTGCTGATGAGGGTGAAATTAAATCAAGTGTGTTTGGGGTTTGCATCACATGCTGATTTTGTTATTCCTGCAGGTCAGTGTGTTAAATCCATCTACACCTTCAATGCAGTCACAAGCCTGTGCTTCATTCCTGAAGGAGAGGGCTTCATTGTTACTGGTTCAGGTACAGTAGGTATCTCTCTCTCTCTCTCTCTCTCTCTCTCTCTCTCTCTCTCTCTCTCTCTCTCTCTCTCTCTCTCTCTCTCTCTCTCTCTCTCTCTCTCTCTCTCTCTCTCTCTCTCCCTCCTCTCCCTCTCCCTCTCTCTCTCTCTCTCTCTCTCTCTCTCTCTCTCTCTCTCTCTCTCTCTCTCTGTCTGTCTGTGTGTGAGGGTGAGTTGACCATGCCTTGCATCAGTCTCGACATATCAGGTGCATCTTGAGCTCAGTGTTATTGATCTTACTCTAGATGCTGGGAAGCTGCAGGTGTGGAGCTGGAGCTCGCAGGAGAACTGTCAGTCAGTGAACGCACACCTGGACGCAGTCACCACACTACAGGTGGGCGAGCGCCATGGCAACAGAACTGTGCTGGCATCTAGAACTTTCCCAGTCTGCCCTTTAGAGCAGCACATGTAAAAAAATAAAATAAAATAAAAGAGACTGTGCCTCCGCTCAAAGCTGAAGTGTTGCCTGTAGAGGAATCCCTTGAGAACACGTTTGCTTCTCGGGCGATCTTAAAGTTCACAGAAATGTACAAGCTATTAAATGCCAACATTTAAACACTTTTCTTCTGTAAGCTCTGTCTCTTACTTAGTGAATAATGAATGCAAAGAAGACTATCAAATAAAACTGGGCAGAACAATATATTATAAGGAAATCAGATACAGAATAGAAGTAAATAAATGCTGTTGCAATTGTGAGAATACTGTAGCATCAAACAGCGGTGACTCTTTTTCAAATTTAATACTGTTAGTTGGCATGAGTTGTCATGGAAACACAGTGGCATTTACCCTCCGTTCTCTCTCTCTCTCCGCAGTCCCAGGGTCCTCTGCTGTTCAGTGGCTCCGCCGAGGGATGCGTGTGTGTGTGGGAGGTGTACGGTAAAGGGCCGGAGCCCCTCCGCAGGCTGCACCTCTGGGGCCCAGAAGTCACAGGGTGTAGTGGGGATGACGGGGTGAACGGGAGGCTGATTCTGAGCCCCCGCGGTGACCGTGTGTTTCTCTCGTGTGGGAGGGCCAGCATACGAATCCTAAATTGGAGAACTGGTAATATATTGATACATCTATGGAACTTTAATATTGATATTAATTAGGATTATATTTAATAATTTAATCAATTATTATTGATAAAATTCACCAAGGTTGCATTTATTTGATTAAAAACTGTGAAGTATTAGTACAAGTTAAAATAACTGTTTTCTGTTTTATTATATTTTAAAATGTAATTTATTTATCATGTGATGGCAAAATTTTCAATTTAACATTACAATTGAAAATAAATGGGTCCCACTTTATATTAAGTGGCTTTAACTACTATGCACTAACATTGAAATTAATAATTTGATACAATGGACTTGTTGTGTACATATATGTTTTTACATTGTACTTATATTTTAAAAATACTTGCTTGTAATTACAGCGGTAATTCATTTATGTAATTACATTTGTAATTACACGGTTGACCTGTCCCTTACACCTTAAACCTACCCATACCAGCACACCTGTCCCTAACCTTACCCGTATCACACCTCAATAGCAGAAAAAGTATTTTACAGTACAACACGAACACGAAGTACATTGTACTTGTTTTTTTTATGTAAGTACATAGTACTTAAAGCCACTTAATATAAAGTGGGACTGCCAAATTTCCAGCATCATTACTCCAGTCTTCAGTGTCACATGATCCTTTAGAAATCCTTCTAATATGATGATTTTCTGCTTGAGAAACATTTCTTATTATTATAAATTTTTAAATCAGTTGTGCAGCTTAATATATTTGCGGAAACCGTTATCCTGGAATATGGCCATGATGTGTCTTCCTACATGGTTGTTTAAGGAATGAAAAGCTACACACTCCATCTAGAAGAACTGTTGCCAAACATATAACATGCTAGAAACATAATAATTGCTGCAATAAAGATCCAATGATTGACTGAAGCATTTGCCTATTTAACATCCAAACAGCGATTTGTTTTTGTAGCCGGGCAGTGTCTATATACCATTTTTATGAACAGTTAATCTCATATGTCAATATTTGATTAAAGCAGCCCTCTAATGAAGATATTTCAAAGACATTACATAACAAAATGCAGTTGAATATACCAATGTTTCTTTTTTAAAATTAATCTCACCAAATGAACACAATCGACTGCCTAATGCGCCTATGTCAACATAATCCTATGATCTGCCGTCAACACCATTATTTAGTAGTCAACATCTCATTTTATAAAGCACTTCTCATGGATATGCTGGATTCTGTAGCAATAAATATTTGACAACCCCCATTGGACCTTCATTTGTTCTTTGACTCTGGGCTATTTAACAGATTTATTAATGGAATACATCTTGAACTGAGTCTATTCGCTCAGAGCTGCTAATATCATCCGTGTTAAAGTCCCAGTGGCTCAGAGAACACAGGCAGGAGAGGGGGCTGTTCTCCCTAGGGCAGCGGAAGACGTAAAAACATCCAGCGCTTTCAAATTTTAATCCCGTTTTCTCACAGGATATTTGCGCTGAAGGCCATTATCTCCAAAAAACCAACCTGTAAACAATTACATCAGATAAATCAGAGTTGCTGGTAGGAGCACACT
Source organism: Phoxinus phoxinus (assembly GCF_949152265.1). Classification (NCBI taxonomy): domain Eukaryota; kingdom Metazoa; phylum Chordata; class Actinopteri; order Cypriniformes; family Leuciscidae; genus Phoxinus; species Phoxinus phoxinus. The sequence continues at coordinate 18,272,298 of NC_136885.1, forward strand.
ACATGATGTTATGCTCTAATCGAGAGTGCTGAGCTTCATAATGACGCCAGTTCATCAAACAACTCGTAGCTGGAGCTCTCAAAGAAATAATGAGCTTCTTACAGACAGAAAAAAACATTTGTATTAACGACATAAAACACACAGCAAATTCGGCAGCTATTGACAGAGTAGGAAAGGAGTCCATAAATAGACAGATTATGTGAATTTAATTACTTTTTTCCCTGGTTTATTTGTGTTTCGGTGAATAAATGTTATAAAGATGTCCCTAATGATGCGTGTTTGCGCTCTCCAATCGTTTGCAGGCGTGATGACTAGACTAACCAATCACAGCAGCACTGCCGGTGTCACCGATTGTGTAAATCAAATACCCGGTCTTTTGATTGGTTCTTGTTTTGACCTCGCTAATGGAGAGAGCAAGATTAACCGTGAGTGATTTTAACATTCATTTAACACCCCTGAAAACTGCAAGACAGTTTAATCACTCACCCTTTCTTTTTTTTCTTTCTCTCACACTCTTTCAGTGTTCTCACTTCCCCAGTGCAGGTACCTGGTTTCGCTCACCTCTTCAGATCTTCCCAGAATTCTTTGTTATGCTGCGTGGCTAACAGCAAGCGGGGACCACCGTTGGGTCACAGGGGGTCGTGATCTCATTGTTTGGGAGCAGCTTCCGGGAAGTTTTAAAAAGAGGTGTGTTTTTTTAGATATAATAGTCTCTTTCGAGTATCTCAAACCCACTACGTACATCACAGCCGCATTTCCAAGCCCTTCACTACCTACTTTATGTAATGCATTACAGTATATATATATCAATTCATAGACATTCACTGACACACAGTTCCTAATATAAGACTCTGCTTAATGTTTCATTTAGTCAGTATATCAATATGTACATCAGTAATGAGATTCTGGCTGGAATGTAGTATCTTTGGGATGCTTATTAATGAGAAGTCTGCAGGAATGCTCCAGGCACTTGACACAGAGAACTGTAGCTCACATCGAGCACTGGATGCAGAGCTGACTATCACTGTGGAATAAATATTGATTTTTTTGTAACTACATTTCTGTAGAGTCTAGAGATGCAGGGTCTCAACTGGTGGGATACAGGGAAAACGAGGCTGAATGCAAGTAATCAAATGCAACTAGCCATTTAATTCTGCATATTTAGATTAGCAAAAAATAGACTTCTCATGGTTTTAAAAGGGAGTAGAAAATCCTTCCCGTATCTTTTGTTGTTGACGTCAAAGTATTTGCGTCTAAAATTTTGGCACTTAATCTGTCAGTTGGACGCTAGCCAAATTAGGCAGATGCCAACATTTCATGGAAATAGTAATATCACTGTTTAATTTCAAGGACATTTGTTTAGTCTTGTGCACACTGCTGGCAAAAACAACTTAAAGTGTCATTAAAATGTCTGTTTTAGCACTGGTTTGGTCTTAAACTGGTTTGTCTGTCTTGGGCTTGTCTGTTGGCTGGTTTTATAGGGGTTTCGGGCACTTTTCAGCTGGGAGACCGGCTTGGTAAACCCCAGCTTGCTTAGGCTGAGAGACCAGATTAAATCATCTAAGACCATCTTAAACCCTATTAACTGGTGACCTCTAGTTATTTGTAAAAATCACACTAATAGGGCTTTAGAATGTTTAAAGCTGTTTTTTCTTCTTCCAGCAGAGTAATAAACAATTTTGCCGTTGTGTTGGCTCACCACTCAATGTCCAATGTAAAATCCAAAACTAAAACACTTTGCGTCCAATATTTAATCTGTCATTTGGAAGCTGGCCAAATTAAGCAGATGCCAACATTTCATGGCAATATTAATGTCAATGTTTAATTTCAAGGACATTTGAGTTTACATTTGTACACACTTCTGACAAAAACATTTTAAATCAACCTAAGTTGGTTTTCTGGTCTTAGCTGGTCTCCCTCCCTGGTCATGCTGGTCTGTTTGCTGGTTTTAGAGTGGTTTTGGGCAATTTTCAGCTGGATTGGCTGGGAAAATACTAGTTGTTTGGCGAAATTTCATATCCAGTCATTTAAATAGCAATTTCCGCAATTGGGAGTATCGCGTAAGGGCAAAAAGTTTCTCACACAGATTTCGCTCATGCTCGAGTTTGTCTTGAAAGCTGCCTGGACCCTTTTTTGCGCACAACATTTCACAGAAATATTGCTAATGTGACACCTTAAGCCTGATATGAGTAATATTTTTATGTCAAACTGCCTCTGCCTAACTCTTAATGATGCACTTGCTACTTCAAAAGCAGTTTGTATAATGAAGTCATTCCAAACCCATTGACAGCGCGCAGAGCTGGTTTGCTTTTTGCTTCAGGCTGAGTTAAACATCCTTCTGTCCTTGTAAACAGTGTGACCCAAGTGCCCTGTACTGACGGTCTTATGTTGTTTTTCCTCTAGAGGCGATGTCACAGTGAGACGAGACAGCCGATTGGAAGATTGTCTTCTGGAATCCGACAGAGACTCAGAAGATGACAATAGTGAGGGTAAGAGAGAGAGCCAAAGACAATGATGTTTTAACCTGTGTCGAATAACAAATATTTTAACAATTTTTAAAAAAATGTATTTATTTTTTATTTTTTATGTATTCAGTTCCAAAGAAAATCTGCAATAATTCAATAATACAACTTTTCAAGCACTTTATGGACTTAGATTTAGAATGTTTTGGAATAAATTAGTTAACAGCATTCAGAAAGTGATGCTATTAAACATATATAATTTATTTCGACAGCCCTAATGAAAATAACTTTTTTTTTCTCCAGTGGACCATGATGAAGACTCCATAACCCAGGATGCATCTGAAACAGAGGAACCTGCAAGTTCTTCATGGCTGCGTTGTGTTCTTCAGTGAGCGAGAGGAGGGGTGAATGAAAAAAGAGTACGACAACGGGAAGGAGATTGAAGGAGGGTTAAAAAGAATGAACTGGAAAGGAAGAGCGAGAGAAGGCAAGGTCAAGGGATGACGGTTGAGTGCGAGAAATCATGCGAAGGGACTGAAGTGGAACAGATTGACTGACTGGCAGGGAAGAAACAGAAGGAGGAGAGAAACAACAGACTGTTTTCTATGTAAACGTTGATCCAATAAAACCAACCACGTTATGTCTGTGTGCGTGTGAGAGTATTTATCATCGCTGGCACTTCTGTCTATAAATATCTATAGCGTTGTTCATCATGTAGGGCTCCCGTCCAACGCTACATTAATGTATATTGATTTTCCTGCCGCTGCCTCTTTGGATTTGTCTTTTCTGAATACTTTTTATTTACTTCAACTGGTCTTCGGAATATTAATAAGACACTCTTTTATTCCGTCCGGCTATTTTCGCCTTCAAAATTCATTTATTTTCTTCTCGCTGCCTATTTAATTTGAACCAGTTAAGATGCGTAATTAGTATTTCAATCTTTCCTCCAATCCTCTCTTCCTCCCTCCCTTCTGTAGCTCTCTCTCTCTGTCTCTCTCTCTCTCCCTCCCTCTTCCGCACTCTATTTCTCACTCGCACAAATTCTACATGTCTCTGTCGCTACGGCAACCAATGCTTTTCCCCACTTCCAGGCGCTAAGCCTCTCTCCCACTCCCTTCTTCAGTGGCATGAGGTAGGCATGTGAGTCCATATCTGTCTTTGAGAGTGAGATTCTGCATGTTTTCAAGTGTGTGTAGATGTGTTGCCTGGAAGTCAGAGTGTGCCGTAAATCTGGATACAAATGTTGAGTTTTGTTCGATGGCTCGGGATGAGGCTTAACGTAGGGAACGCATCCACAGGTGTTTTCGCACTCGTTTGTGAGAGTGTTTTTCTGTGTGTGTGATCTGGTGGTTTGGTTCTTAATGATCTGTGTGTTTTTATTTGTGTTGCCTACAGCCATCTGTTTATGGTCTTTTAGTCAGTGTCAAGACTGAAAGCTCTCCCTTCCAGCTCTCTTTCTCCTCTCTTTTTGTCATTCTCATTTCAGAGATGATCGGAGCAGCGAGGAGCCAGTGAACAGGCAGAAGCGATGGAGCGATGGTAAGCGCCGAACAGACTGTTTTGGTTGCACTGTGCTCTCAGATCTGACCAATTAGTTTCCTGCAGCCCGTTGGGTTGCATCAGCTTCTGCTTTATGTCTTTTTCCATCTGTGCACGGTTCACGCCTCTCAGTTATGTGTTTTTTCCGATCTCTAGCCTTTCCTTTTCAATCCCTCCTTCCGTCTTTTCGGTGCTTTGTCTCATCTTCCCCCTAGCTCCATCTCTCCCCACATTGGATTCCTTCCCCTTTGGAGCTTCCTGCTGGTCACTGTAATTTTTTGCACTGCCACCGATGACACAGATGACAGAAAGTGGGAGGAGTTGGGCGAAATGCAGATGCCAGTCACCGCGCAGGCCAGCACCACTCAGCTTTGGGCAGTGGACTGGGGTCCCACGCAGCCCCTGGAGGACGAAACCCATCACGTCCTGTCCAGCCTGGAGACGGAGAGTCTGAGGGTGACCCCGTCTCAGGACTGGACGCATCATCGGAGAGCGGCCACCAATCAGACGCAGCGCCCAACTACTGGAGAGAGGGACAAGATAGAGACAGAGGAGCCGGACACCAAGGAAGGTTGGTATCCGTGAAATTAGTTCTTTATCTGAGAGCTGCATCGCCAACAGGGATCTGGGCTCATGCTGGTTCCTCAAAGTAGCAAATCTGCGCTTGAGGAGAGCTTAGATTTCTCTCCCATTGTGCAGAAGGCAGGCATAAATCCAATCAATACAATTTTACCTGATTATGACACTCTGCCCACTCTTTTCGCCCCCACATACCTCTCCTGAAAACGGCTTCTTGTTGCTTTCACTCAAACGTCTTTCTTCACGTTCTTCTACACCTCTGTTTCTTTTTATTACTTTTTTATAGGGTTGTGGGACATTCGAAATGTAATGACTTTTGAAATTCTAGTGTAATTCTTGAATTTGAAATGAGGTAGCAAACAGAATGTACTTTTATGCATGTGGCCAATGTTTTTTTTAAAAGCGATTTACAATGCATTGAGGGTATATTTTATATTAGTTTATGCACTGCCTGGAAGTGGAAACCATGATCTTGTCCTTGCAATCACCATGCTTTACTCTTTGAGGAGTATTGTATTATTGTTAACTGTAGTATTGTTAACTGTAATTCAAATTATAACTTAAGGAATAATATTCATACAACTGCTATTAGGTGTACTTTTTGAGTTGATGACATCATACCCACAAGATAACCCTTTTAGATTAGATGATTCAATCTATAGACCATATTCAGAGCAGTGAAAGCGAGGCTGTGAGGGATAGACTTACCGTGTTTTCAATGGCATCCGCTGTAAAAAGCTGTACAAAGCTCCTAGATCACTTATAATATTCCACAGCTCATATTGCCTGGAGTTGTTCATCTACTATAATTTCTTGGAAAGATAATTTTGCTGCATTTTGTCAGCAGAACAACCCAAAAACATATTGGATAGCAGTATAACTCACTGAAGAGATGTATGTCTATCCCTCGCAGCCCCGCTTTCATTCCCGTTAAAAATCAAAGATGGCGCTGCTGTAAATAAGGTCCAAAGAATTTCCATGAATAGATTTTTGGTTAATATTTCATTTATCTATGTATTTATACACATAATTTATATATAATTATACTATATTAAATATATTTATTTATTACATGACATATATTTATATTTATTTTAAATGGACCATTATCAAAGGGAACTTTATTTATTTCCATTTCCAAAATGAACATTTATCCCCAAGTCTCCAAAATGGCACCAACGATATATTTTGTTCACAGGAATCATTTGTTGTTGATATAACCAAATATTCAAGATTTTGTGGGACCAAATGTAAATGTTTAGGAATCGGTCACTAAAAATCCACATTTGTTGGCCTACGACTCTGATTGTAGGGAACATGTCCCCTTCCATGTCTATTTTTTTACCTATTTCTCTAGCTCATTGTGTGACTGTGTTGAATTTCTTTGCATTGCAATTTAGCATGTCCTCTTCCATTCATTCCAATTCAAAGTATAATTCAGCATCACATGGGTCCAATTCAATTGAAAACCACTTGAATTGAAAGGGAGCCAATTCTTCTGTAGTACTGCTCACTCCGTCTGATTATTCTTTTCCTGTGCCATTTCTTTCTTCAGTGGACCCACAGTTTTATGTGACGGTGATAATTTCATCTCTGCTGATTCTCACTGCAGTCATCATCTCTGCTAAACTCTGGTGAGACGTTTCAACACTCCTCTGCTTGCACGGTTCTGTCATACATCCCTTGAGACAGCTTGCTGCCCTGTGTATGTGTGTGTGTGTGAGTGACTGAACAGTCAGTGTCATAATGGGTTCACACAACAGATTTCCACAAACTTTCAGTCAAGGGTTCTGCTGTTCAGTAAGACTTCCCTGCACGCAGAACTGTTAAAAATGTCATTTATGGATATTCAGACACTAACAGTGTGGACACCTTACAGTGTTTTATTGTGCTGGTTTAATTAGAAATGTAGCCGGGAGCGTTGGGGGACATCAGGCACAGAAATGCATTTGTACTTACTCGGACGGCAGCATTCACTCGCATAGGTGATCATTAAAATGATATAGAGAGCTGAGGAATGGCCCATATCATCCTGAGAGTAACTATAAACACGGGGTGACAGGTTATGAGTGTGATTTATTACTACCTGCCTTAGTATATGCTAGAATGTTCCCTTTGCTGAATTTAGTTCCATTGAAACGTGTCAAAAACTTCAGCCAACACACTCGCATGGCGATTCGTAACTATTGTACATTCTGTCAAATTTGTGGCTAATTTGTATGAATACGTTTTCGTACGGTCTGCACTCTGCATAGGCACAAAGTATACTTTCAGTTTTTGCCTACGCTAGGGTATGTGTCTATTGTGCAACATACATTTAGTCAAACAGCATTATACACTGTACATAGGCTACTTTTTTTTTTCTAACCGCACAACATTTTTTTTATTGCTTATAACTTCTGGAGAGAAACAGTTCAGACATTGTACACTAGAGAACTTGTGTGCATGCATGTGTCAAATGTGTGTGAATGCTATTGTACTTTTAAAGGCTGTGCGGACCACTGTACCCAGACGCTATGTGATATAGACCTATACAATGATAAATAAATAAAATACTGTGATAAAACATATCAATTTGCAATATCAAGCAGAAACAGACTGTTTTCGTAGACCTAAAAGAACTGGAAACACCGGAAGTCTTGCAAATTCAAGTTAATGGCGCACTAGCTCGTATATCAGAGCGAAATGGCTTCTCGAACAATACAAAATGTAAGGCAGGACTTTGTCCATCCAAACTGCCTGCGAAGGGTCAATTGATTGTTCATGTTTGAGCATAGCCTACTGATTTCATGGTGACTTTAAAAATAACTAGGTAATAGGCCTACTTTCCGCTTTAGGGGTTGATTGTTGCGTTTTCTTATCAGGTTGCTTCAGCCAATTCCATTGCCTACTTTCTTTACGCTGCGGTAAAGCAACGCAGCTGTGCAGGTACTACAAATCAGACATTATGGGACTGTTTGAGAGCTTGTTTGTAAGATCGATAAAAAGGTCACATATCGCGAACTCCCGATAGGTTTATGTTAACGTGAAGCCGCCACTCACGTAGAAGATCAGACCGGCGTTCATCTGAGTGAGCCGAGGGCGATTTTATTGCATACACAAGCTACATCTCCGTAATTAATCTCTGTATGCCGCACACTTGCCTTGACAGACACCCTCGCGCTCGTTTAACATCCCCCAGCCCTCCACCCGTCATCCCGTCAGAGCAGAGGTGGAGTGAACTCAGTCCTGAGTCACTGCAGATAAGTGCGTGTCGGTGTGGGGTATTAATATTACATGGGACGTCACACAGAGTCTGCGACACTTTGTCTTTCCTCGTGGTTGCTGGACAAATATGATTTTAACTGAATATTTCAGCGTCTTTCTCTCTCTCACACACACACTCATTCGCATGCTTTAATTTCCCCTGCTCTGTTTTTTTCGCTGAAGGCAGTCAGTCTATTAAATTAAGCCAGTGAGTGAATGAACTTCCTGTCAGTATCACTGTACACTCAGTATTTGCCTTCTATTCCTTTATATTCTTTAATCCCTCTTTTCACGCCTCTTTCTCACTTTTTCCAGTGTTCTCGAATAATTCACTGGCTGTCGTCCTAATCTCTCTCTCTCTCTCTCTCTCTCTCTCTCTCTCTCTCTCTCTCTCTCTCTATCTCTCTCTCTCTCTCTCTCCTCTCTCTCTCATTCAGTTACGACCGCAGTCTCTCCCAGCGTCCTCCACCTCTCTCCCTCGCCATCCCTCGTTCCATAGCTCAGGAGGACAGCAGGCAGACACTGCACAGCACTCCATCCTTCTCCGACAGAGAGAGGTAGCGTGCGTATTTCTGTAAGCCTGTGAGACAGCCAGGGTGCCAAGACTGGTTTAGGTACTTAGTGTGTGTGTGTGTGTGTGTGTGTGTGTGTGTGTGTGTGTGTGTGTGTGTGTGAGAAAGAGGAAAAGCCAGAGTTAGCAAGACTAGTGAGCTACTCACTGACTGTCAAAGGGAACAACATAAATAAATAGTAAATGTTCCAAACAAAGAACACAAGTAGGGACTACACTAAATTTATTACCGGTAAAATTTATTAAAATGTCAAAGGCTTGGTTTCACAGGCAGAGCTTAGATTAAGCCGAGTTCAATTATAGTTTTATAAACATTACATGTCTTAGAAAGAACATGATGTGAATCTTGAGACAAAACAATAGCACTGACATATTTTAAGATATGTCAGCAAGTTGCTTTAAACAGCTCAAACATTCATTTTAGTCTGGGACTAGTTTAAGCCTTGTCTGTGAAACTGAGGGTTAGTTAGTTTTCAAAAAGCATTATAAATAGTACAGAAAGGGTCTTGTTAAGACAGACTAAAAGGATTATGATAAATGTGTACGTATATATAGGTAAAATGTTGTGTATTATGAATTATATTGTGACAAAATAAATTATTAAGATTAAATTATTATCATAAAATAGTTTTTGATTAAAATTGTATTATTTCATGAACTCATTTTGTGAAAAACTGTAAGTGGAAAAACGTAAGTGGTCTATTTGAACTTTTACTGTAGTTTATGCATATTTAGTTGGAAACAAATAAATAAATAAATATTAAGATTAAATTTATGCCTGTTTCATAAACTCCTTTGGTGAAAATCTGTAAGTGGAAAACGGGCCTGTTTCTACTGTATTTTAGTTCCCACACATATTGTTAGATATACATAAATAAATTACTCACATTATCAAATGTATTAATCATTAATTATAAAAAAAAATGTGTTCAATTAATTAAATTAGTATCTGTTTTAATTAAAAAGTGCATACCCTGTATGCATATCATCACGGCTGATTGTGTGAAAATGAAGGTGTGTGTAAATAAGTGTGTTGTTAGATCAGTGGATTATGGCTTGCAATACAGAACAGCCAGTTAGGCATTGTTGTGGATGTTTTCTTCAATCGTTGTGAATATTTTAACAGGAGTGATGCAGAGAGAGAAAGAGAGCGTGCCATCCATGAAATCAGACCCCTTCCTGCTGCTCTGTGCATTTCAGAATTAATCTCACACTCGATAATAGAGTGAGACCCTTATTAATTTCATTTGCCGTGTCTTTCTTCATCTCTTTACCCCTCGCTGCAGGATACCAGTGGTCAATCTTTGAAGAGCCGACTGTTCTGAGCATGATAATCGAATCCCGTGGGCATGACACAGACTTTGGTGTGAACACATGGGCAAACCATCCGAATGTACATAAAATGCAGATTGACACATGTGGATATATGGATGAATACATCTGTTTGGACACTCTGATGGAGACTGTGAGGTTTTGTGGTCCAATGGCTCTTCGTTTCTGGCTGTACCTCTTTCTTCCAGTGCCGTTTGTACAGTATTATATTCATTAGCTCAACGCAGCCATTCACAAGGGCTCCGGGAATGCTATGTCCTCTACCATGAAAACAATCATTAGCTTCTGATCTTGGAATAAGCTGTGATGTATGTAGTCATTAATTTAGTAACCGGCGTGACATGCTTGCAGTGGCCTATCTCTCATGCATACAAAGGTTACAGCTGCCTACCGCTGCCTTTATCGCACTTTGTGTAGCATTTATTTGGGCTTAATGAATGACTGCAGTTATTTGGAAGAGTTAAATATAATTTACATTATAGTGTTTTGTTTCATATGGCTCTGTGTCTCATGGCAACAGCGACTGCAGTGACGTCCGCTGATAAAAACAGATATCTGGAAACACCTCTGCAGTGTTACCTTATAATTTACTCGAATTATCCGACGAACGTTTTCGTAATTCTGGCTCAACATCTGTTGAGGTGTTCGTGAAACTTACGTGATTCTATTCCAAGTGTGTTGTTATACTTCTAAATCATGGCCATATTTCTCTTCTCGGGGGCGTTTGAGACCTTGATAGAGAAGAAATAAAAGAGACTTTTTGGTTAGCAGAAGGCTAGCGCACACCAAAACGACTGATGTGTTCGATATATTCGTGTTGCGTTTATGTAAAGCACAATTAAGGACTTGTATGAAGACAAACTGAAAAGCAAGCTTGGTGCTTCCATGGCATATTTAGTTTGAAAAGCAGTTAAAAAAAACATGCCACACAAGTTTGTTTGATGTCTCGCTACGCTAACAACCCATGGCTAGCGAGGCAGCTTGGGGATTATTTATATTTATGAACCGCAACTATCAGGAGGGTTTGGGTTTTCAGACGGTTGAAATCTTTTTAAATCTGTTCTGTAGTCTGTGTGAATTGCTACTGATTTTACTTCTGTATTTTGACATATTTGATGTATGAAAGAAGATATTGGCTTTCTGTTAAAGAACGGAGCCAGACAAAATTGTGAAAGCTATGCGTGAATAGCTATTTGGCAAATGTTTAACATTATCCAATAGAGTGCATCAGTGTCCGCCCACTTTTTCTGCGGCCTTGATTACCGAAGTATTTTTACCAGTAATCTTTCCCCTAGGGATTTGTCTGTGTAAGAGTTATAAGCCATTAACCTAACCAACCAGCTATAAGCTGAATTACAACATTACAAACTTTGATTTGAAGCAAAAAGTGAAAATTTGAAAACTGACCAAAAAGACAATGAATTGGTGTATGTATTCTTAATAGCTTTAATCAGGGAAAGAACTACAAACCCATCAAGCATTGCCAATGACATAATCAAACTAAAAATGGTAGAGATTTATTTAAAGATGTTGAATAATATATATTGAAACAATATATATATTATGCATACACATATTTAAGTAGTTTGAGAGCATAGGGAGACTGACTACGTCAATCGCAGTGTTTAATATGAGTGGGCGGCCGCTAAATTGTTCTTTTGGAGTGATTTGCTTGTTGCGACTGATCAGTGAAATTTTCTGTACAGCATCATGGGTAATGTAGCTTATCACCATGCATTCAGATGTTCAACATGATTATTAAAACAAAGTTTAAATAATGCAGACTGATGGCTCCAACAGAAGCATATACCTTCGATTAACAACCTCATAGCTTACATTAGGTCTTTCTAATGGTTTATAAGTTATCGTTAATAATCAGTTCCCCTATGGAGAAACTGAATGGTATTTTTACTTCTGGAACCCGACTGTAGTTCTCTAAAGACTGTGCGGTCTGAGTGGTGTCATCGCACAAGGAAAGTCGTTTCAAAGGAAGAGCAAGTTTTGACTTTTTATTCAAGATTCAAAGACAAACAGTTTTTTCTTTAGAATATGCACTGATTGTTCATAATATGATGAAGAACAAAACATGATCAGTTTTGATTTAAAAAGAAATCCTTCTTTAAGCTGTATTTTTCAAGGAAATCATAATCATCCCTTCTCAAATAGCCATGTAACTCATGAAAAACACTAAATGGCTAAAGGGAGAGAATAAGAAGCTAATGTGCCATTATAGTTTATGGGCACAGCATATTGAATTCTCAATTTTTCACATCATGCACAAGAAGCTACACTATGTGAGATATGTTTTGAGGTTTCACATCATTTATGTAGCACTGCCTTAAATATGTGGTTCATTGTACTGTGAAGTCAATAAAAAGCCATCTCTGGTGTTTTAAAATCTGTTTCTGTGGCACGGTTTTTGAAAGGACTGCCTATATGACAGTGACTCATACAATCACGCACAGCAAACAGTCAGGCCAAAGGGACACCGGGAGGACTCATTAGCCATTGCACAGCAACAAAACACCAGGACACAACGACATTTCAAACGTTCACTTCAGACACACACACACTGTATGTAAGCTGCAAGAGTTCACAGCTCCCATCTGCTCAGAGCTGAGAGACTGAGAAACACTGACTGAAATTAACACCACTATTTATAGAGAGAAAAAAAGAGAAGATGTGTGCTTAAAAAAGGATCATAGATTTTGAGGTGGATGGATTTTTACAGACACAAAAGAGAGAGGAGGCAGGGGTTAATGTAAAAGTAGATCATCACTCTCCGCTTTTTATTGTTCTCCTCATTTCTGAGTTAATCGCTACCATTACAGACCATTATGCAGGACAGAGAAAGAAACATTACTTTAGTCAGCCTTTATGGCTGGATAAATGGCATTTCGCATAACACAGTGGTGGGAAGAGTGTATGTGCTTAGAGAGAGAGAGGAAACCAGGATGTTATTTCAGGGCTCCGACATTAAAGTGTGGCTAATTAATGTCATGACCTCTTAACAGACATGCCCCCATTGAGACGAAACATTTAGCAGCACTTAACATTAGAGGAAAGGAAACATGAAAGCCAGAGACTACACAGGGTGACAGATGGATATCATTTATTCATTGGCTTCATCAATTTACATCCAGATTTAATAACGAACAAAAACAAACACGCAAAGGAAAAGGAGTATGACTCAAATGAAATGACATTTACAGCACGCACGCATATGAACACGCACCCAGCGTTGTGTAAAAGTTGTATCCGTGTTAGACTATGATGATGGTCTGTGACTGAGAAGTGGCCATCGGTTGGTTTATCTGTCTATACAAGCAAGCAGTCAACAATATGTGTGTCTGTGAGCGAGTTACTGAAGATTGAGATCAATTAGACTTTGACCAAATCTTTCCGCTCCCACGAAGCCTGAAACATACAAAAAGAAAGAATTGCTCAAGTGAGGATTTGGCATTATAATGATACTTTACGATTTTCCTTGTGGCTATAAATAGTGGTGAATATTAATTATCTGGCCCCATTTACATCCATTCTTAATGCTTAAAAAAAGGTACGTCTTAAAAAAAGTCAGTTGCCACAACTGCGATTGATCTTAACTTACATAGAACCCAAGACATTCCTTTTACTCTATTTGCCTCATATTTTAATAATCACATAATTATTATTGGAAAGTTAGCAGCGGCACACGGACAAGGAATAGTCCTGAAATGTTAATGACGAGTCTCCACTGAGATGCCTTTAAAGCTTTGGACTCAGATTAATCTCTGTCAGACCGGCCCTGAATAAATTATACCTCTTCTTATGTGACATTCTTTAGTGACAAAGAAAAAGCAGTGGTGATCAAAAGCCCCCCTCTCTTTCCAGAGCACATCCTGACATGAGATTTCTAAACCAGGACAGAGACAATTTTAAACTCATCGGGGTTTAATTAGGACTATAAGCCTGTGGGTGATTTCTTATACATCGCACTTAACTAAAGGCAGGAAGCAGTGCATAAGCTCACTGAAAATGCACAAAAACATTCATAAATCATATTCTGTGTGCTTAAAAATGCCATTAGTAAATAGTGTTGATTTATGTGAGGTCAGTAGTTTTAATAGCAAAAGAAACAACACAGAGCTTCTTTAATATAAATCACTGTGATGTTTTATAGAGTTATGGTACATTATAGAGTTATTTATAGAGACTAAGATCAACTGGAGGGAATCCCGAAGCACTAAACCCTAAAATACAATTAACTTACCCTTTGACCTTTGAACTCTTTTTTCCTGGTTGCCGTGGTTCCTGAGAGGAGGCAGGGTCTCGCGGCTCAGCCGGCTGGTCTGCATCCTGATTGGATGCTGCTCCAGCAGGGGCGGGGCCAGATGATGGGGAAGCAGAACTTGCCTTGAGGGTTTTCTGTAGGTTTGATACCTAATTAAAGAGGTGAGAAACAAATTGTCACTGAATCCTGGAGTTGTCAAATTTGTTGTCTTTAAACAGAAGAAAAAGAGGCTGTTATATCATATGCTATATATGCAGATATATATATATATATATATATATATATGGTTTTATCAGCTTACTACTGCAAAGTGCACCGCATATATCCTATACTGCCTAATATATAAGCATTATGCCACAATTAACACTACAAACTATATTATGCTACATTATTACTACTTTAACCAATAAATATGTTTATCAAATGCTGTGTAAAAATGCATAAACTGATCGCATACTATATACTTCAGTAAGTAAGAGTTTTTTAATATTCTGAATTTAGACTTAATAAACTAAACTAGTTGAATTTTACTTCTCAAACAGTTAAGCACATAAAACAGGCTTCATATATGGGTCGGTGAAGTGATGCTTTTCATCATTAATAAATATGAATTTGTTCAAAATACATTCAAAATGGAAATCAAACACAATAACTTGAATACACCTCTTCTATGATGAACATGTTTTTGATTCCTGATATGACATTCATTTTGATATTTTTGGGGAAGCTTAAAGTAAAAAATGTCAGGGTGATGCAACTGTCCTGAAATCATAATGAAGAAAAAAAAGCCTCAAAAGAATGAATTTCATAGTTACAGTAGTAGTTTGGCATTACGTTTTATTATTTATATAAAGTTTATATATTTACATTATTATAATTTATATGTATTTAAAATTGTAATTATACATTATAAATTAATTATTAACTATATAATTATTAACTATAGTCTGCTAAGTCAAAGTAAAAATATATTTATATATATATTTTAAAACCTTCATGAAAACAATGATTAAATTTGTTCTAAACTTGTACACTTACATGAATCCAAAGTGTAACGAAAATGTGTTTACTTTTTACAAAACACATTACATTTTAGGGTCATTCAAATGAGACTTGAAGTTATATTTAAAAAAATGACAAAGCCACATGAAATCCACATTTCTTGGCAAATGTGTTTTAAACTAGATTCTTAAATTATTACAGTTGTGTCCAAACATGATGTCTGGAGGGGATATTTGTTTTTAATGACTATTTTGTCTTTTTTTTTGTTTAATACTTTAAAAATGAGGAAAGTACAAAACATTAAACCTGGTCAAGGTATTTATCTGACAAAATGATATGGCAATAAAGGCAAACTACAGCTACATGTTTTATTTTACTTTGCCAAAAAAAAATGCATAAAACAATAAGCTCAGAGAAAAAACCATACATTGACTACAACATAATCAGTTATTAATATTTTGTTGATTTTCTCTTGTTTTTGCATGTGTGCATTATTTCTTTGTTCGACAACCTGGCCAAAAATTATGTCCGCACAATTTCAATTTCAATTTCAGTTTCATTGCTTTATCACAAATAAAACTGACTACAAGAACAACTACGTAATACGATTACAAAATGTTTAACAAATTTGAATAACTATTTGAATAAAGTATGTGAATTTTCCTAGGCCAGACATAACTTTTGGCCACTACTGTATACGTCACTAAGGGTGGGTGAAGATTTACACACAAACCTCTGTTTCCACTTGAACCTTGACCTTGAGCTGGCTTTCTCTGTACTGATTGGCTCTTGACACCTGCTCCTCAATGCCACACAGAACTGCTTCACAGCCTGCACACCTGAGCGAGACAGACAGAATATATTTAACACCAACCTGCAAGGGCAAGGCATTTCCTTTTTTACATCAGCAACAGCATCCATACTGGCACAGACACAAATGAACACTTACCACTCCTGCAGTGTGTTGGCAATGTTAGGTAATTCGTTGGGGCCCAGGTCTCGACCTATGCTGCAATCTACCTCGACCTGCTGGTTCCTCTGGTCCAGTTTCCCGTGGATAATGTCACAGTAAACAGCCTCGATCAGCAGGTCCTCCAGCTCACGCACATTCTTCAGCTCTAACTGCTGGAGCAGTAGTGAATACGGCAGACACTATCGAGAGACAACAGCACAGTTGAGGTTAAAGAGGTTTGTTTGCTTTGTTTCTTATGAAAAGTGTGCTCTGGGGTAAGTTAAAACTTTTAATTTGTCCTAGTAATATTATAGCGGCTTGATAAGAGAACACTTGTTTCGTCAATCATGCAAGGCAACAAGAACACTAATAGCCCATACAGTAAACATCTGTGTGCCGTTCATAACAGAGCTCATTAAAAACAGTGTTAAAGTCGGCATAAAACAGATGTTGCGACAGTCTTTTCTTTCCTATTGTGACGTATCAAAGGCTACATTCAGACTGTGTGGCCCAAAATTGTTTTGCTCATATGTGACTCAAATCTGTTTTTATCAGACCACATCTGATCTTTTCAATTGTGCCAATCCACATGTGGTCCTAAATCCGATACAGGTCAGATGTTTTGCTACCTCAGTCTGAACAGTCATATCAAAATTCATGCGACTTTAACGTCACAATTTTGTGCTTATGGGAGTCACTTCAAAGATTTAACATACTTGAAGTTATGAACACTGACAGGTAGTCAGTGGAAGGACAGTCAGAAGTCAAAACTCTGACTTTGTAA
The DNA here is from genome assembly GCF_949152265.1 of Phoxinus phoxinus. Lineage (NCBI taxonomy): Eukaryota > Metazoa > Chordata > Actinopteri > Cypriniformes > Leuciscidae > Phoxinus > Phoxinus phoxinus. Next base: position 18,289,038 of record NC_136885.1, read on the forward strand.
CAATTGTAACTCTGACAATTGTAAGTATTACAATGACAGCTCTATATACAGCTCTATATATGCTCTATATACTTTAAAGTCCTCCTTGTTTCGTCTTTTGCGCATGCGGGTCAGTCCAGGACCATGATCTGTTCACACTTGAATCTGATATTGGCCACATTTAAAACAACAATGTGAACAGCTATACAAAAAAAAAAAAAGTATCTAAGGCTCGCAGTGTGAATGTAGACTAAGTGAAATGCCTTTCGAACTACAAAAAAATTTAGGGCAGGACTTGATTTTGTCTATCAGGAATCGAGTGGACAGTTGGAAGGTTGTTGTTTGCTATTGCTGTGATCTCATGTGAGTGACCGGTTGTCCTGTCCTCACATCACTAAACACGTCAGCAGAGAAGAGATGTCGTTGAAAAAGGGAGGAAAGTTATTTTGAAGATTACAAAGGCACATTAATGTTTATAAAAATAATGCTCTACACAGATCAATCATTTATAATTAATACTGCATAAATAGTCAATACTGATTTCATGGTTTGTTTAATAAATGAATCACTACCTTTAGATTGGAGGCCAGGCTGATGATTGACAGATGACGGAGTTTGTTCTTCTGGGCGGGTGTGAGTTCAGGAAGCGAGGCTGCCCTCTCTAAATGGCAGACATACATTAAATTAACATACATTATAAGCAAGCGTACAGCCAGGAGGGAAATAACTGATTACATTAAAGCCCTGGTAAAATCTGCAACAGAACATGGGCCAGAGACTCCCGCTTCCCTCTCACAGGAGTTAACTTATTTAGCAAGGCAAAGGGCAGCATATACAGTCTCATTCTGAGTCAGAGCAGGGAATAAACCCACTGCCTCAGGGGGCTAATATCTGGTCAGATCATTTGTTGTCATGGTTACCTTTATAGTCGCAGTAGGTTCCATACGCAAAAAGATTGAGAAGCTGGTACACTGGAGCATGGGGACCCGTCTCCAGCTAGAGAGGGAAAGTGAAGTACAGACAAAGATTGATATGACAAAGTGTTGAAGTATTTTGTGTTTAGCACTAGCAGATAAGCACTTTAGTTCAGCTCTGTCGGAAATAAATGGTAGTGCAGTACATGGGTACTCTGGGATCTCTGAGCAATATGTGGCAGAGATTCTTGCATGACCTGTAATGCAATAATGATGACATCTGTTGACTTGCCAGTTTGTTTTATTGCAGCACTCTTAGCAAACATCAATATAAAAATATATTATAACAAAAAAATATATATATACATTATCATTCAAATGTGTGAGTTCTTAAAGTTTAAAACGTTTGAAAGAAATTAATCCTTTTATTCAGCAATTAAATTGATTAAAAGTGACAGTAAAGATTAATATATTAAGGATTAATATTTCAAATAAATGCTGTTTTTTTTTTTTTAAAACTTTCCCTTCATCAAAGAATCCTGAAAAAAGGTATCATAGTTTCCATAAAAATATTAAGCAGCACAACTGTTTTCTACATTGATGATAATAATAAATGTTTCTTGAGCAGCATATTAGAATGATTTAAGAATCATGTGACACTGAAGACTGGAGTAATGATGCTAAAAAATTCAGCTTTGATCACAGGAATAAATTACATTTAAAAAAAACATTCAAATAGAAAACAGTTAAACTAAATTGTAAAAATATTTCATGATATTACTGTAAAAAGAAAAGGATTAAATGCATCGGTGAGCATAAAAGACTTCAAAAACCATACCAACCAACCCCAAACATTTAAACAGTAGTGTATTATATATTTAATATAAAGTAATATAAATATCTATATAAATGCATACTGACAAGAAATATGTGTTCTGAATGGGGGAAACTTGCAACCTGAATGTTTTGATTAAATGTGAATCGGATTTCAAACCATAAAAAAATTATATGGATCAGATTTAAATAATCAAATGCCCTGTGGGTTTTCAGGTGATCATGATTTTACCAAGTACAACGTGTTCCTGGATCAACATTCCAATCATCCAATCAGATTTGAGGGATGGGTTTACAGTTAAAGTCAAGTTTAGGCTTACAACCAGGGTTATGTACTTTAACATCAGTTATTCACTTCCCTCTGATTTCAGGGATAAGTTATGGGTAGGGTTAGGTTTAGGAGTAGGGATCGGGTTAGGAATGTGTTTTCAGACAATAATTTTGTTCCTAGGATCAGGAACATGTCTTATTTGGCAAAATCATGGTGACCGAGGTTTTCAAGACAATAATACACTAATCTAATTTGAATGAGATATGCAAAAAGGATTTGGTTATAGACAGCATGGCAAAACACATCAAGGAAGAAAACACTTGAGCAGAAGATTAATCACCATGACATTAAAGATGACACACAAGCGCTGCCATTTAAACTAACTATGTTAGACACAGAATTCATATAAAGTCATCAAGTCTGAAAGACTGAAAAAGATTTTTCAGCACACGTATTCCTCACCTCACGGACGTTTGGCAGTTCTAGTATGTCGGAGAAAACATAGAGGCCTGGGGTTTCCAGTAGAGAGCTGATGGCCTGAGCCAGAGCTGGACCTGAGAGAGACAGCAGCTGATCCACCTCCATCTGACGGGACAGAAAGAGTTTAAACAACCCAGAGCCCAACATCTCAAAGAATGAGGTAGTATTAAAAGCTAAAGAAAGTTTGCATTTCATAAATAAAGAGAACCGTGTTCAGACTTCTTAACTGCAATAGTTGTTCTTATTAAATCTGTACCAGCAAGCCTCAATAACTCATGTACAATAAACCCGTTTCATTGGGCTTGTTAAATGGCTGTTGATCCACAGCAATATGCTTTCGACGACACTTTGATGCAGGGATTTAATAAGACAGGTGGCTCACAGTAAAATTAACTACATTATCAGGGTGAAGTTATGCATGATGCACTTTCATGATGATTAAAACAAGGTTGCCAAGTGCACTAGGAGAGATTACAGCTCTGAGACAGACAAAAAAAGATGCGTTTAAATGCACTTGACATAATACGATTATTTAGGAGACCCCAAATGATAATGAAAACAATGCATGTACAATTGCAACATTTTTGAAAACAAGCATAATAGTGAACAAAAGTGTGACTAGAGTTAATCAACAAAGTCACTAGGTTTCAGCAAATGAAAACATCATCTAACCGTAGATATACTTTGTTAAATGGGGTCTAAACGCATTCTGTGTTGTTTAATACTCATAAACAGAATAAACCAGTCAGCTCGTGCTCAATGTTGAGCACCCGGTATGAAATACATCAACACAGCGCCAGCTAGGCCTTGCCGTTGTTAAACTAATGTCGTACATAAGCACACAGCGTTGGAAACTTTACCCAGCAAGCACAAATGTATAATATTAATGTGCGACCACATTTCGCGTGCTGAAATGTGCCGACAAAGCGATATAGTTACCTTATTTATAAAGACTGAGGTTGTTTGTGTCAACTGTGGTGCCACTGCTACTTCCGTTAGCAAGCGTGCTACGACATAAAAACGTGCCCTCTGATTGGCGGAGAGGTAGAAGGGAGGGCGTGACCACAGAGCGATTACGAGAGTGAGCGGACAGGCGGACACACATCGCCATCGTGTGGTCACATAGCTTCTTAAGAGTTAAGAAAGTCTAAAAAATAACTACTGTAAGAATAATACTAATACTAATAATTATTTAACTAAAAAAATATAATAACATACATATTCTATTTGTTTACAAAGCCAATATGTGTGTTTGTTTATTTGTTTGTTTATTAAAAGGGACAATGCACAATAATGAACATAAGGCTAAGCCATGTAACATTTTATACACAAGCAAGATATCAGCAAGTTTAACCATATTTCCCCAGTTTAAAAAAACATGTTTCTTTAACATATTACAATGATAAAAAGAATTTGGCTTATTATCCATTATTTTCAAGGCCAGTTTATAAACTGTTTCTACTGACTGTAATGCAGTCCTTCCTGCCTGCGTCCAGCTGGTCATACAGTAGTTCATATGCGACAATATCATGGCATCGATGTACAACTTTGAGGCCTCTGTAGTTAAATTACTTCTAATATGCCTCAAATTTACCAAGTTAAATTTAATTCAGTTTTTTTAGCTTGTGATTTAAATGTCAGTTGTGTGTCTAGTATTATACTTAAATATTAAAACTCCTGTACAACTGACAGTGTTCTTCCTGCTACTTCTGGGTCAGGATCTTTATTTGCCGATTTCGAAAAGAACATACATATTTACCGGTATAGATAAGAATATGAAGCATGCGCATTTAGATTAAAACATTTATATAATTCATTTTATTCATCCATCTACATTATCACATAAATTCCATCAGCTGTGTCCAAATGTTTGACTGGTAATGTATCTTTAGAGAAGCTGTGTGAAAACCCCCCAGAATAGGTTAAAACATGTAGGGGAGAGCCGGGACGGTTGAAACACTTTTCAGATAAACGTCATTTTCTACGATAAGGTTACAGATAGATTTTTTGTGTGTGTGTGATCAACAACTCACATATGTGTTCTCTTAGTATCATGTGTTATTCGGTACAAATATAGAATGATTTAAGTACAAATTGACTTTGATCGGTAGTTGTGCTTTGTTTCAATCGTCCCGCCCGAGCGGGACGGTTGCAACACAGGGGTGGGACGGATGAAACATAACAGTTTAAACGGCAACTATTCATCTAATGCTTGTTTTTATGAACAATACCTGACAAGTAACTTATGTACATATTGTTACAAACATATTTTGTAATTTATTTTAATTTAAAGGTTCATTTTAACCATTTTTGTTCTATCACCCATTAAACATAGGCGATAAGCCTATGCGCATTTTGTGTAATCTTTCTAATAGGCTATTTTGACGAAGACAGACAAATCCGTTTACAATTAATTATCTTACATTTCTTCCTTGAGTCATATCGAGTGTTTACTAGTTGAATAGCCTTAACAGCGGTTTTCCTATGACCAGGTTTAACTGGCAGGAGGCGCTGTTTCATCCGTCCCGACAGCGCATCCCGACAGTTAAACCTGTTTTTCCCTTAAACTAAAAAACTTTGATATTGCACACTTAAGGGTGTGTTACAGTAGTAATACACCTGCCGTATTATCATTACAATGGCACATGAAACAATAAATACAACTTGTCAGTCAAAAAAAAGTACCGCACGAAATAATTCACTTACTGCACTCAAAAACAGCTTTCCGGCTTTAAATCCAAAACGGCATGACGTAAAGAAGAAATGTTTTCGCGGGTCTGGTAGGCATTGCGTGTTGTACGTGCTGACGAAATTTGACGTACATGACGTGAGTGGTTTTCAAGGAAACCTCAATGTTTCATCCGTCCCGCGTTTCAATCGTCCCGGCTCTCCCCTACTGGCATAACAATGATCGTGTGTTGAAATGTCTTGTATTGAATTCTGTATCTGAACTGAACTGTTGTACAGTTCAACAGTGCTCAAACAAATAAACAACCTTTGGTTTTCCTTGGTGACAAAACTAGCTTAAACCACCCTTAGATTAGATGGTTTATCATTCTTAGCTTGTTTGAGCTGGTTTATTCCCAGCCTGGCCAGCTTGTCTGTAGACTCAATTGCATTGTGTTTGATTGCATATCCTAATACTTATTTTTTTTTTCTTTGGTGCCTTGGGAAAGTGGGTGGTGATGAGTGGAAAAAACATTATTGGGCAATGTTTTCAGCTTTTTCAAATGTCAAACCAAACTAAAGACACACAAATTACACTGAACCTTAACCTCTGAGAATGTCACTGTTTATTTAAAAGGAGGGCAATAGAAAAATAGATAGCTATAGGCTAAATTTTTACACATATCAACTGTCAAAGGGGATAGGATCCATCTCACAGATACGTTTATAACTGAAATCACAGGGCACGTCGAACCAGGTTTTCGAGCGCGAGTCCAGCACTGCACAGTCTTCTCCATGAACCCCTCCTGACTTATGATCATTGGGCTCTTTGTGCCATTCATCCCAGTACCTACAGAGAGCAGCGGTGAGTCCAGAGGAACAACCACATCATTATCCCACACAGTGATGTCAATTTAACAATTTTGTTGTTAGATTTAGCAACTTTTCAGACTACCCTGACAGCTTCTTATTTCCCCCCCAAAAAAGCACATAGCAACAAATTGAGCTATTGTTTTAAATTTATTTGATGACTTTTAGCAATTTCTAAAAAAAATACTAACTCAAACAAGTGTACACGTTTACCCTCTAAAGCCCCATTCACACAGCACTTTGAACCCGGCAAATTGCCGGCAAATTGCCGGAACGCCTTCTGTGTGAACGCAAACACGACCCGGGTTTAATGCCGGGATCGATGCCGGGTTGGGGACCTAGTAACATTGCCGTGTTCAGACCCGGAACGCGCGCTGTGTGAACAAAAGCCAGGACAAATGCCGTAAGGGGTGTGTCGTAGTGATGATGCACGAGCCTTCGCAATGACGTTATCGTGCCACTGAAGAAAGTTTGTGTTCGTCATCGATACAAGAAAGAACGAAAAGATGTCTGCAAACTGGACTGAAGCAGAGACCCGAGAGCTCCTTGCAATCCGCGCCGAAGATCATAACGTCACGCGTCTATCCGGGACATACCCGGGTTGTGTGTGAACGCGCTCTCTGATTCCGGCAAATCACTGGCAGTGTGAATGAACCATTTTCAAACGAGCCCGGGTCAAATCCCGGGTCACTTTATCCGTGTATTTTCCGGAATCTCTGTGTGAAAGGGGCTTATATGACACAACAATTGCATACTGTATAGCAGGTACTACATTTGGTTTGAAACTTTCTTTGTGACCGTTAAAAAGCATGTTCTAGTATGAATGTGTGAACGTAGCCTAGGCTACTACATTTGCTATCCCATGTTAATCATATGGCCTCATGGAAAAGTGAAGTCTATCGAATAATCTGTCTTCATAATCTCGCCGTAAATAAATCAGCCTGGTACTTTTCTCCTACTGTTTTTCGAATATGGACATACAGTAGGCTACTGCTTTTTTGGCATACTGTTTTTCGCATATAGTAGGGAAGTATTCGATTAGCTGACCTACCAGCGTCAGTTGTGTCACTTAACTGCCATTCACAAATCCTCTCCCATAGCCTCATGGGATAAGTGTCAAGTGTACACCGTACTCACACTTCAGAATGCCGCCGGAAGAAGTAAGTCATCCGGGTACTTTTTGCCTACTCTTTTATGAATACTGTTAAATCGGACATACTTAATTTGTCACGTTCTGTTTTTCGCCCACTATTTAGTAAGGAAGTATGCGATTTGGGACACAGCCATATTCTTCAAGTTTTCATGCCATGCCGTCACATACTGTTTTACGTCATTATGCAATGATATCATTAGAAACTTTTAGCAACAAATTCACCTGCCTCTAGCAACTTCTCCAAAAAATGATTTGCCAAAAGTGATCCCATTCCCACCAGTTCACATTTAAATAACCATCAATGTCTTGACTGTCACTGAGATGTTTAGGAAGAGTTCTAAAATTGTATAAATAGTTTTAGAAATGATTTTGTTCAGTTGATCTCTCTCTCTCTCTCTCTCTCTCTCTCTCTCTCTCTCCCTCTCTCTCTCTCTCTCTCTCTCTCTCTCTCTCTCTCTCTCTCTCTCTCTCTCTCTCCCTCTCTCTCTCCCTCTCTCTCTCTCTCTCTCTCTCTCTCTCTCTCTCTCTCTCTCTCTCTCTGTGTGTGTGTGTGTGTGTGTGTGTGTGTGTGTGTGTGTGCACGTACGTCTTATTAACCACTGTGTTGTCCACCCATTTCCACACTCCCTCAGTCTCAGCGTCTGATAAACCGATCCAGAAGTGGTAGTCAAATCCACCATGATTGCGCGCGACACCCTCAAGGGTGTGCTGAATTAAAAATAAAAAAACATCAATATATTAATAAATATATCACAGTGAATAAACATTGCAAACATTATTTATTGAAATAAATGTTTTTATTTTCCATCTTAGAAGTGCATTGAAAAACCGTGCCACACTTACGTGTTGTTCGTGGCTGTGCAGTATTGTCAGATGGCCACCCATGGACGCGCAGCTCTCTTTGCTGTGCTGCCAGTCAAGTTTATCCTCACTAAAGAAATAACACCTCTCTTCTAAATGTATCCAGTCCTCTGGGCATGGCCTACATTTGATCACTGCGGAAGAGAGATGTTAATGATTCTGAATGAAAACCCTTGGGCGTCAAATATCATTCAGCGATACACTTATTTCTATCTCAGTCCTATATAATTTTTTCTCACCCTGTTTTGAACAAGTCTGTCCAAGAGTTGTGTATTCTGAGCAGAGGCGGGAGAAACGCTCCTGCATGGTAGTGAGTTTGAGAGACAGAGACGCAGCCTCAGACTCATCACTCTTGACTGGCCTTACAGTGACAGATGATCTACGACTGTTTACCACTGCAGAGACACAGAGAATACCATAGTTTATACCACCACAAAAAGGGAAAGTGACATGTGAAGGCCAAGTATGGGTAACCCATACTCTGAATTTTTCCTCTGCATTTAACTCATTCAAGTAAGTGGACACACATTAGGAGTAGTGATTAGTGAAGCAGTGGATCGGGGGCGATTGGGGGCACTTCAGTCATTCCTGGTATTGAGAATCAAACCTGAAACCTTCAGCTTACCAGTCTGACTCTCTAACCATTTGGCCACAACTGCTCCAATATTTTAACCAGTAGTCGTTGTGATGGATTTTTTAAATGAATCATAACTAACATTTTTTTTCTTACAGGAACAACATTTATATGTTTTTGTAAAAATAACAAATATGGGAAATGAAACTAGACAGATGTCTAGGTTCAAACATTGTGATTATGAAGTAATCCTAGAAAAATTCAGTTTCATTGCATTACAAATTTTTATTTTTATTTTATTTAGACAAAAAATTCTACAATATCAATCAGATAATATTTTGTATATCAAATAATATTTAATCTATAATTCTATTAAATTCTATTCTATTTAGGGATACACACTATATCAGTATACTATTGGTTATTGGCTAGTATTATAGATATTTACTGGTATATATGTTAATATGCATGCTCATTTGCCATAATTTTACATTTATATATCCTTTACTACCATCAATATCTCATTAAAGGTAATCTTTAAAAACTCTATTAATTTAATAACTCATTTAATCTTTAGCAAATCTCCAAATTTTAACAGTTTTTTTGTAATTATTAAGACTAGTAATTAGCAAAGAATATTAACACCAGCTTTTAAGTATCAGTATTTTCAATTTTTTATATTTGTTCATCTCTAATTCAATTCAATTCTATTCTAGATGATTAGTATGGTCATTTCCCATAATTTTACAATGATATATCCTCTACTATCATCATTATCTCATTAAAGGTAATCTTTAAAAACTCTTTTAATTTAATAACTCATTTAATCTTTATCAAATCAAATTTTTACTGGGTTTTTTTTATAATTACTAAGACAAATTAGTAAAGAATATTAATACCATCTTTTCAGTATCATCCAACATTTTAATATTGGTTCATCTCTAATTCTATTTTATTCGATTCAATTCTATTCTGTTCTGTTCTGTTCTGTTCTTATTCATTAAGCAACCCAAATGCACTTTGACATCACCAGAGAGGCAGCTAGAGGCCTGTTTATGATGTGTACGTGTAGCAGTGTGTTGTTTACTTACAGAGAATGCCAAGTACTATGTTTGCACAAACTGAGATCAATAGAGCAATGAGCAGGACAAGAGAAGCCTGTCCCCTCAAACACATCGTCCCTTTCTGAACACCTGGTGAAGCACAAAACCATTGGTTATTATTCTGACTTGTCCCACACGTCTCTTTGTATTCCACTCTCCCCTCAAGTTCACATACAGTTCCCACATTATGAACACACATACATTACCTTGTTTGCCCTGTGATGTGAGTATGGGTCTGTTCCCACTATGAGAGATGTCTTCTGTGAACTCTTGTAAACTGGTGTAATTTTCATTATCTTCCATCTTAAAACATAAAGTTCAGAAAATCTGTTGACCACCGTCTTCTTTATTTAATAGCAGAGCTTTTTAAGTAATGTCTTTATCTTGTAGTCCTGTCCTCCAGATCACCAACAATGAAATAACAGTTCATGAAGAGGAGAGCAATCAAAGGAGAGAAAATTCTTCCCTGGAAGAATTAAGAAGAGAAAGTTCTTCCTGAGTTTTCTCTGCTCAGACTTGTACGAACCGCTCCTTTTTACAGCTCTCTCGGCTCTAACTTTTATCCCCCTTTCTCTGCCTCCCCCTTATATCTGTGGTCACGTGCCCTTCAGGGCTGGAAGAAGTTAAACACTGGCAGGAAGAATTAGAAGAGAGATGGTTGTGCAATACTGAACTTTTTTCAATGAGTCATGAATTGTTCTAGCCAATAAGAAGAACAGTTTGTTCATAATAAGTTATTTTTCCAGATGTATTCCTGTAAAATGTTTCATACTGAACAAGTTGTGAAATCCAGCTGTACACAAAACATCAAAACCAAGTTTGTGATCAATTTCAAATGATTGACTTGCGTGTGTACAATGGAGTCTAAAGGCTGAAAGCAACTTAATTATTTAGAAGTGAAACATATAATATTAATTCCCTTTTCTGGGAAATTGTGCCTAATCGATATTGAAGTTATTACCTTTTAATTGGTCCGCACAAAGCAGTGCTTAACCTGTATGAACTTATTTCTGGTGCTGAACACAAAAGATGATATTTTGAAGAATGAGGGTAACTAAAAAAATAAAAATACAATGGAAGTCATTAGAGAGCAGCAACTGTTTGGTTACCAACATTCTTCAAAATATCTTCCTTTATGTTGAACAGAAGAAATAACTTCCATATGTTTAGAATAACTTGAGGGTGAGTAAACAAAATTATTTTTGGGGGGGGGGTGAATTAACCCTTCCATATAGCAAAATTGATAGTTTTATGAACTTTTAAAAATGCTTCTCATATCTTTTGTTGTCATTCCATCGGTCAGTATTTTGGTGGAAATCCTCAAAGCCTATAAGAAAACAAAAGCTAAGAAAATCTGACCCAGACCACATTACATACGGGTTTCTGTAGGGTTAAACAATAAAACTAAAGCCAAAAGGTTTTTTTTTGGCTAAAGGTTTCGGCAAACTCTCTTGTGCTTCTTTCAATGACTGATGAGACATAAAACTGATGTGTAGAAAAAAAACAAGTCAAAAGCATGACTCAGCACTGTCACAAAATCATGACGCAAGCTTTTGCTTAATCCATGACTCGGAATTTACACATTATTCTGGCCTGATTTAATATGACACTGCTGTTTTAATATTTAACTGACAGAGCTCTGTGCTGATAGGTTTTCTTCTCTGGATCAGAATATACAGACATTTTAGTCCATGTATGTATTGTATTTCTTCGTCACAACATCACACTATTTTACCTGTGGAGATTAATTTCTTTTTGCTATTCTGTCTCCATCTTTTTTATTTTATTTAAAAAAAATCCCCAGATATGAGTAACTTTCCTACTTGAGATAAAAAAGGACCTTCAATGATTAGAGAAAATCCGAATGAATACATTTCATGAGAGAGTATCTAATACCCTTGACTCTTGTTTATACGTTTGAATATGACAGTAGATAAATCACAGCATCACAATTACATCGTTTTTCCTCCTGTCAAAGAAAATTCATTTTCATTCCACTGCTGTGGAGAAATGAATAGTCTGCTAAATGAATAAATGTAAATGTAAAACCTCTATTGTATTAGTTTATATTGACCTTTCCCTTTTATTTTACTGTCATGCCTTCTCAGATTTTTCTGTCTCTTGCAGCTGTTCGTTTATCATAAAAAGGTTATTCTGCATGACCTCGGCTGCATTCCTTTCCTGTCTCCAGCTGTTTCTTCACTTCCTGTTCCTGCTTTCTCAAACACAGCTGCATCTCCTCCGAACACACTACAGATCTTTTCTGAAAGCAATAATTGTAAAAATAATAATTTAAAAACATACAAACATTAACTGACTTTAGTATCAAAAATCACTTTGGCCCTAACTGCTATGTACTGTATTTTTTTGTATTCGTTTTTTATCCTCAGTTACATTGTTTTATGTCATATTATTCAGTTCCCTGTTGTCTTTGGCAATTTAAAAATAAAAATAAATCCCAGTCCATCCTTCAGCACGTAGTTTACGATAAAAAAAATTTGGCCATAAGATTTCAATCCATCCACCAAACACTCAGAATACCTAAAATACCATTATTACTAATTATTTAGCATAAATTATTCAATATATGATTATGTGTGTGAAAAAATAGTAAACATTGTTCCTTTTTCTTCTTCTTCTATTTTCATTCTTTTTTTACTGTTGACACCCAGTACCCCCTTGTGGTCCCCAGAATTAAATCCTTGTCCTAGAGATTTACTATGGACTTTATGTGTGGTCCGATGTATTAGGTAAATGGTAATCTGAGTCACATCTTGTTCCACAAAAGAAAGAGAGATGTGTAGATCTAATCACATTAGTTTTATTAAATGAATAAAACCAAACTACTCTGGAGCACAGCACAGGAACATAAAAAGAGAACCACAAAATTATCCAATACCTCAACATCAATGACTGACAAAGAACTAAACAACAGGGGGTATAAATATACAGGATAAAAGGAGCTAAACAAAATGGTAAATGGACTGCATTTATATAGCACTTTTAACAGACCCATGGCCACCAAAGCGCTTTACATATTGCCTCACTTTCACTTGCTCATGGACACCTCGACACTTGGTCAGGTGGAACCGGGGATAGAACCACCAACCTTCCGGTTTGTAGACAACCTACATGAACCACAGCCACTGCCGCCCAAGTGGCTCAAACAAGAAACAGGTGAACATCATAACCAGTACCACAGCAACACATGTATGTTCTATATAGTATGAACGTGTGTAGTGTGAATGTAATTTGGACGTCCTATGTGCCATGTTGTCACTGTCATGTCATTTTACTGTCATTCATAGATCCTCTTTACTGGGATAGTAAAGTGTGTATGCACACTTCAGAATCTCGCCAGAAGAAGTATGTCATCTGGGTAGTTTTAATAATAATTAAGTTTGTCGACAAGAAAGACTTCCGCACATACACCTCATATCTCAAGCTTCCTCACTCCTCGTTCCTCGCCTCCTCGTGGTGCATTTAGAGAATTCTTATTCTCCTTTTGAATTTAATGGCGGTTGGCAAATTAGCTTTGGTGCATTTCAGCCAATTAGTGAATTGAGATGTCTTTCAAGAAATACCTCATAAGGAAAAATCCCTTTCTGCAAATGTGTTGGTTGATAATTTCCCCCCAGATACAACATACAGCTGCGCACATGGATTTTTAAACGGCAATCGCATTTTTTGTATTTCTTATATTTCTTATTGTAGTATTGTAATTTCAGGGAAGAAAAACAATACATAGTTGAAATGTGAGACACTGTTTACATCTTGCTGGGTGCAGGACAAACCCCCTCGCACAACGTTCCCTAAAAGTCCTCTAAAGGTGACAAAAATCCCGAACCTTTACAGAACATTAGGACCGTTCCTAAAATGTCCTCTTTTGGTTATTAAAGTCCTGTAGTTCAAGGTTCCTTATACTAGTAGACTTCATGGGGACGTTCCATTTTGGTTATTTTATGGTCAAGAACAAAGAGGATATTTGGGACGTTAACAAAACATTCGTCCTCTGTTGGTCATATAATAACGTTCCCATTATGAATTTAGGGGGACGTCCATTGGTTATTCTATCACACAGCAACGTTACAAAGAGGACATTTGGGACGTTAACAGAACGTTCCCATGCGGTTCAGATCCCAATTTCGGGATTGTCCTACAAAATGCGGGACAGGTGGTCACCACACTTGCAGCCAGTTTCATTGGTTAAAGTTAGGGTAAGGTATTGTTCTTGTCAATGAGCACTGTGATTGACATGACCTATGGAATCTTTAGAATTGGCTGTGTGGGACAGAGTTTGCCGCTCAGGGCAGCTTTTCTGGAAGCTTCCTCATTCCTCACCTCCACAGATGTGCTTCAAGATGGCTTAGTTTGATCATGTTACACGTCTAGGACTGAAGAGCGAGGAAACAAGAATGCATCGATTTGTAAAACAATTCCACGCTGAGTCCAGAGCACAACTGTACAGCACAAACGGTTCAGTATCCAGCGTTTTCCAGTTTTGAGAAACAGGAAGTAGTGACTGATATTTGAACTGCCTCCTCTCAACCTCAACCTCCTGAGTATCACAATATGAGAATGCTGTGATGTCACTGTGATCAACGCATGATCTCACACGTTGACTGGGTAGTCACATTTTCATTGCAGTTTTAGTAATTTAATCACTTAATTTTACACTTTTTGTTCTGACCTGCAGATCAATTTTGAGCCTTGGCTAAGCATGTTGGTCAATAGTGTCAAAAAAGTGTTTGCAAAAAATGCATTTTACATCTTACTTGGTTAGGAAGGCAGACTTGATGTCTTTGTTCTCACTGAGTGTAATTTCATTGACAAAAGGGAAACCTTCTTCACTCCACCACTGAAATTTCATTTCATGAAATCCAAAATGAAATATTAAATGATATGGTATGAATAACAACAGCATAGAGGATGTGAATTATGACGTTATATATTATGTTATATATTATGTGTGGATTACATGTAAAAACCTCTCAGGTTGGCATATTGTTAGTCTTGACTCCAACACCTGATTATTTCCATTCATTTGCCAACTTTGCCAACAATAATGCATTTTGCTTCATTGATTCCTCAGCACTGTTGGCTGCTTTCTTGAGCTGTCTCATCATTTCTTCCTCCTTTTCCCTCAAGAAGTCATGCATTTAGTTAAACTGAGCATGCATCTTTTCCTTGAGACATTTGGCTCTTTCCTGTGGATTTACATGATATGAATAGTAGAAGAAATGTTATGGACAGACAAAGTCTAAGAGAGTGGCAGACTGAAAAACATGTCAAATAAAAACAATAATTTCTTTTAATAATCTATCTTAGATTGTGTTATTTCAAGCATCTGGTTCAAGATCATGTCACCAATTTGTTTATTGTCATCCAAAATAAATCTAATTGCTTCTCTCACCACATTATAACAATAGCATCAACAAAAACACATTATTATACAAAAAGTTTCATTACAGTTTCATCCTGTCACACTTTTTTATTTGTTGTTTATTCATACATTGTACATATACAACCTCACTGATCTCCATGGCTTCTTTTACAGGCTTGAAACTGTGTCCACGGTGTTTCTCTCCCTCCTTGCAGATGAGGCATGAGTTGCTCTTCATGGTCAGGACACAACAGTTCTTGTGCTTTTCCTTGGAGTCTGTTGTTTTGTCTTGTGCTGTTGTTGTACGACGTCTACAACGTTTCTCAGAACTCGGTTACCTTTAACATCCTGTCTGGTGAAGTTTTGTCTGCATTCTGGGCATTTGTGAACACCTTCACTTGATTCCAAATAACTCGTAATACACTGTCGGCAGAAAGCATGCTCACAGGGCAAACTTACTGGATCTCGGAAGTCACTCAAACACACTGGAAACATGAAGTGGAGAGACAGCGTAGAAGCCATGAAATCTCTTTTTAGAATCCCCTGATGTTTCTCTTTTGAAGTCACACTAGTATGTACACTTTCCTGATGGAACAATGAAGCTGTAGAGTTTGTTCAGTCTTTTATTGAGTGAGATCACACCCTCTTACATTAGTGAACCAAACGTTTTACTTCTGCATTGAATTCATGGGGGGGGGGGGGATCCTTTATAAAGCAGTTTTGTAAACAATTTACTAAAACTAATAACAATAATTTCTAGTTAATGCATGAGCTAAACTAAAAAATGTCAACAATTTTACAGCATTTATGAGGTTAATGTTAATATATAAATATAAGTGAAAAGTTTACATTTATTCCTTATGGAAAAAGTGGAGAACTTTGAGTAACGAATTACAATTTCCCCCCCAAAATTGTAATTCTGTCATCCTTTACTCAACCCATTATTTGTTCCAAACTTGTATGAATTTCTCTCTTCTGCTGAACACAAAATTATATAATTTGAAGAAATCAACTGTTCCCCCATATTCTTCAAAATATCTTCTTTTATGTTCAGCAGAAGAAAGAAAATCAGGTTTGAAACAAAAATGAGAGCGAGTAAATGATGACAGAATTTTCATTTTTGGGTGAACTATCCCATCGTTTATCTCTAAATACATTGGGTTATTTTTGTGGGGTGCAACATTTTTTAAACCATTTGTTCAGCTGTTATGTAAATATTAAATGGAAAAAGTTTATGGACAGATTTAACAAATGGGCATGTCTTTAAGCTTAAAGCATTGGCTAAAAAGTATTTGTGCTAATACAATACAATACAATCTGAGTCCCCTGTTCTAGAAATAGGTATATGGTCTAGCATTCCAGTTTGACTACATTTTTCATGTTATAATACAACCTGTGGGAGGAACAATACCTAGTCACGCAAGCCAAATTTAAATGCATTTGAAACCGAAAGTGTTCACTTGGTAGAAGAACAAACACATCTAACAAAATAACATCATCATCTTTGGAAGGAAGAACAAGTTTATTCAAACCAAAAAACAGTTATTGCCTTAGCAAGATCTCGTTTTAGTTTTAGAGAAAACTAAAATGTATTCTCCTTTGTCTTTGCAGATCAAGTGCTCCGTGTGGTTTGAGTGATTTTACGGATCCCAGTGTCTCTCTCTTGTGAGCACTCGTTTTAGTCGGGAATTGCATCACGGGCCACATGCAGGCCAGCCTGGGACCAAGCGCCTGCCCAGAATGCCAAAGGCTTATAACGCAGAAGACCTGAAATCCAGCCGTTTACTGAGGAACATGACCTCGACAGTGAGAGAACACCTTGCCGAGCAGAAATCGGACACCATCCACTTTTAAAGAAGGAACACAAACCTTAAATTCTCCAAAAATAAGAAGGATGCTGATGTGTTCTGAGCACGATGAGAAGCTTAAACTATTCTGTGAGACTGATCAGAAGCTGGTGTGTGTCATCTGCAGAGATGGAGACAAACATAAAGGCCACGTCCTTTAAACCC
>NC_136885.1:18306338-18473838 GCF_949152265.1 Phoxinus phoxinus
TTTAAGCTATGTTCTCTAACATGGGTTCAGCGTGCAAGGAAAGTATTTCAGTATGTTGTTACACCTCTATTAGACATTTTATCGTTGTTAAACTATAGAAATATAATATAATACATTTCTTAGAACTTGGAACATATGGGTTTAATCTTTTTCTTGGACATCATTATTTGTAATATAGACAGTTGCAGTGTAAAGGCAGCAGCTACATTAAATAGATGTAAATCAACAGGACATTTACAAACTTTAACCTTAACTTTCTTAAAAAGATAAACTAAAAATAGTACAGTTATGTTGAAATAATCAAAAACAAAAACAAAACAGGTGAAGTTTGAATGAAGTGGTCTGTAGTACATTTAGTGGTTTGGGGAATTACTTGCAAAAGTTTCATTTATGCTTATAGGTTTAGAACTAAACATATCCAGAATGTTTAATGCAAGATCTGCAATAAAGTCTCATTCAACAACTAATTCATCATTTAAAAATGTTTCTGCCTGTGTCTCTGCTATTAGTTCCTGAGAGTTTAACCCTGAAGAATCCTGGAGAGTCATATTTAAAAGTGTCTCCAGGGGGCGCCAGAATCCGACAAGCTGACAGAATATCTGGTCTGTATAAAGACTTCAACCCAGGCACAGTTTCAGTGGAAAACTTCCAAACTGGCCAACACTACTGGGAAGTAGAGGTCGATAAAAAGCCAGACTGGACTGTGGGAATTAAGATGGGTGCGGAAAAACAGACAACAAAGTCAGGTGAGAGTGAGATCCTGCTCCACCTTAAACACAATAAAGGATACGTTCTGTCTTGTGATGGAAAGGACACTCCATTAAGTTCCCGAGACAAACCACAGAAAATAGGGTTGTATCTGGACTGTGAGAGAAAGCAGGTGTCCTTCTATAACGCTGACAACATGTCTCGGTTGATCCAGATAAACTACAGCTCAAAACAGCCTTGCTGTCTCAGTGTGGTGCCAGGACTTTATCTGGATGGAATGAATAGTGACCCTCTCACTGTCTGCTCATATGAGTTTAACTCTGGCAGACAGTAACATGGAGTTACTATCTGCACATTTTTCTAGACATGATATTGTTAAACAGCTGTGATATCCGACCGATTGCTATCTGGGTCATCAAAGATGAGATAAAAAAAAAAAAAAAAAGGTGATCTTTCCAACCGTTTCTATAAAATGAAACATCATGATGGCATGAACTAAAATTTAAATGTTCTTGAAGTTTGTGCGATTCACTCACTGCAATAATGACAACATGGACAGATTCTTCGAATTAATTTAATGATTGCATGAAGTTTCAACTGAATAATTATTATGATGTGAGACCATTAACATTATGTTTCTTCCTTTTCAATGTATGTATTGATCTTCAGTTTTAGATGGCTTATTTCAGCTTATCCAAAGTTATCCAGATATGAGTTGTTTTTGCTTGATTAACATTCCTTTATTATCCTTAATTTTCTCTAATGTTCAATAAACTCATATAAGCACATAGACCAAAAAAGACATTTGCATGTTGTGGGTGGGGAAGATAATCATTCATATATTTTATTATTTAGCGTTACGAGGAAACATAAAGATTTGATTTTGCCTTGAAATGATCAGTGAACAAATTATAAAATAAACATAAAAAAACATCTGTACATATGTCATGATAATTAACAGACTTATGTATCATCATTTAAAATTGACTTTTGAAACATTTAAAAAGCACTCTGTAAAAAGTTTAAAGATTAGTGGAAATAAAGTTAGAAAGATGAAATCACCACGTCTTTATATTATGGTTTCTGTGTGTGGAAATAACCATTCATGTTTATAACAGGTCACTTTTTTTGTTTACATCATTTTTATATGGAGCACTGGAAAATGATCTTCATAAACATGAAGATAAATCTTGCCTGTTATTTAGTGTGTTTTATTCTAATACGGTAGGCATCTCTATTTCCTCTGGGTGGTGTGACTTCTTCCTCCCTACAAAATAATTATCATTTACTGACCGTAAGTTTTTTATCATGATCACAGATTGTTACAGATCAATGTGTCGCTCAAAACTCACCAGCTTTTCTTGCACAGATGATCTGAAGAAGAATCACAGTCGGAGCAACAAACACTGTAACCTTAACAATATTTACAATCTCTACAGAAAAGATGTGCGGACAGATGATAGAGAGAAAGAAGAGAATGTGAAACTGTAAATTACTTTGTAGATGAAATCAAGGATATGAAAAAGTGAACAATTATTTACAAACCATTTACAAATTCACCGACATTTTATTGGTATAGAATTATCAGCATTAAAACAATGCAAAGACTTTTCATACCTCTGAATATTGATCCAGCAGTCATACAGACTTCATTATCTGATGTTGTGTCAGCTGGATCTGTGGATCATGTCTGTTAGTTCAGTTCAAACATAATGTAAACACTGGAATGTATAATATCTATTGACAGCATCTAAAATGAAGACGTTTTATGTATGAAGACGTTTCAAATGTAAAAATACAATACAAATCCTTTGAGGTTATGGATAATGAAATTATAGAATTAATACATTTATTGTGGTTATAGCTTTCATTGTGGTCAGATAAATTGTGACAAAAAGTGCAAAGCACTGAAGTGAGAGACTGATGATGTGTGTCAGTCCTGTACCTTGTTGTGTTGAATCTGCTGCCGTAGTTCTGCTTGATTTCTTCTCAGAGTTTGAGCTGCTGACTGGAGTCAGTGTTGTTGAATCGACTGGAGCTGCAGAAGATGATGTTCAGATGCAGGACATTAACATCATATTTTCATACTTGATCATTGCATCACATCATGACATACATTTGTGATCCATCATCACTGTTTACAGTGGCAGTTGTTGGGAAGAGAGGTTTGTGTAACATTAAGGGCCCTATCATACACCCGGCGCAATGCAGTACCAGGCGCGACGCAAGTGTGTTTTACTAGTTTCAGCCTGACACATTTATCATTTTCATGTCCTGCTCAAATTTGTTTAATAGCAAATGCATTTGCACCCATTTGTGCGCCCATGGGCGTGCTGGTCTGAAAACGAGGTGTGTTCAGGCGCATTGTTGGCGCGTTGCTATTTTTAGGCAACTGAAATAGACTGCGCCATTGACCAACTGAAACCTGGTCTAAAGTCAATGGCGCAATATTTTGTTTTGTTATTTAAAGAGCACGTTATTAATATGAGCCTAGGCGGGTCCACTCTGCTTATTACACTGCCAAATATTAAAAATAAAAGATTACAATGTCAAATATTATTATTGTGTACATAAAGATATGGTGGAATCCGTTTCTTCTCTGGAGAAGCGCTCAGTCTTTCCACTATCCAATTCTGTCATGTTGATTAAACGAGCGCAACTGGCTTTTTAAGGGAATGGAAGATGAGACACTGATTGGTTTATTGCATTTAAAGCCCAAACACACCCATTACTCATTACGAGAATAGGGACAACGCTTTTAGACCATGCGCTGTTGGAGAATTTCCCCTTGACTCATGTAAAAGTTTGATACAATGAAATGACAAGCAGAAAATAGGTCAGAAGGGTGAGAGAATGGAAAAATACCCAGTATGCAGAAGAAATGCAAGGTGTCAAAATACAGTGTGAGAGAAACACCATTACATAAGATTTTGAGATGTTTGACCAATAGAATTAGGCCCAGACAAGATGTGTCGAATGGTGCCAAGGTCACAAGGCATGACAAAGGGGAAGAGATAAATCTGAGGGTACCAATTGGGGACTTGATGATATGAAAAAGGTATAAAAAATTAATGCTGGATATTGTAACCTCAGATGACCAGCTGGCTTCTCACTTTGTTGTTTAAGCAATAAAGTTAATTCTTTTGACCTGAAACTTCGACTCTGAAAACTTTTCGAGACCTGAACCAAGAAAGACTTCGAATTTTCCACAAGACTTTGAATTTGCCACAACAGCACCTGGCGCGCAGACCATTTTTCCTGTCGTTAAACTAGCAAAAGTGGATTCAGACACGCCCTAAGTGCACTTGCGCCCTGTGCTTTAGACCATGCGCTTAGATCGTTAAAATAGGTCCCTATGCTGTTTCTAGTTAAAGCAACTGCTCAGGACCCACAAGCCAGCACGGGCAGCTGAAATGGCTCAATTGGACAGTTTTAGGGCCGCTTGTGGCCCGAGAGGGAAGAGTGCAAGAAAAGATCTGTAGATTAAAATGTTTTTCATCATTACGAAGCTCACCTACAAATCATGTATAAATGAAAAAGGACAAGGCAGAGAAACAACAGCCAGAGCACATATATGAATATAAGCAGCTTATGATTAGATATTGCTCGTTCATTGTTATGAATTAAATTTCAACAATTAGCTAATATTTGCTCTTATGTCCTGTTTTTCAAAGGCCTACATGTTTTCTGAAATGTTTCCTATTTATATTACTAAGGTGTACAAGAGACATAGCTATAACAACATCATTGATGATCTTGCTGCAAGCAGAAACTCTAGTGAATAATGGAAGTAGGTAAAACGATTACTCTCAGGGCCCCTTTATGCCCAGAAACGGCCCTGGTCACCATATAACCATGCAGTTTATGTCTCATTTATGAGAGAGAAGCACACTAAACTAGAGCCCATAAACCATTGTTTTGTCCTGAATGAATGACAAATGTCATCATGTTTCTGTATAATTGGGTCTTGTGGAACTGAATACCTGAATACTTGACAGTATATGTGGCTGAGGTCTTCGGTTGATTTCTCTGAGTAACCTGACATCTAAACTCTCTGTTGTGATCTTCATTCAGGAGTGTTGTAGTCAGAGTGATGTTACAGTGTGTTGAGGAGAATAATATCTGATATCTGGAGTCTGTCATCACACTAACACCAGCCGGATTCACCCAGATCATCTGAAGATCCTCCATACGGATCAAAGCATAACAAGAGTCTCCATATGAATACAACTGACAGGAGAGAGTCACAGAGCTGCCTGGTCTGATCTCAGTCTGTGAGGATGATGAAGAAACTGAAACAGAAAATAAGACAGAAATCACATTACAGACTTTTATCATGAGATTAAACATTTGAAGAGAAAATTATGAAAACCTGAAAATGTACAACAATCATATTGTTAACAGAAACACGGACCATGAAGAACATGCAGATAAACATGTGCATCAGTTCCTTGTTGTGGTCCACGTCCATTCACAAATTGTTGGCAGCTGTAAAGCCCATAATCTTCTTGTGTGACTTTCTTGATGTTCAGAGAGCAGTCAGACCGCAGACTCTCATGTCTCTCTCTGGCATTCCTCTTTTTCCCTCCAGAAAACAGTTCAACTGTATCAGAAAGTCTGGTATGGATCCATGTAGTTGATGTGCAGTCAGAAAGAGCATTATTACAGGGCAGACGGACATTTCCACCAGAACTGCTGAACTGAGTTACTTCTGATCTGGTACCTTCATATTAATATAAAACAGTAAAATAATAGTGTTAATTATTGAAACTTTAACGACATACAGCAAATATTTTCTTGAATTTTACAAACTAAAGTAATAACCTACATAAAATGTTCAGTAAGATAAAACCATGTTCGCTCAATCTAACTCTTTGCCAGTCTCTATACCAAAGTAATTCAATTATTTTTTAACAGATGGTTGTTATACAGATTTTGCATAATGTCTTATAGACAATATAAAGATTTCTTTACCTGTCAGAAGTGGACAGAGAATGATCAGTCGCAGCAGACACATCTGACACTCATCAGCCATTTTCAGTTTCTGTCAGTCTTTCTTTAGTTCCAGTTCTTTCTTCACACATCACCAGCCCCTCCTGTGGTTGTGAACTTCCTCTGATCAACTGTTTAGTGCTGACACGATACAGCTGCATTTCACTGACACTATACCATGCACGACATACAAAATATAAATATGCTCTTGTGGAATCTCTATTACTGTAAGTTAAACGTGTTATTGATGTCTAAGAGTCCATAATGGTGATTGGTGACAATATAATAATATATAATTATAAACGAACACTGGAACGTCTGTTTGCAACTATCGCAGTCAAGACTTTGTGAATACTCAACCATATCACAAATAATCAAATTTGAATCTAAAATACTAAACGTAAAATCAAGATTTCTCAAGATTATTTCTTATAATATTATAATTTTAATAGGCTAATAAATAATAAAATAAATAATACACATATTTATTTATTCCTCCTCAATAACTGTTGGTTTTAAGAACATACAGTTGAAATCACAAAACGAATTGTGATAAATTCATTTATATCAATAATTTATATCACTTCTGTTCTTTCAAAGTTTGAAAACAAGCAGTCATAATCAAGTAGAATTCTGGAAATAGTCTATATCAGTGGCCGTTTAATATTGTATTGGAGAACGGAGAGCCTATACGAGTCAAAATATTTACTTACTGACAGAATCCAAAATGTACAACGTTTACATATACAATCTTTTTAGGTGTACAAATGTTTATAAATCCTCAGAGGTTCGTATAATATTGAAATAATGGAATTAATAGGCTGATTTTATTTTATCCATTTTTATACTGGAACTGAATGACTTCTCAGACATGCATTTTTCCATTGATTCTGATAAAACACTGCTTTATCATCCCCATACCCATACATTAGTCCACTAGCCCACCTGAAGGAGTGAATAAAAAACGTATTTGAACACTGAGTTGCTGGAAGATATTTAGATACTTGGCAAACTTGGAATGAAATGATTTATTTAAAAATCGGCCATGGAATCCGTGACCCACACAGTGTTGATTGTCCATCGGTTGTAGACTCATTGTTGCAGTGCATTATGGGACTGAATGAGTGCACTTGATAATGTCAGCTATAGGGTTTCAGACACATGGTCATCCACTCAAATAGTGCACTATATAAAAATATATAGATGACTTCAGATGCAGTCTCAGTCTCTGACAGAGTTCCCTGATATATTTAGCAGCAACACAACATCGCTAATAAGACCACAGCACGAAACACAGGACCTGTTGACTCTTTTTAATCAGTCAAAACATATACAGCAGTGTAATCTGATTCAACAAATGACTCTAGTGAGCAGGTCAGTTTTACTTGGTCAAACACATCTCTGCATCACTCACAAAAGCTTCAAGCACAGATATAGTTTAAAAGATTATGCTAATCAATGTAGCCTGGGTATTAAAAACAGTAACAACAATGCAACATCATATTCACAATGACATCAACCATGAAAAAAACAATGTCAATTCAGAGCTGACGGGCACATTCTGCACAGCAACAAAAAGATTTTCAGAAACTCACTTCTGACACTGTCATGATCCTCTGCATCTGTATCCTAAACCTGTACAAAAAGAGGTTCTCCTCAGGAAAACTGCATAGGAAAAGATTTGTAATGACGAAAAATACATTTCACTGTATAATACATTTGACAAACACAATCTAGTATTACAAGCATTACTGAAAGCAGTTGCTCAATCGGTTCAAACACCAAATTTTCATTCCTGTCATATTGTGATTAAAGTTTACATTGCCCGTTTTCGTAATCACTGCAAACTGACACTTATTATCCTGCAGTAGTCAACAAAAATTATGATTAAATGAGAATGATCTAAGAATGAAACTGTCCTTCATTTTCTGAACTTTGTGCAAGCATATACATCACTATATCTTCCTGAATGAATAATAAAGCAATAACATTAACTGGACAACAAGCAGACAGCTACTATAAAATAAACATCCCAAACTAACCAAAATACTACACATAAATCTGATCACCACTGGGGTTTGTGTGTTAACATGTAAAAGATAGTAATTAAATGAAACCAGGAGTCAATTATATATTCCAATATTCACCATAATACAAGGTCTGTGTATAATTAATGACTGTTTTACTCATTTGTGACGGTTCTTGTTCACAGAGGCACAAAGTTGACTGCTGTTATCCTGAGGTCCAGCTGTTGCTCCTCTGATGGAAGCGTAAGTCACTTTTTCATCAACATCATGAACCTGAATGAACATCACAGATATTGTCAAATAAGTTTCAAGTTTCAACACACACATATTACAGCCTCTTGTTATATTTTAACACAGTCTCACCCCAAAACGTCACATACTGACGGGTCTTGACCATACGGCAACATACGACGAAAAGGGTACCCTTTAACGTCCATGTGTGACGATTCGGGTATGGTTGGGTTTAGGTATGCGTTAGGGTACCGCTAGGAGGCGCTGCTGGTGCGCTTATGTCTGCGTCTCATATTGACGTTATAGGGGTACCCTTTTCGTCGTATGTTGACATATGGTCAAGACCCGTCAGTATATGACGTTTTGGGGTGAGACCGGGCTATTTTATCTCAGGAGAGTTAGAAAAACTGCATTTAAGAAGGAAACTGATTTAGCATAACTATCAGTTTGAGAGCATTGAGGACATTGATGTAGGAAGTGTTTACTCACCTCGTTCTCTTTGGCTTGCTTTTTACTGTACGTGACAACCTCGGTATAAGTCACATCATCTTTCTGCTCCTAAATAATGAAAATATGTAGAACCAAGTTATGAAATACAAATGTTGCATCATTGTTTCAAAAATATTGGTGACCTTTACACAAGAAATGGTACAAATACTGTATACTAATTTGACATTTAGCTGAAGCTTTTATCTAACGTGACTAAAAACTACACATTCAGGGATCATTTACCCTGGAGCAGTGATTATAGACACAATAATAATAGCTTATGGATCAACCTCATGGGTCTTTGGCATTACAATACTTTCCACAGAGTCATCAGTCCCTCTTTTGTTATCTGAAAAAGAATGGTGTCCCATTTAATAGGTATACACTTATGATAAAGACAGAAAAACAAAACACAGAATGTCTGTAATGCAAGTTAAAAGTGTCTAGGAGAATTCAAAACTTTATTATGTCTTGGTAATTCATTGATTCCTTTGAACTTATTACAGGAATCATCTTAAAACTATATAATTTGCTTATCAGCAAAATCAAACACGGCAACACATTTACCATCACATTGTTCCAAATGAACATTTCCATGATAAAACTGAAACTAGTGTGCTTTTCTATAAATTCAGATTTCTTGGATTCGTTGTATATTGTAACGAAATATGAGAGACTAAAACTCACCAGCTTTTTTTTTATTTTTATGAATCAGACAAAAAATAACAGCAAGGAGAACAGCCAATGCAGCAACAACACCAACAATCAACGGCAAGAAAGTCACTGAAGGAGAGACAATATAGAGGGACACATTCAGATCCAGATGAAGACAACAGCAGAATATCTATTGTTACTATCGTTTTTAACAAAGATATGACAACAACCACTGACAGCCATATAAAATGATTAAAAACACGTTTAATATCATAATTAACTGAGAGAAAATAAATATTTGTGGATGATGAGTTTACAAAAATCTTTTCTGGTTACACTTTATTTCGATATTCCACTTTAGACATTCTAATAACTTTAACTTTGCAACTACAAGTCAACTATCTCTCTATTAGTATTAAAAGATTGATAATTATGACTATTAGTAGACTGTTAGGGTAGGGCTAGGGTTAGTAGAATAAGTTGACATGTTGTAAGTGTGTTTTGTGGTGCTCGCTCCGATCCATTTTTATCAGCATTTCTCAGAAATAGCTTACTGCACCTTTAAAGTTATAAAAGATTAAAGATTTATTAAAAATGTATTTCAATTGCTGTTGTCCTAAACAAGGTTTGTAAAAAAAAAAAAAAAAACCTGTATTTTCTCTACAAAAGAATATGTAGATAAAAGTTCTACTGTAACTGCATGGCACTGGGAAATGAATAAGACCGCGTATGGTTGTTGTAACACTTTGGTTTAGATCTGTAATAACTCACAAAGTTTTTGAGCTGGAGTGCTCAAACTTTTATTTAAAGTATACCCACATTTGTTGACTACAAAAGGCCTTATCACAGACCTTATGAAGTCAAATACATGGTGTAAGTTGTAACAATAAAAAAGAAGCAAAAAAAGAGGCCACATTATTCAATATGCTTCAAAAATAGGTTTATTGAAACAATCCAAAAGAACAATCTAAAACAACGCATCTCTCTTTCTGTGACTGATCATGACTCAAATCCACTTACTGTTTGACTCAGGAGTGTGTGTGCGTCGTGTGTAAATTGACAGTGTTTACTGTTTAGTGTTTATTAATTTGTGATTAATAAATGCTCAACTCCAGTGTACCTGTGTAAAGAGCAATGTCAATATGTGTGTGAGTTTGTGTGTTTGTGTGTGAATATTCTCAAGCATAGGCCATTTCTCAATATGCGTTCTTTACGTGTTCTTATGGAGTTGTGAAACGTCATCAGTCGCTGCCTAAGTACTGTTCCAATAATTTTTTTACAGTCTATGGTTCCAAATACAAAGTTCACATCTAGCCAAGTCCAGTTCAAATCCCCGGAGAACTCCAAGTGGGAGGGGTGTACGCCACAAGTGGGCTGGACTTCAAAGGTGGGCGGAGCTTATGCGGAAATCCCCA
The DNA here is from genome assembly GCF_949152265.1 of Phoxinus phoxinus. Taxonomy (NCBI): domain Eukaryota; kingdom Metazoa; phylum Chordata; class Actinopteri; order Cypriniformes; family Leuciscidae; genus Phoxinus; species Phoxinus phoxinus. The sequence goes on from NC_136885.1 coordinate 18,316,855, forward strand.
AGCGCCGTGAATAAAGTGGTTACAAAAAGAGATAAATAATAGTAAATAAATATGTGATATGTAAGATGTGACAAGACAAGAGAATGTATTTCTTAAATGTATTTTACAGTGTTTATTTCTTTGACGATTGATGTTCCCTGCTCAATCGATCGATTATTTGATTGCTTTTCCCTTAGGGAGTGTTCGCCTGCTTGATGAGCCACTCAAACAATACACATACTCAGATGGTTGAAGCAGCAGCAGCTCCGTGTCCTGTTATTAATATCTCCCCTCATCAGGCGGTGAGGGTATAAAAAGCAGGGAGGTAGGAATAGTTATTTTACTTTATAAAGTTTTAAATATGAATATTTATCTTACACAAACTCATGGCTTTATTTCAGAAGGCCTTTATTAACCCCCAAGAGCCGTGTGGAGTTTTATAAAGAGTGATATAAATTAAGTGTAATGTTTCTCTACATATCAGAAATAAACAGAGCCACAATATTATCAGAAATTAGAGTTGCAATTGTTAATTGATTTTGATCTAGATTCAAATACCCAAGTAATTTTTCCTAAATGACAACGATTTGTTTTAAACCATTGACAAGTAAGATCACAGTGAACATTTATATCTGCGTTTTCAGTAGCCACATTTACATGGACTTTTTCTGTTTCGATCAGAATTAAATCATTCTGATTGATGAATCTGAACATAGTGTTTACATGAATGCTAAGTCATCGGGTTCATGTGCATTTATAAGTCATAAGCTTCAAATCGTATTTAATCTTTTGATGTGCACGAACTGCACGAATATGCAGTTTCCAGCTGTTGTCACAAACTAACCATTCGCCATTGTTTAAAAAAGCAGATTTATATTTACCTATTTCAGGTCCGAATTAGGAGACGAGGTGCACACAAAGCTTTGCCATGCTGCTTATATTAATCAAGCAGTAAACAAAACGATGCCCAGATGCCCAAAACAAGGCATCTGCAGATGAGAGTCCGAAACAACAAGCACTTGTGGGATAACGTTGTCCCGCACCACAGTCATTTAATATATTCATATATAATATTACAACAACATCAGCTCGTAAATCTAATTTTCACAGAAGTACTGAGATAAAGGTTTATAGTTCAGATATAAACACTGTCAGTAGCAATCAAAATATAATATATCAGCTTTTGCAAGAAACTTGACACTTAAATATAAAGATTTTACATTGTTACACAAATAGGTGGTGACAAGAGACTGGTAAACAAATGTATTTGTCCTTTAATCATTTACTCTAGAGATTAGTTTAAAACGCTGATTCATCCAGTAATGAAACAAGTATTTTAGTCATTAAATAATTCATTCAGATTTAACATTTTAAATCTACTACAGATATTAACATTTTGTCAGAACCTCTAGTAAATTACATGTTATTTTGTTAAGTTGTCTGTTCAGAATTGTGATCTCTGTCTGAAACACAATCGGGAAAAACAAAGAATCGGGATTCTCATTTTAACTAAATTCTAACTCCTTATCAAGCGCCCCCCTTTTTTTGAATATACATGAAAATGCACATTCCGAACTTAAATAGTTGTAATTCAAGAATGCTTTGGAGTATAGATGTAAGATTGGTCTTGTTTTTAAGAAGACATTTGGCAGATTTTTGTAGAAGAGAAATAAATTAAGAAAGTTAAACAGAAAAAAAGTTATAGAAGTTTGAGTTTATGAAAATGTACAACGTTAAAAATTTAATTATTCATATTTTATATAAAATATATATTTTCAAAACCTGGAGGACTCTAAAAATGCAAAAAAATCAAAGGCAAAAATCTGAACAAGTTGTGTTTAAAATTTTAGGTTGATATCTAAAAAAATAAGCTTTCAGTGAGATTTTGTTTGGGCGCAGTACCAAACTTTTTCACTAGTTGACATTACTGCCCATATAAGGGCGCCTCCATTTCCATATGTTGTTTGAGGGATCTGAACCATTATTTTTACAATTTTCATACAATTTATGAAGTAGAAATCCTATTCAGAAGTAGTGTTGGAAGTTTGGCAGATTTTTTAATGAATTCAACCTCTAAGAAACACAAAAAGAACACGTATGTGCATTATAGCTCGCTGCCACGAATGGTGAATCACAAATGGTAAATCTATAATTTTTTTATTTATATTTAAAACATTTTCAGACCTTTTTTTCTAAAACAATTGAATGGATGCTATCTTTTGAACTCTTGGCATGAAAACAAACTGAGGTTTCTACCATTCTTTCATGATTTTTCATGTTCATCAATATTTCAAAATAAAGGTCTGAACACGCCTTAGGAGTATGAAAATATTCTTGTTGCAAATTGATAAATTACGGCTCCTCTGTAATGTATTTTAAAAATCAGTCACCACAAATGAAAACTAGAGATTTTAAGCTTTCAAATGACATATAGTTTGTCAAGATTGGTTTAGGTTTAGTATAGGATATTACTGTTTAAAATATATAATGGCCGCGGGCCCGCCGGCGGGCCGGTGCGAATATAACTTAAGTTATTAAAACTGTGACTCTTAAGTCGAGCCATCCTGGAAATTTAAGAATTGTCCACACCTGTGATCACCTCAATTATTTTCCAAAGACACAAAATAATATTTGTATATTTCTACTTTAAAATGTGCAGTGTTGTGAGTATTTGGAGCACACATGTGTTGTAAAACTGATGAAGATGTTTTCTTAATTTGTGGGTGTTTTTATATTTGCATGTGTTTTCTTCAGTTGCAGCGCGTTGAGCTCTCTCGCAGTATGTAATGGCTCAATTGTCTGTTTTGTGGTCAGATCAATTGTGACAAAAAGTGCAAAGCACTGAAGTGAGAGACAGATGATGTGTGTCAGTCCTGTACCTTGTTGTGTTGAATCTGCTGCCGTAGTTCTGCTTGATTTCTTCTCAGAGTTTGAGCTGCTGACTGGAGTCAGTGTTGTTGAATCGACTGGAGCTGCAGAAGATGATGTTCAGATGCAGGACATTAACATCATATTTTCATACTCAATCATTACATCACATCACATGACATGCAGTTTGTTTAATCATTAGTGCAGTTGTTGAGAAGAGAGTTACCTTATAACCACATGCAATTTATGCCTCATTTATTTATATAAAAGTAAAACAAAGTGAGCTGCAGCTCATAAACCTTCAGTATGTCCTGAATGAATGACAATTTTAATCATCATGTAATGTCTCTGTATCAGAGAGTATCCTAACATTCATTTAAGAAATTTAGTTTTTTTTTTTTTTTTAACCTGAATACTTGACAGTATATGTGGCTGAGGTCTTCGGTTGATTTCTCTGAGTAACCTGACATCTAAACTCTCTGTTGTGATCTTCATTCAGGAGTGTTGTAGTCAGAGTGCTGATACACTGTGTTGAGGAGAATAATATCTGATATCTGGAGTCTGTCACATTAACACCAGCCGGATTCACCCAGATCATCTGAAGTTCCTCCGTATGGACCAAAGTCTCACAAGAGACTCTATATAAATACAACTGACAGGAGAGAGTCACAGAGCCTGATCTGATCTCAGTCTGTGAGGATGATGAAGAAACTGAAACAGAAAATAAGACAGAAATCACATTACAGACTTTTGTCATGCATGAGATTAAACATTTGAAGAGACAATGATGTTATTTTAAACCTGAAAATGTACAACAATCATATTGTTTACAGAAACACTGACCATGAAGAACATGCAGATAAACAGGTGCATCAGTTCCTTGTTGTGGTCCATGTCCATTCACAAATTGTTGGCAGGTGTAAAGCCCATAATCTTCTTGTGTGACTTTCTTGATGTGCAGAGAGCAGTCAGACCCCAGACTCAGTCTCTCTATGTTATTCTTCTTTATCCCTCCAGAAAACAGTTCAACTGACCCAGAAAGTCTGGTATGGATCCATGTAGTTGATGTGCAGTCAGAAAGAGCATTATTACAGGGCAGACGGACATTTCCACCAGAACTGCTGAACTGAGTTACTTCTGATCCACTGGTACCTACATATTAATATAAAACAGTAAAATAATTGTGTTCATTATTTAAACTTTAATGACATACAGCAAAAAAAAAAAAAGTAATCTAAAGTAACCTACAAATACTGACAACATTTTAAAGTAATTCAATTATTTTTGAGCAGATGGTTGTTCACATTATACACATTACGCATGTCTTATAGACAATATAAATATTTCTTTACCTGTCAGAAGTGGACAGAGAATGATCAGTCGCAGCAGACACATGTGACACTGATCAGCCATTTTCAGTTTCTGTCAGTCTTTCTTTTCATTAGTTCCAGTTCTTTCTTCACACATCACCAGCCCCTCCTGTGGTTGTGAACTTCCTCTGATCAACTGTTTAGTGCTGACACTATGATACAGCTGCATTTCACTGACACTACTGATGCATAATAAAAAAGCATCCATAAACATATTGTTTGAAGCAGAGTAAGGGGCCACTGGAACTCAACACTGCAATTTATAAAGGTTCACTGAAATAAATGGATACAGCAACTGTGGAAAATAAAGAATTCTGAAAAATGGGCTGAAATTCACTTAGGTAATTTATTTGTTATGTTTCACCAAAATGTAATTAAAAGTTATTATGGTATCACCATAATTGCTTTAACCATTTTTGTATTGCACTTGTTTTCTAGTTCTTCACACTCAACTGAAAATTCAGAAAATATCATCCTGTCACAATGCGATAATCAATCATCACAGCCATAGAAGGACAAGAAACAGTTGTGCTTCTCTGTTGGACTAATCAAATTGATGCTTCCTTGTTTCCTCGCTCCTCCAGCCTGTGACCTGGAAACCGATCAAAGAAAGCCATCTTGAAAACATCTCAATTCTCTAATTGCACCAGGTGAGGAACGAGGAGTGAGGAAGCTTCTAGAGGAGCTATGAGCGAAGATACACAGGTGTATCCTATGCAGAAGTCTGAGCTGAGACGTGAGGAAAGGAAACGAGGATGCACAAATAAGAAAGGAGAAGCTTAGAGAAACAATCAAAGACTAATGAAGGGAACCGGTACACTACACACTAAGAGTTCACGAAAACAAAAGCACAGGGAACAAAATACAGGGAATGTTAAACACATAATGACAATATGTTTATATCAGGTGTGAGATCTGTCTGCTGTGTGCAGTTCTCATCTTACTCAATTATCCACCAGCTCTCAAAACACACATCAGAACTACAAAAACGTTCACATTTAAATATGTTAAAATAAGCAATATATTTATTTTAAGGAACTTCAAGCGCTGTCTGTTATTTAAGTTGGCTTGAAAAAGCGTGTTCACACTTGGCGTCTTTTTTGACAAGAAAAAGTTGATTTGGGCAATATTTTAGTAAAAGAAAAGCTGGCAGCGCGTCTTTTGACGCTATAACAATGGCTGATACAGTAGCACATGCCCGCCAAATTCCGGTAAAAGGGAGTGACATTTGTTGACAGCTGCTTATCAGCTGGTTACGGTATTGATACCTGTTGCTGAGGGGACATTAATGTTAGCCAACGTTAACAGGTAAGATAGTTTTGTTAGCGACAAATAGTTGATGATACACTAACACTTACCTGAACAACCAAGGATCCGTCCAATCTGTGCCCTATGGTGTATTTTATATATTTTTGTGCTCATGTCATAATTCCTTGTTGTCCTACTAAACTAAAACCTTCAAACTTCAAGCTTTTAAACTGTACTTCAAACTTCCTGACTAGGCTTTTTCAAGCCAACTAAAAGTTTATCAAACTTTTTTATCTAGTTGTGTATTGTAACTAAAGAAGTTGTCCTCATTTATTGTTCTTTTTCTCAGCCCTATATGGTTGTCTTTTTACTCTTAATATGATGGTGTGCTATTTGTAGTATTTTCAGAGGCGTGAGCACAATGTTGAGGTTTGAAAACAAGTACAGAATGTGAGAACTCAATTATTTTGACCACACTGGTTCACTCTGCAATGTGTGGGTTGTAAATATCAGTCACCTCTGAACCCATTTAGACTGATGGCTGTGAACTGTCACACATTCTGACAGCAGTTCCTCTTCTTTCTTTAAGTGGGCCGCTTCATGACTTTAAACTCTGTATCTTTTCAGTTTGTGATAGCATTCTTTTAACAGGTTTATTAAACAAGTTAAACTCAATTTTAATTTATTAACATCCAAATACTCAAATTAATTTGGAACCATTCTGTTCCACAGCAGGTGATTATTATAGTAGGCTACAAAGGTTAGATTTATCTACACAAGCATCATGTTAAAAGCTTCTAAGTGGGTGCTGCTGGTTCTCTGCCAGAATCACGTTCATCAGACTTTAGTGTCGTAGTGAAGAGGTTAGAAAAATAAGTAGCATCCAAAATCAAAAGTGTTTCCCGTGGGTGATGAAGCTACACATCCTGGTTCAGGCCTCAATCTGCTCTTAAAGGTCAGAACAGCAGAATCAGGTGCAGAATCAAGTCTCTCAATAGATAAATAATATAAACATTCAGTCAGTCAGTCACATTTATTTATAAATAACAGCTGTTGGCCAAAGTGGTCCACAACTTCAAAGCTAAAACAGACAGACAACATTGAGGGTAAAACAAAATAAATAAAAAAACACACAAACAATGTTCAATAACAGTAATACCACTACACCTGCTTAGTTTTAAGAAGTGATTTAAAGTCATCATAGATTGGGACTGTTCTTAATATACAGTGGCTAATTATTCCAGAGTTGTGGAGAAGCTACTGAAAAAGCTCGGCCAACTGTTAGGTTGAGGCGTGATCTGGGAAGTCAACTTTTTGGATGATCAGAAGAGTGTATATATGATGATAGGAGAGAAGATCAGAGATGTATTGAGGAGCCATGTAGGCCCTTGTGTAGCAATACAGATATTTTTTTGTACTGCCCCTTTAAGTAGTTTAATTTTCTGTCATTTTCTGTCATCTCCTCCCAAGCTATACTCTGACAGGATTGGAGGAGAGGGAAAATTAACGTCGGAAATGAGTATATAGGGGCATGGTTTAAAGAGTATGGGTCATGTTCAACTAACGAGTGGAGTGCATAACATTATACTGTTGGAGGCAGTTCATTGCGGGTGGATTTCGTGAGAGAAGAGTGTGTTTTGGGCATCGTGGAGAGGAGGTAGTGCTGCTGGGTTAGCTCTCGCTAGCAGGTGTGTCTTTTGGCCTGCGGCTGTTTTCACAGCGGACTGGAGGGAGTTTTGCACCGTACTCCTAGATGGTTTGGTGGAGCAGGGAAACAAGATAGGAGCAAGACGGGCTGACGCTGGCGATGTTCCCAAGTCACTCTTGACCCCGTGCTGCCAACTTGGTCAGTGTTGTTATAGGCTATTCCAAACCCCGAAAATTCACGCACGCACACACACACACACACACGCACGCACACACACACACACACACACACACACACACACACACGCACACACAGTGCCGCAGATTTAATGAGTGCTAACATTAGTTTTTCTCTTGTTTTGTTTTTCCTTTCTTTCCACTTTTTGAACTTGCAGATTTATTGCTAACGTACCGAGATTTAAAGTGTTGATTTTTCTCTTGTTTATTCTTCTACTATTTTTTTTTAAAGTAAATTGTGGTGATAAAAAAAAAAACATATTAATCTTATTAAAGAGTTGCATATAATTTCTTATGGTTTTTCTATTTTCTTTTTATGTAACTGGTGGTTTTTATAGCTATCCGGAACGATAATATAAATCTTTGTGGCAGGTGTACACTTGTCTAGCGCCCGAACATTAATGACTGATTTTTTTTTCTTTTTTCTCGAGGCTTCGGGACTGAGGGTCGATGTTACACAGTTGCCGACCACATTTAAATACCGGCACTGTGGTCTAGCGGTTAGGACTCCGCGTTAAAGGTAGGGTAGGTCAGAATTGTCTAAAAAAAACTTTTATTCAAATTTGTTTAAACTGTCTTTATATACCAATGCATAATTAAAATGCAAGTTCTCTGAAATAGAGAGTATAAAAAACCGAGTCGCTCTAGTGTATATAATGATAATCTTCAATAAACACAGCTCATTAATTCCATTCACTCCCACCTAAAAACGGGTGCGCGACTGCGCGCACGTGGGCAGAGCCAGTAATAGCGCGGTAGTCATGGCGACGGAGAGTGACAGTCGCGCAAGCCAATCCTGTGATTCGTCCCGAATGGAAATAATGAGCTGTGTTTAATGAAGATTAAATGGTCTAGAGTCACTCGATTTTTATACTCTTTTTATCAGAGTACTTACATTTTAATTATGCATTGATATATATAGAAAGTTTAATCAAATTTGGTAAAGTTTTTATATAAATCCTACCTACCCTACCTTTAACACGCTGGAGACCCGGGTTTTTTTTTTTGTTGTTAAATTTTATTTTTATTTTCATTGTTGAGCGACCACCGTTACACTTGTAAACAAACAAACAAACATTTGAACTGGATACGATATTGGACTTTTTGTGGCAAACAGTTTAACCCCATAAATATAGACTAATATGTTCAATGAAGACCTGGGGCCTGTTTAGGAGGTTCAACCAACTCTGAGTTGACTTATTCTGAGATGGGAAGCTCTGAGTTTTCGGTTACAGATCAGCTGAAATTAGTTAGTTCAATCAACTCTAAGTTGACTGACTCTGAGTTAAGCGCGTGCACCACAACTATAAAAAGCCATTATCAATGGAGTGCAGATATTATGAGTAACCATGGCATCAGCGCCAGACAAAAAGAGGAATTACTGTTATACTACACTGTTGGGTGTAATTAATTACCAAGTAATCTAAATAATGTCATTAAAAAAAGGGATTACTCTTAATTCTTCTGTAATTTAAAATAAAATGTTATGTAATTACATTAAATAGGCTGCATAGACTATAGAGCAATTCTGTATAAAACAACAGTGGATTTAACATACATTTTTAAAAGGGCATATTTTAATGTAACCTTCTCCCTCTACACACTTTGGTCAATTCAAGAATAATTCATGCAATTGTATATTGTTAATTTGAAAGCATTAAAAGTGCTGTTGTCTCTCCTTTCTTGTATTGTTCAAGTGGTTGAGGTTGATATGGGATTTAGTCATTATTAATAAGTAGACCAATACTTTCTAAAGATATAATTACATTAATCTAATTACACTGTTGAAGATGTTATTAGTTAGTAATTAATAACTATTTTAGAGTAACTTACCCAACTGTTATAATATCAGAGGTGAAACTGGAAGAACAGTAGCCTATATGTTTTTCAGCCTAATTTTTTTCATGTAGGCTAGGTGCAATCCTGCAGGCATTAAAAGAATGTGGCAGCATCTGAAAATTAAATATAAAAACATAATTCAATCAGGTAAGGTGTCATGAAACTGCACGAGGAAACAGACAGAAGAGATCCAAATGCAGGCTTTAATGAAGGATGATCCAGATAACACAACGAATACACAGGCAGAGGGTCAGAGTCCAGGTAAGCAGTCCAATACAGCAGAAGTACAATACAGGGACAAGGCAAACGGGTAAACTAGATACAGGCGAGGTGTCCAGGAAACAGGGAAACTCAGACTAGAACTGGATATAAAGAAATAGCTCAGACTTGCAGTGTGACAGTCTAACATCACTTCGCAATGAGACAAAGGAAAACCAAGGCTTAAATCAGAGAAGCTAACAAGCATAATAAAAAACAGGTGAAAGACATAAAACGTACTCGGTTACTAACGTAACCTCGGTTCTCTCTAGGAGAGGGAACGAGTACTGCGTCGAAAGAACGGGAAAGATATTTCTTTGTCGAGATTGAAGCCTAAAATTAATCCTTAATTTTGTAATATTGTAAAACGCTTTTCTGAAGCATACAACCTAGGCGGAGCAATACAGCTCACCCATTGGCTGCTCTGCCAGAAAAGCACAGCCTATGCGAGGCCAGAGACGCTGACCAATGAGGACGCTTCGCGCCCTTCTGCGTCACCTCCCGCCCAAACAGGCGTGGCCTAGGCCTATAAATACGAGCATAGCTGTCTAACACGCCGATTTTCGTCAATGAAGCGACGCAGCGTGGGCACGCACGGCCATGAGACGCAGTACTCGTTCCCTCTCCTAGAGAGAACCGAGGTTACGTTAGTAACCGAGTACGTTCTCTTACGTAGAGTTCTCTCGTACTGCGTCGAAAGAACGCTACGGGAACCCTATGCAAACCGCCGTGCGTGCTCTTGGATCGACACAGACACCTAAGGGCGCGCGCGCCCTGGTATACAAGTGCCTACCCCAAGAAGTATAGGGAGAGCGGCTAAAATAGCATCATCCCATATAGTAGTGCCTCTTAAGGCATAATAGCATATATATGTAAATATAGATATATATGAGGGGTAATAGCATGCTCATGGGACACATTGTCAGTGAGTGATGCTTAAACATTGAAGTGACCTGGGCCGCAGCGCGGGGCAGGAACACTTATACATATTAACATTGAAGTGACCTGGGCCGCAGCGCGGGGCAGGAACACTTATACATATTAAACATTGAAGTGACCTGGGCCGCAGCGCGGGGCAGGAACACTTATACATATTAACATTGAAGTGACCTGGGCCGCAGCGCGGGGCAGGAACACTTATACATAGTCTTCTAGACCGAGAGCAGTTTAGCCTGCAACGCAGGAACCTCTAGGTTATAGAACCTAATAAATGTAGACGGGGAGGCCCAGCCTGCCGCCATACAGATATCTTGTAACGAGATTCCGCTATACCAAGCCCATGAAGAGGCCATGCCTCTCGTGGAATGTGCTCTGATGCCCAAAGGGCATTCCAAACCTCTAGATGCGTAGGCTAGCGCAATGGCGTCCACTACCCATCGAGACAGACTCTGTTTCGTTGCGGCTCGTCCCTTGGAGCGCCCGCTGAACGAAACAAAGAGCTGCTCCGTCTGTCGAAAAACAGCGGAGCGGGACACGTAAGCTCTTAATGCCCTGACCGGGCAAAGGGAGCTATTTCCGTCCTCTGAGGCCGGCAGGGCCGACAGGGAGATGACCTGAGCCCTGAACGGTGTGTTGAGGGACTTAGGCACGTACCCATGCTTCGGTTTCAATACGACTATAGAGTCGTTTTGCCCGAACTCCATACAAGAAGCTCTCACTGAGAGCGCTTGCAAGTCTCCCACACGCTTCACTGAAGCGAGAGCCAAAAGAAACACGGTCTTGAGAGACAGGTGTTTCATGTCAACTGAGTGAATAGGCTCGAAAGGGGCCCCTTTCATAGCGTTCAACACTGTAGGAAGGTCCCAAACGGGGACTGAAGGAGGCCTTGGAGGGTTTAACCTCCTGGCGCCTCTCAGGAAGCGGACCACCAGGTCGTTCCTGCCTAGTGAACGGCCAAGCGTTGGATTAACGAACGCTGATATGGCAGCCACATAGACTTTGAGCGTGGATGGGGTTCTTCCCTTATCCAATAGCTCTTGCAAGAAGGAGAGAATCTCCGGTTCTCCACACTGAAGTGGTGACAGACCTTGATCTGAACACCATCCAGAGAACACCGACCATTTGGAAGCGTAGAGCCGTCTAGTAGACGGAGCCCTAGCTTGTTCGATCGTGTCTAACACTCCTCTTGGGAGGTTAGCGGGTACCCGTTTATGGCCCATACGTGTAGGGACCAAAGCTCGGGGTGAGGATGCAGAATCGAGCCCTTGGCCTGTGAGAGGAGGTCTCTCCTCACTGGAATCGGCCACGGGGCAGTACTTTTCAGTCGCATCAAAGCTGGGAACCAGGTCTGATTCGTCCAGAATGGAGCAACTAGCAGTACTGAGCATCCGCTCTCCTTGATACGCTCCAGCACTTGAGGCAGGAGTGAGACAGGAGGAAAAGCATAGAGCGGGCGGCGGGGCCAGACTCTGGCCAGCGCGTTCGCGCTCTTCGAAAAGAATTCTGGGCAGTGAGCGTTTTCCTGGTTTGCAAACAGGTCTATTTCCGCTCTGCCGAACGTTTTCCACAGCAGACGCACTGTCTGTGTGTGTAGGGACCACTCTCCCGTAGGAACGTTGTTCCGTGAGAGTCTGTCCGGGCCTACGTTCAAGTGGCCTGGCACGTGCATTGCTCTTAACGAGCGCAGGTTGTGCTGGGCCCACACCAGTATGCGTTCCGCTAACCTGAATAGGTTCCGGGATCTCACGCCACCCTGGCGGTTTATGTAGGCTACTACCGACATGTTGTCCGAGCGGACCAGGACGTGGTGTCCTTTTATCCGGGGACAGAAGCGCCTCAGCGCAAAGTCCACTGCCATCATTTCCAGGCAGTTTATGTGCGGTAGTTTGGCTCGCTCTGCCCACTGGCCAAAGAGCGGTCTGCCGTCGAGCAGTGCTCCCCAGCCTGAGGTGGACGCGTCCGTGGACACCACCTTCAGGCTCGAGGAAGTCCCCAGGCTTACACCTGACCGGTACCAGTCTGACGCTCTCCATGGTGTCAGGGCTGAAATGCATTCCTGAGTGACCTTGAGGCGATAACGACCGTGTAACCATGCTCGGCGCGGTACGCGCGCTCTCAACCAGAACTGTAGTGGGCGCATGCGCAGCAGGCCCAACTGCAGCACTGTTGAGGCTGAGGCCATGAGGCCCAGCATTTTCTGAAATCTCCTGAGTGGCACTATGTGGCCGCTGCGGAAGGATTTCGCCATTTGCAGGGTATTTCGCCTGCGCTGTGATGACAGCTGTGCTGTCATAGACAGTGAGTTCAGATCCAGTCCTAAAAAGGAGATCCTTTGACTGGGAAACAGTGAACTTTTCTCCCAATTGACTCTCAGACCTAAGCACTCGAGGTGATCGAGTATTAGTGTCTTGTGGTGAGCGAGTTCTGACGGCGATTGAGCCAGAATTAGCCAATCGTCCAAATAGTTCAGAATTCGAACGCCCCGGAGTCTCAGGGGTGCCAGCGCCGCGTCCATGCACACTGTAAATGTACGAGGTGCTAGAGACAGGCCGAATGGCAGGACTGTGTACTGATATGCCCGGCCCTCGAAGGCGAATCTCAAAAATCGCCTGTGACGTGACGCAATTTGTATGTGAAAATACGCGTCTTTCAGATCTATTGCCATAAACCAGTCTCCTCGGCGAATTTGCGCGAGGATACTTCTGGTCGTGAGCATTCTGAACTTCCGCTTTGTTAGCGTTTTGTTCAGACGCCTTAGATCTAAAATGGGTCTGAGACCCCCGTCTTTCTTCGGTACCAGGAAATATCTGCTGTACAGACCCCCTTCGCTCTGAGCTTGAGATAAAGGCTCTACGGCCCCTTTGCTCAATAGCTTCGCTATTTCGGCTCGAAGTAGATGTGCTACTTCTGTTTTTACCGTGGTTTCGACTTTTCCCGTGAAACGGGGAGGCCGTCGATGAAACTGTAGCGAATAGCCTCTTTTTATAGTCTCTAGCACCCATTCTGAGACCCCGGGTAGTCCTTCCCATGCATCTGCACGTGTGACTAGGGGTTGAATGTAATCTGGGCTCTGGTCGCGAAATGGCGGCGACACGAGAGCAACCGTGTGCTGTAACATGGACGCCGTGGCGTCTGAGGCGGGGGACATGTTTAACACAGTATGCGTCCCGCGCGCGCTCGACTCTCTGAGTTGAGAGAGAGCACGCGGGGCGAGCCCTACGGGGCTCGTTATGTTTGTGAATAAACGTGGGCGCTTGGTAGCGGGCACATTTATAACACCGGGGACACTGTGTTTGTGTACTGACTGACCGTTCGTTAGTTTCGTTTTTACAGAAACCGCGGAACGTGCAGTGTGTAGTGGTTGTGGGCACTGGACAGTGGGCACGCTCACTACACGTAAAGCACAATCGGTGTGAGCCGATTTTATGTGTGCAAACCCTGTGTTGAACGGGGCTGTGCTTGTGTGAATGAATGGGCACTGGGTGGGCATTGCAGTTACACACATTACACCATCGGCCTTGGCCGGAACACCAGAAATTAAACTCTTTTTTAGATTTATCTGGGTCGCCGTGAAAACGGCGTTTGTGTGCAGGCAAACGGGCTTTACGGCCGGTTTGTTGGCTGCTGAGTACACTGGTACAAACGCGGAACTTAGGGCTGTACAAGCGGGAATCTTTGGTGGAAGTCCGGCCGCAGCGGGACCCGAACACCGTCTTTTTCCTAGCAGGGCTAGGATGGCGCCGAGGCCTCGGGCTTGAGTGAAATCTTGGGCCGAGGACCACGCGGTGGCGGGCGGCGTCCGGCGGAGCGAGACCGTGGTCTCTCTCGGGCCTGTTGCTGCTGGGCCGGTGCGGCGGGCGCGGGGCGCTGCTGAGTTCGGGCAGGCGGCTGTTTAGGGCGGCCTGTTGCGGAACTGGAGCGCTTTGGCAGGAAATGTCTCATGGCCTGCGAAGTTTTCTGTACCTCGGCGAATCGGTCCGCGAAGTCCTTCACGGAGGATCCGAAGAGGCCAGCCGGTGAAATGGGGGCGTCGAGGAACGCAGAGCGCTCGGACTCCGCCATTTCAGAGAGAGTCAGCCATAAATGTCTCTCGGAAACAGTAGCTGTGGCCATAATCCTGCCGATGGCGTGTGCGGCGGACTTTGTAGCGCGAAGAGCTAGGTCTGTGGCGCTACGTAAGTCCGGAACACTGATCGCGCCCGGGCCTTCCTCGTCTAGCTTGCAGAGGAGGTTGGCCTGGTGGATTTGAAGCACCGCCATGGTGTGCAGCGCCGATGCAGCTTGTCCGGCGGCGGAATACACGCGGCCGTTCAGAGCTGACGATGTGCGGCAAGCTTTGGATGGTAGGACTCCCTTAGCCCGCCGTCCAGCAGAGGGTGGGCAAAGGTGAGTCGCTACAGCCTCCTCGACCGGAGGGAGAGCGTGGTAGCCTCTGTCTCGAGCACCGTCCACTACGGAGAATGCTGGCGAGGCAGAAGTACGTACTCTGGCTGAAAATGGCGCCTTCCACGATTTCGCTACCTCTTCATGAAGCTCAGGAAGAAACGGTGCGTGTCTGGAGGGGGGCGCAGCGCGGTCTCCAGAGAGGAAGCGGCCATCCAGCCGGTTGAGTGCAGGTTGCTCGGGCGTCGACCAATCAAGGCCGAGGCTCGACACGGCCTGTGTGAGCAGACGCATCAGTTCTGCCTCGATGCTGGTCTTCCCTCCTCTGCGTTCCCGAACAGCGGGGGAGGGGAGGTCCACGGAGCTCGCCCAACCCTCGCTCTCCGAAGCGAGAAGCGAACAGCAGTCATCATCTCCCTCTGATACAGCTTGCTGGTCGTCTTCCATAACGGACAAAGCGGCGTGCTGCGGCTGTTGTCCGTCGGTGAGCGACTCAAGCGAAACGTTGAGAGGAGCTAGCGGCGGCGGCGGCGATCTCCTCGTGGAGGGAGGTTCCGGGACCCGCTGAGCACGGCGCTTCTTACGGCGCGGCGCTACAGGGGGCGGTTGAGCAGCTTCGGCGAAAGATGCAAGGCGAGTCCGCAGAGTCGCGATTGGCATCATGTCGCAGTGATGGCAGCCGCCATCACCGAGAGCGATAGCTGCATGTTCCTCGCCCAAGCAGGAAACACATAGTTCGTGGTGGTCCCCGTCGATGAGCGCGGCTCGGCAGGAGCCGCAGGAAAAGCGAGACATCTTTAAAAAGACACTCGTTGCTCTTTTGTGAGGAAAAAGTGTGTGACGCGGTAGGCGAACACACACACAAAACACACACAAAACTGAAAAGGATATTCCACGCCGGAGAAGCGCAGCAGGGAACGGCGGCTGAAGGCGGCGATGACCAGCGGCTTCAGGTAAGGGCTCGTCCTGCTGAGGTGCTTGTTCCAAACGGCTGTGGCGGCTCGAATCAATCCAGCGATGCGTGCAGCTTCGTTGAATTTAAGAAAATCGGCGTGTTAGACAGCTATGCTCGTATTTATAGGCCTAGGCCACGCCTGTTTGGGCGGGAGGTGACGCAGAAGGGCGCGAAGCGTCCTCATTGGTCAGAGTCTCTGGCCTCGCATAGGCTGTGCTTTTCTGGCAGAGCAGCCAATGGGTGAGCTGTATTGCTCCGCCTAGGTTGTATGCTTCAGAAAAGCGTTTTACAATATTACAAAATTAAGGATTAATTTTAGGCTTCAATCTCGACTAAGAAATATCTTTCCCATAGCGTTCTTTCGACGCAGTACGAGAGAACTCTACGTAAGAGAACATAATCAGTCCAAGTAAAACAATAAGATGGAATGAAAAATACAGAAGGAGTGCCCCCCAGTGGCTCACGCGGGCACTCCAGCCGCTGATTGTCACATAAGGCTTGAGCATATCATGGGTATAGGCTACCTGACTTTACAAACATTTTACATATTAAATAACTAAATAGCATCCAGTGTCTAGCAGTGCAGCAGCATTTTTGGCGGGAGGGAATTCCTTCATCAGAGCCAGTCACTCCCGAAGATCCAAGGGCCTTCATAAAATGTAAGAGGTCTACATATGTGTTATTTTATATACAGGGTATTTTTGATATTTCCATTTATTTTACTTTGGATTGAGTTTTTCGTTGGTCCCAACAGATTCTGATGGTAATATCTGTATTTTGGAGCCTCCTGTCCCAACAGAACCCCCAGGCAGTTGTAAGTAGCCTACTCCATACACCAGAAATGATGACAAATAGTGTTATAAAGTGTAGTCAATCAAATGCTCATCTTCACAGGACGATGGGGATGAAGAAACAGTTTCTGCTGCCACAGAGAGGCCTACAGAGGTAATGTTAATATTATATGTCTCAGACAATCTACACATTCACATTTTTATGTGGAGTAGCCTATAGAATCTAAGTTTATATCTAAGTATAAACAGACATTCTTATCCCACCAACTTCTGGTGCACAGATGAACACACTTCAGTGATTTTCAGTAAATGCCACAGTTTAATTCTGTAGAATTTGTTTAGAACTACATGATGTAACTCTAATCTACTGTAATTTCAGTTGCCAGTTAAGGAGTTATATAGACTTCATCTTATTAATAAAAAATACAAATAAAAACAGCGATAAAAACAGCAATGAATAAATGTACAGAAAGAATGAATGAGGTGTTTAAACACCGTTTCCTCTTTAAAAAAGGGGAGGCGACCGCAAGAAACTCTGGATTACCGAAGAAAACCTGCTCCCGACCAGGTTAGGTTCACAGAGTAAGTTACCATGGTAACTGACTCTGAGTATAAGTTACCTCTCTTTCAGAAACGGGCTTGCCTTAACCTGCTTTCTCGGGTTTGATATACCTCCCATTCTGAAACGGAAAACCCAGAGTTCTCTTACGTAGAGTTCTCTCGTACTGCGTCGAAGAACGCTACGGGAAAGATATTTCTTTGTCGAGATTGAAGCCAAAAATTAATCCTTAATTTTGTAATATTGTAAAACGCTTTTCTGAAGCATACAACCTAGGCGGAGCAATACAGCTCACCCATTGGCTGCTCTGCCAGAAAAGCACAGCCTATGCGAGGCCAGGACGCTGACCAATGAGGACGCTTCGCGCCCTTCTGCGTCACCTCCCGCCCAAACAGGCGTGGCCTAGGCCTATAAATACGAGCATAGCTGTCTAACACGCCGATTTTCTTAAATTCACGAAGCTGCACGCATCGTTGGATTGGATTCGAGCCACCACAGCCGTTTGGATACAAGCACCTCAGCAGGACGCGCCTCTTACCTGAAGCCGCTGGTCATCGCCGCCTTCAGCCGCCGTTCCCTGCTGCGCTTCTCCGGCGTGGAATATCCTTTACATTATGTGTGTGTGTTTTGTGTGTGTGTTCGCCGTCGCGTCACACAGTTTTTCCACACTAAAAGAGCCGAGCGTCTTTTTCAAGATGTCTCGCACCTCCTGTGGCTCGTGTAGAGCCCCGCTCAGCGACAGGGACCACGTGCTGTGTTTCCTGCCTGTGAGTATCACGCAGCTTCAGCTCTCGTCGATGGCGGCTGCCATCGCTGTAATTTGATGCCTACGGTGACTCTGCGGACTCGCCTGGCGTTCATTTACTGAAGCTGCACCCTTTTCCGCCCGCTGTAGTGCCGCGCCGTGAAAAGCGCCGTGCTCAGCGGAGCCCGGAACCTCCCTTCACCACGAGGTGCTCGCCGCTGCTGCCGCTAGCTCCTCCGCCCGCTTCGCTGGACTCTCTGACCGACGGACAAGGGCCGCTGTGTGCCGCCGCGTCCGTCATGGATGAGGAAGATGAAGCCGTGTCTGTGAAGGACGACTGCTGTTCTCTCCTCGCTTCGGGTAGCGAGGGATGGGCGAGCTCCGAGGATCTCCCCTCCCCCGCCGCTCGTGAGCGTCGACGGAGAAAGACCAGCATCGATGCGCTTACCGGCTGGATGGCTGCTTTTCTGCAGAGGAACGTACGTTACCGTCCTCACGACCCGCGCCTTTTTCTTCCTGAATTCACGAAGAAATCGCGGAGTCCCGGAAAGCCCCGTTTTCAGCCAGGATGCGCATTTCTGCTTCGAGGAAAGCTACAGTGTTAAAATCCCGCCGCGGCCGGATTTCACTAAAATGTCTCGCTCGCACAGTCCCAACATTCGCGACCGTGCCAGTGTATTTTGCAGTCACCAAATCGGCATCAATGCCCGTTTGCCTGCACACAGACGCCGTTTTCACGACGCCCCAGGTAAATCTGAAAATGTATTTTCTGGTGTACCGGCCACGGCCGATGGTGTAATGTTTGTATCCGTAATGCCCACGACTCAGTGCCCATTCATACACACAAGCACAGCCCTGCACAATACAGGGCTTGCACACATAAAATCGACTCCTGTCGGTTGTGCTTCACATGTAAGTTAGTGAACGTGCCCGCTTTTCAGTGCCCACAATCACTACACACTGCATGTCCCGTGGTTTCTGTAAAAACGAAACGAATGTACGGTCAGTCGGTTCTGATAGACAGTACTCTCTGTGCTACACGGTGTCCCGGCCATGGCCGATGATGTAATGTGTGTAACTGTATGCCCACGACCCAGTGCCCATCTGTACACACAAGCACAGCCCCGCACAATACAGGGCTTGCACACATAAATCGACTCATTTCGATTGTGCATTATATGTAGTGAGCGTGCCCGTTTTCAAGCGCCCACAATCACTACAAGCTACATGTCACACGGTTTCTATGAAACGAAACCTATGCACGGTCAGTCAGTTCTAATAGACAGTACTTCCCAGTGCTATAAATGTACCCGCGTTCACGCACCCACATTTATTCTCAAACATGCCGAGCCGTACGGGGCTCGCACCGCGCGCTCCCTCTTTCAGCTGAGAGAGCTGAGAGCGCGCGCGGGCTGCCCGCTCGATTAAGCGCGCCCCCGCATCACGCTGCAATGGCGCCCATGTTACAGCACACGACTGCTCTCGTGTCGCCGCCATTTCGCGACCAGAGCCCGGTTTTTCAACCCGTGCAAGCACAGCCCTGAACAACACAGGGTCTGCACACATAAAATCGGCTCATGCCGATTGTGTTTTACATGTAGTGAGCGTGACCCACTGCCAAGTGCCCACAACCACTACACACTGCACGTTCCGCGGGTTTCTGTAAAAACGAAACTAACGAACGGTCAGTCAGTACACAAAAACAGTGTTCCCGGTGTTATAAATGTGCCCGCCACCAAGCGCCCACGTTTATTCACAAACATCACGAGCCCTACGGGACTCGTCCCGCGCGCTCTCTCTCGACACAGAGAGCTGAGCGCGCGCGGGATGCATACTGTGTTAAACATGCCCCCCGCCTCACACGCCACGGCGTCCATGTCACAGCACACGGTTGCTCTCGTGTCGCCGCCATTTCGCGACCAGGGCCCAGATTACATTCAACCCCTAGTCACACGTGCAGATGCATGGGAATGACTTCCCGGGGTCTCAGAATGGGTGCTAGAGACTATAAAAAGAGGCTATTCGCTACAGTTTCATCGACGCCCTCCCCGTTTCACGGAGAAAGTCGAAACTACGGTGAAAACAGAAGTAGCACATCTACTTCGAGCCGAAATAGCGAAGCTATTGAGCAAAGGGGCCATAGAGCCTTTATCTCAAGCTCAGAGCGAAGGGGGTCTGTACAGCAGATATTTTCTGGAACCGAAAAAAGACGGGGGTCTCAGACCCATTTTAGATCTCAGGCATCTGAACAAAGCGCTGACAAAGCGAAAGTTCAGAATGCTCACGACCAGAGCTATCCTCGCGCAGATTCGCCGAGGAGACTGGTTTATGGCAATAGATCTGAAAGACGCGTATTTTCATACAAATTGCGTCACGTCACAGGCGATTTTTGAGATTCGCCTTCGGGGGCCAGGCATATCAGTACACAGTCCTGCCATTCGGCCTGTCTCTAGCACCTCGTACATTTACAGTGTGCATGGACGCGGCGCTGGCACCCCTGAGACTCCGCGGCATTCGAATTCTGAATTATTTGGACGATTGGCTGATTCTAGCTCAATCACCTTCAGAACGCATCCGCCACAAGACCCTAATTCTCGATCACCTCGAGTGCTTAGGTCTGAGAGTCAATTGGGAGAAAAGTTCACTGTTTCCCAGTCAAAGGATCTCCTTTTTAGGACTGGATCTGAACTCACTGTCTATGACAGCACAGCTGTCATCACAGCGCAGGCAAAATACCCTGCAATGGCGAAATCCTTCCTCAGCGGCCACATAGTGCCACTCAGGAGATTTCAGAAAATGCTGGGCCTCATGGCCTCAGCCTCAACAGTGCTGCAGTTGGGCCTGCTGCGCATGCGCCCACTACAGTTCTGGTTGAGAGCGCGCGTACCGCGCCGAGCATGGTTACACGGTCGTTATCGCCTCAAGGTCACTCAGGAATGCATTTCAGCCCTGACACCATGGAGAGCGTCAGACTGGTACCGGTCAGGTGTAAGCCTGGGGACTTCCTCGAGCCTGAAGGTGGTGTCCACGGACGCGTCCACCTCAGGCTGGGGAGCACTGCTCGACGGCAGTCCGCTCTTTGGCCAGTGGTCAGAGCGAGCCGAACTACCGCACATAAACTGCCTGGAAATGATGGCAGTGGACTTTGCGCTGAGGCGCTTCTGTCCCCGGATATAAGGACACCACGTCCTGGTCCGCTCGGACAACATGTCGGTAGTAGCCTACATAAACCGCCAGGGTGGCGTGAGATCCCGGAACCTATTCAGGTTAGCGGAACGCATACTGGTGTGGGCCCAGCACAACCTGCGCTCGTTAAGAGCAATGCACGTGCCAGGTCACTTGAACGTAGGCCCGGACAGACTCTCACGGAACAACGTTCCTACGGGAGAGTGGTCCCTACACACACAGACAGTGCGTCTGCTGTGGAAAACGTTCGGCAGAGCGGAAATAGACCTGTTTGCAAACCAGGAAAACGCTCATTGCCCAGAATTCTTTTCGAAGAGCGCGAACGCGCTGGCCAGAGTCTGGCCCCGCCGCCCGCTCTATGCTTTTCCTCCTGTCTCACTCCTGCCTCAAGTGCTGGAGCGTATCAAGGAGAGCGGATGCTCAGTACTGCTAGTTGCTCCATTCTGGACGAATCAGACCTGGTTCCCAGCTTTGATGCGACTGAAAAGTACTGCCCCGTGGCCGATTCCAGTGAGGAGAGACCTCCTCTCACAGGCCAAGGGCTCGATTCTGCATCCTCACCCCGAGCTTTGGTCCCTACACGTATGGGCCATAAACGGGTACCCGCTAACCTCCCAAGAGGAGCGTTAGACACGATCGAACAAGCTAGGGCTCCGTCTACTAGACGGCTCTACGCTTCCAAATGGTCGGTGTTCTCTGGATGGTGTTCAGATCAAGGTCTGTCACCACTTCAGTGTGGAGAACCGGAGATTCTCTCCTTCTTGCAAGAGCTATTGGATAAGGGAAGAACCCCATCCACGCTCAAAGTCTATGTGGCTGCCATATCAGCGTTCGTTAATCCAACGCTTGGCCGTTCACTAGGCAGGAACGACCTGGTGGTCCGCTTCCTGAGAGGCGCCAGGAGGTTAAACCCTCCAAGGCCTCCTTCAGTCCCCGTTTGGGACCTTTCTACAGTGTTGAACGCTATGAAAGGGGCCCCTTTCGAGCCTATTCACTCAGTTGACATGAAACACCTGTCTCTCAAGACCGTGTTTCTTTTGGCTCTCGCTTCAGTGAAGCGTGTGGGAGACTTGCAAGCGCTCTCAGTGAGAGCTTCTTGTATGGAGTTCGGGCCAAACGACTCTATAGTCGTATTGAAACCGAAGCATGGGTACGTGCCTAAGTCCCTCAACACACCGTTCAGGGCTCAGGTCATCTCCCTGTCGGCCATGCCGGCCTCAGAGGACGGAAATAGCTCCCTTTGCCCGGTCAGGGCATTAAGAGCTTACGTGTCCCGCTCCGCTGTTTTTCGACAGACGGAGCAGCTCTTTGTTTCGTTCAGCGGGCGCTCCAAGGAGCCGCAACGAAACAGAGTCTATCTCGATGGGTAGTGGACGCCATTGCGCTAGCCTACGCATCTAGAGGCTTGGAATGCCCTTTGGGCATCAGAGCACATTCCACGAGAGGCATGGCCTCTTCATGGGCTTGGTATAGCGGAATCTCGTTACATGATATCTGTATGGCGGCAGGCTGGGCCTCCCCGTCTACATTTATTAGGTTCTGTAACCTAGAGGTTCCTGCGTTGCAGGCTAAACTGCTCTCGGTCTAGAAGACTATGTATAAGTGTTCCTGCCCCGCGCTGCGGCCCAGGTCACTTCAATGGTAATATGTACAAGTGCTCCTGCCCCGCGCTGCGGCCCAGGTCACTTCAATGCCTAATATGTATAAGTGTTCCTGCCCCGCGCTGCGGCCCAGGTCACTTCAATGTTTAAGCATCACTCACTGACAATGTGTCCCATGAGCATGCTATTACCCTTCATATATATCTATATTTACATATATATGCTATTATGCCTTAAGAGGCACTACTATAAGGGATGATGCTATTTAGCCGCTCTCCCTATACTTCTTGGGGTAGGCGCTTGTATACCAGGGCGCGCGCGCCCTTAGGTGTCTGTGTCGATCCAAGAACACGCACGGCGGTTTGCATAGGGTTCCCGTAGCGTTCTTCGACGCAGTACGAGAGAACTCTACGTAAGAGAACGTACTCGGTTACTAACGTAACCTCGGTTCTCTCTAGGAGAGGGAACGAGTACTGCGTCTCATGCCGTGCGTGTCCACGCTGCGTCGCTTCATTGACGAAAATCGGCGTGTTAGACAGCTATGCTCGTATTTATAGGCCTAGGCCACGCCTGTTTGGGCGGGAGGTGACGCAGAAGGGCGCGAAGCGTCCTCATTGGTCAGCGTCCTGGCCTCGCATAGGCTGTGCTTTTCTGGCAGAGCAGCCAATGGGTGAGCTGTATTGCTCCGCCTAGGTTGTATGCTTCAGAAAAGCGTTTTACAATATTACAAAATTAAGGATTAATTTTTGGCTTCAATCTCGACAAAGAAATATCTTTCCCGTAGCGTTCTTCGACGCAGTACTCGTTCCCTCTCCTAGAGAGAACCGAGGTTACGTTAGTAACCGAGTACGTTTCCCTCATTTCAGGGTTAACATTCTCACTTAAGTTTTCACTTAACCTCCTTTCTGAAACAGGCCCCAGGAGTCAAACATTTTTTTTTTTTAAAACCTTTATTTAACCAGAAAAGAAGACTCACTGAGATTAAAATCTCTTTTACGGGAGTGTCCTGGCCAAGATAGGCAGCTGAGGTTACATAGACAATTTTTACATCGAAGTTACAACACACATAAACAAACAAACAAACATCATTACATAAATATAAAACATGCATCTGGTTAGAAACATTTACACACCATTATTTTACTCTGATGATTGTTTAATAAATATTTAAATTGACCACAAGATACAACATTTTTGGTAACACTTTACAAAAAGGTTCATTAGTTAACTACATTAGTTAACATTAACTAGTAATGAACTGCACAAATAAAGCATTTATTAATCTTTGTTAATGTTAATTTAAACATTTACTAATACTTTATTAAAATCTTGTCAACATGAGTTGATGCACTGTGAACATGAACAAACAATGAACAGCTTTATTTCTATTAACTAACATTAACAAAGATTAATAAATACTGTAACAAATGTATTGCTCATTGTTAGTTCATGTTAATTAATACATCAACTAAGGTTTAATAAATGAACCTTATTGTAAAGTGTTACCACATTTTTGAACTTCCTCTCAGTCTGGAGAAGATTCCAATCCGAGGCCGGGGTATAAAAGAGGTTTTACCCATTTCGGTCCAGCAAAAGGCACACACAGATTGTGGGTCGAATTAGAGCGTAATGAGTAATTACCAGGCAACTTCTGTTTAATAAGACAGCAAAGATAAGAGGGCAGATAACCTTAGTTGACAAAGTTCTCCATACTTCCAAAAGCTGTGAAAAAATTAATAAAAGGATCTAACCTCGAACTAACTAAGGGGACATTTACACAACACCGGTTTCAACTAAAAACGTAAAACTTTTTATGCGATTTAGCTATTTATTTACGACAACAGCGTTTTGGGGGCCTGAAAACACAGACATTTGAAAAACGTGTTCTCAGAGAGGCACAAAATCAAGACCTTTGTGCCCTGCTGGTGGAACCTGACTAACTCAACCCGAGCTGCTGAGTCTTTAGCTATCTTCGAGAAACAGCATCTTTTTCCAACCTTACTTATAGAGTAATAAGCATGGAACTGAACCTGATCTTGTACACAGCGATAATTAAAGCAACAGTGCTACCCACTGAGCCACCTAGGTGATGATTTATAGAAGAAACATGTTAAATGAATAAATATACCCACAGATCAAAAGACTTCATTCTAACACACTTGTTTTTTGCTTTTGTCAGCTTATCCAACATACACCAAACTTCCGCAAACACATATCTAATCAGTTGTTCAAATCACAAACATGAACAGAATTTTGCAACAGACTTTCATGCACATTCAGGAATAAAACTTTATTTACACATGTCACAGTGACTCTGAGATCATGACATGAATGTCAGGAAGAATAAACTAAGCATGTTTAAACTTTCCCAGACTTCCTTCCAGATCAGCTCAATTTAAAATTTAGGCTATATGAATTATTTCAAAGATGTCTTATAGAGTATATAGAAATGGGTTTATCTGTGAGAAATGAGCAGAGAATTATCAGACCCAGAAATTTATCAACCATTTTCTGTTTCTGTCAGTCTTCCCTTCCCTTTAACATCATCAGCTCCTCCTCTGCTATAACTTCAGTGATCACACAAACTGTATGGAACAGTTGTCTACAAAGATGTGTTCTTCTTCCACAGGCTTATGAGCAAACTAGGTTCATTACACTGAGAGAATGAACAGTGTCTAGAATTGCAAAGCACTAGATTCCATCCTGAATGTGAACATGGGATTGGCACAACTCCTGGTTTCAGTGATATGAGTGTCCAGATCCTCACCAGTTTCTACAATTGAGATATTGAGACCAACACAAAATTCACTGGTATGAAGCAACTTGCTAAAAGAAAGAAGAGGAACTACCAACAAAATCCACACCCATCAGTCTAAACTATAGTTTAGAAGTTCAGAAATGATCACTAGTGGTGGGTTGAACCGGTGTTGTCAAACTAAACGTTTTCCCACATTGAGCAGTCATATGTTTCTAAACCTTTAAACAGTGAGCTCTGTGGAAAACATGCAATACAACCCCACAGCCCACAGCCATTGCTCAATAAAACCCCAAAGATTACGCAAAGAGTACAATATTATTCAGAATACTTGGGAAACAAAGGTGGTATTGGAAACAATATTTCATATGTTGCTTAAATGTTTAGGAGGACAAATTAAAGATTTGTTTTCTCTGCACCGAAATGATCAGTGAACACACATACAAAACAGATGTTTACTCTATATGATGTAATATTCTTAGATTGTATTACACATTATTAAAATGTCAGTGAAAACTGATCAGGTGGATTTACAATAATTTCCTCTTATTTTATATAATCAAAAGGTGATCATAATCGTGTGTGTGTGTGTGTGTGTGTGTGTGTGTGTGTGTGTGGTCTCTGAGATGAAACTGATCGTCTGATTCACCATGTCTAAAATAACAGGATTTAATAGATATGCTTGTGTTTTGTTTTATTTCACAGATTATTATAGTGATAATTAATTGTAGAAAGAGAGTTTACAGTTTGAGTTTTGTTTGATTTGAAGTCTTCTGTAAACAAAATTATTGAAGGATTTAAGTTAGAAAAGTATTTACAATTAAAAATATATATTATGTTTTGGGTATTCGTTTTTATACTGCGAGTCATGTCCCCCCAGATGGCAGATGGACATTTTCCTCAGATGTGCAGCAGACATGAGTGTCAGCCACTCCTGGTACCTGAAAAAAAACATTTGAATTATCATTGTTATACATTAATAAATGAAAACTACATAACTCTGTGACAATAGGACATACTCCATATAAAAAGTTCTAAATAAAACGGTATTTACAAACACCTCAATGACTCTGAGATCATGACATGAATGTCAGGAAGAATAAACTAAGCACGTTCACGCTAACTATTTTCCAGGTTAAAATGACAAAAGAAGAACTGTCTTTTGAATGTTGTCAGGGATTCTGCATTCCGGATGAGGGTGGGGAGATCATTCCACCAGCAATAAACCATGAATAAAAATGTTCTGGAGAGTGATTTTGTGGCTCTCTGTGATATGGGCTCTTATGGGCTCGTTGAAGACAAGACGAGCTGCAGCTTTTTGAATCATTTGTAGAGGTTTAATTGACTTTATGCACAACTGCACTACTTCCTGAACTTTAGCCAGCTCCTTTGTTACCTGTCTGAGATTATTGGACAAACTGATTAATCCAGGTGTGTCTGATTATTGTTGTTGGTCAGGCACACCTGGATTAATCAGTTTGTCCAATAATGGCAGACAGGAAACAAAGGAGCTGGCTAAAGTTCAGGAAGTAGTGCAGCTGTGCATGAAGTCCATTGCACACAATGGAAGTCCAACCAGAAGAGCATTGCCGTAATCAAGCCTAGAAATGACCAGGGCCGGACGAGAAGTTGTATTGCATGCTCAGTTAGGAAAGGCCTGATCTTCCTGAGGTTGTGCAGTGCAAACCTGCATGATCAAGCTGTCTTTGCAATGTGGTCTGTGAAGGTCAGCTGGCCATCAAATATTTCTTCAAGATTTGTGACCGAACTTGATGAATCTAGCTGGATGGTGAAATCGAGCAGGTGGATTGGCAGGGAAGACGAGAAGCTCAGTCTTTGGCAGGTTGAGCTGCAGGTGATGTTTCTTCCATGCCGAGATGTCTGCCAGACAGCTTGAGATACGAGCAGCTACTGTGGGATCATCTGGTTGAAATGAGAGGAAGAGCTTGGTGTCATCGGTGTCATTCGAGTCCGTTGAACAGGCTCTGCAGGGCTCACAGTAATCCTGAATTTTAAGTGTTTTATTTCAACTTATGTACTTACATTTTTTAAAATATCCATCCAGAGACTCTATATCTTATAAAATACCTAGTGAAAAACAGTGGATGGTTTTCATAAAAACTGATTTTTGTTGGATACAATCTCGGCCTACTTGGTCAGCTGAAGCCTGAGGATTTCCTAGTAGAGAACCTTCAGCACACTATGCCACCCAAGAAGGACCAAAGCAGCAACCAAAGTAATGGAGAGGAGATGGTTTCGCTCTCACAGATGCGGGATCTAATGAGTCAACAAAAGGATCTGTTTATGCAACTTCTACAGCAGCAAGAAAGCAACTTTAAGACTGCTGTGGAATTAATTGTGTACAATGTGAACACTAGGATAGACAAATTGATCAAGGAGACACAGGAGCTGAGAAGCAGCTTGCAATTCTCCCAAAAAGACATTGAAGATCTATTAAAGAAAAATGAGAAAACTGAGTCAGAAAGAACAATTGCTTGTGCTGAAACCAAAATAATGCAGGGGAGATTGGCAGAGATTACTGAGAAAGCGGATTATTTGGAGGGTCAAACAAGAAGGAATAACCTTGTTGTGGATGGCATTCCTGAGGCCCAGAATGAAAACTGGAAGGAGACTGAGGACAAAGTCAGGTATGTGATAAATGAGAAACTTCACCTGGACAGTAGTCAGATGGTGATTGAACGTGCACATAGGACTGGCAATCCATCCGGATATTCTGGAAAAAGACCTAGGCCTATCATGGTCAAATTCCTCAGATACAAAGATAAAATGGCTGTTCTAGGAAAGACCAAGGATCTGAAAGGCACCAACATCTATGTGAATGAGGACTACACTGAAGCCGTCAGGCAAAAGCGAAAGGAACTCATTCCAGCCATGAAAGCTGCCAGAGAACGAGGTGACGCCTACATCCGACATGACAAGCTTATTGTCCATCCCCCTGCCCAAAAGCATAAGGATAGGAATGGCACCAACAGCCAGGAGTTGGAGCCAAGAGCTGGAACGAGAGACTAGTCCTCTGGTTTTTCTTAACTTGAGGTCATATAGACTGAACTGATTTTAAAAATAATAATAATTATGGATAGTAGGCCTTTGGATGATAAGCATCTCCTCTCGGTTTCAAAGGGTCTTGTTTTGGCCCATTTGAATGTCTGCAGCATCAGAAATAAGGTATTTGAACTTAATCATCTAATTAAAGAAAACACCATTCATATATTGGCAGTATCGGAGACTCACCTGGATGCTACTGTTTTTGATACAGAGATTTCCATTGATGGCTATAATATTTTCAGAAGGGACAGGAATAAACATGGGGGTGGCATGGCATTATATATCAGAGATAACTTAACGGCAACACTGTGCTCTGAGTTTATCACAGATGATTTGGAATCGTTATGGGTTAAAGTGCATCTTCCTCACCTAAAGCCGGTGTTAATCGGTTGCTGCTATAGACCTCCTGGGACTGATGTGCAATACCTGAATAATTTATGTGATTTAATTGACAGAGTTACAGATGTTAATGGTGATATTTTTTTACTCGGGGATATGAACATTGACTGGTTTGCGAATCAATGTCCAATGAAACAAAAGATAGTTTCATTGATAGCTGCTTGTAATCTGTCTCAGATGATCTCTCAACCAACCAGAGTCTTTACTAATAGTGCTGGACATACTTCTGCCACTTGCATAGACCATATTTATACAAATATTCCTGAATGCTGCACTAAACCAGTTTCTCGATCTGTGGGTTTTAGTGACCATAATATCATAGCAATTACCAGGAAAACTAAAATTCCAAAATGTAAAGTCAATATAGTACATAAAAGGATTTCTAAGAAATTTATTCCGGAATGTTTTTTGGAGGATGTTGGTGGTATTGATTGGACTGATGTGTATGTTGCTGAGGAGCCTGAGGCTGCCTTAAATATTTTTATGGAAAGATTTATGAAGATTGTTGACAGGCATGCCCCTATAAGAAAGTGTATTGTAAAAGCGAGACCAGCCCCATGGCTGAATGAGACTATAAAGAGCCTCATGAAGGATAGAGATAAAGCCAAATCTATATTAGTAAGGACTGGATTGGTGGAGGATAGATTAATGTACTGTAGACTGAGAAATCAGGTTACTAAATTAAATAGATAGATGAAAAGAGAATATTACATGCAGAGAATAAATGCTGTAAAGCAAGATGGTAAAGAGCTATGGAAAACCCTTAATGAAATAATGGGGAGGCGGACATCTGGTAGGGCTTCCTTTATGGAGTCAGAAGGCAAGTTTTTGACCAAACCATCTGATATAGCGAATTATTTTAATGATTTTTATATAAATAAGGTGCATGCATTAAGGCAGAATATGGACAATACTGATTCTAATTACCTAAAGCTCATAAAAGATGATGTGATGTTAAATAAAAGTTGCACTTTCCAGTTTAATAGTGTAGAGGAGCAGGAAGTAAGAAAATTGTTGAAGTCCCTGCCCGAACACAGCTCAGTGGGTACTGACATGCTGGACAGTAAAGTACTTGGCTTGGCAGCTGATTATGTTTGCGGTCCGTTATGTCAAATATTAAATGACTGTTTAATGAAAGGAGTTTTTCCCACTATTTGGAAAGAAGGTAAAATTATTCCCTTACCTTGGACTTGGAGAACAACAAGGAACTGATGTACCTGTTTATCTGCATGTTCTTCATGGTCAGTGTTTCTGTAACTTTTTAAATAATACCTTAAAACTCACGTGTAATGAAAAGAGTGATATCTGTAGTGTCTTATTTTCTGTTTCAGTTTCTTCATCATCCTCACAGACTGAGATCAGATCAGGCTCTGTAAGACTCTCCTGTCAGTTGTATTCATATAGAGACTCTTGTGATACTTTGATCAGTTCTGAGGGACTTCAGCTGATCTGGGTGAATCCGGCTGGTGTTAGTGTGATGACAGACTCCAGATATCAGATATTATTCTCCTCAACACAGTGTATCAGCACTCTGACTACAACACTCCTGAATGAAGATCACAACAGAGAGTTTAGATGTCAGGTTACTCAGAGAAATCAACCGAAGACCTCAGCCACATATACTGTCAAGTATTCAGGTAAATTGCTGTTATTTATAAAGTTACTTATTTTTAACTTTGTATTGATCATCAAGAATAAAATAAAGATATATTCTACAGTAGAATGCATCTGAAAATTAATATTTTACAGCTCCAACAGATACAAAGACACTGACTCCAGCCACCAGCTCAACCACAACTGTAAATAAACCAGTAACTTCTACACAACCAGGTACATAATCAACTGTTGAATGTTTATTAATGAATGTACTGTACATTTCAATATATTTTTGTATGTATGTCTTTCTCATTTGAATGGTTTCCAGTAGCTCCAGTAGTTTGAAAAAGGTATGTCCATAACTTGATGGTGTTCATGCATTCAATAATTATCTTTGTATTTCCACGATATGGCACATCTAAACCAAAATCCATATCGTCAGCTACATCATCAGCACTGCTCCTAGCCAGTACATCAAACTCTGAGAATACAACAAGACCTAAAGCACCAACACCTCCAGAAGAAGGTATGTACTGTATGTCATTCTCTTTTTCTTTTGTCATAGAATTTGTATTGTTGCAAACTGCATTTTTACATTTTATACCACCCCACCCACCATAAACAACCCTACCCAGCCCCAACAAAGCAATCCCCAATCTGATCAACAAGACATCTGAAGATCAAGAAAAAGAAAAAGAAAAGAAAAAGATGTGCATACATTAATATACACCTACTTACAAGCAAGGATACATGCATAATTTAGATAATATTAGTAAAACAAAAACAAAAAAACATATATACTCCAGCTCAATCCACGTCTAAGGTTTGTAAGTCATTAAAGAATGTAATAAATTGTTGATAATTTTTTTTAAAGATTCCCCCATACCTCTAATATTGTACTTAATTTTTTCAAGTAAAAAAAAAAAAAAGGCCAAATCTTTGAGCCAAACTGAAATAGAAGGGGGTTGTGGCAAGGTCCAAGATAACAGTATTCTGCGCCTAGCGAGAAGAGATGCAAAAGCTACGGCATCAGCCTGTTGAAGGTTGACGCCGAGATGAAACACCAAAGGTTGCAATCAAAGGGCAAACAGCTCACTTGATCCCTAGAACATCAGAAACTATTTGAAAGAAAGAATTCCGTTTTATTTCGTATAGGAGCCATGGTTGATGCCAAGGTAAATTTAAAATGACGCCGAAATTGAAAAAATATTTTGAGAGAAGAGTTTGGTCTAAATCCGGTTTGTTCTGTCATTCTCATTTAAGTGACTTTTTAGTATGTAAATAACTAATTTTGCTTTGAAGATATTAGAGTAAAGCTGATCACAAACATTGACCGTTTAATTTGTAACACTTTTTTCTGTGTTAATAAAAATTGTATTTTGTCAATAAAAATAAATCAATAAATAAAAACAACATGACATTATTGGTATGTGAAAAGTAACTCTTTAATCATGTCAATCCAAAACAATCATGTCTGTGTTTACTAACATGCATTTAGTAAACATACAACATACAATATACACTTTGTTTGCAAGTGTGTCAGTACTTGTGGTTTTTATATTTTTGTTTAAAATGACACAGTAATACGTTCTGCTTCTGTTTTCATCTGGATCTGAGTGTGTCCCTCTATATTGTCTCTCCTCTAGTGATTGTGATTGTTGTTGTTGCTGCTGCATTGGCTGTTCTCCTTCCTGCTGTTATTCTTTGGGTGGTTTGCAAAAAAAGAGGTGGTAAGTTTTACATTTTAGTTTTATCATATAAATATTAATTTAAAAAGATGTGATGATAATTTTTTTTTTGAAGTGGTAAACCTGAACTATAGTTTGTGACACTTCATTTCTGAAAATTTGGTCATCATTTACTAACCCTGATGTTTTTCTGAATCTGTATGACTTACTTTCTTCTGTGAAATGTAAAAGAAGATATTTTGAGTTTGTCCATACAATGGAAGTCAATGGTAACCAAAACGGTTTGTTTGCCAACATTCTTCAAAATGTCTTATTCTTTTTGTGTTCAACATGACATTAGGCTGAGTTAATGATGACAGAATTTTCATTTTGAGGTCAATGAATAATTTAAAAAGACAAATATAAATTTACTATTCATACATCATTAGAATTTTTCTAAATAATTGTCAATATCAATTATCAGTCTGCCATTATTAATGACATGCTGTACTTTACTTTTGTTTTTGTGATAATTATTCCTCAGATATTAGAAGAGGGACTAATGACTCTGTGGTAAGTATCAAAATATTAAAGACCAGTGATGTTGATCCATGAGCTATTTTTTTGCTGTCCAATATGTGTACTGTGTTCACTCACCTTAGATAAACGCAACAGCAAACCTTAGAATATTGTTTCTTGTCTAAAGGTTACAAATATTAATAAATATAATGGAACCAATGATACAATCAACATCTCCATTAATCCTACTGCCAGCGCCAATGTAAGTGACCCATATGATTCATCTTCAATATGCGATTCATATCTGTGTATATTTGACAGTTTCTGTAGCCCATATTATCCCTCGTAATGTTAAGTATACTATAATGTACATTATGATTGTTACACAGCTACTCACCAACACTGCAATGTAGGCCTAATCAGACTAGCAAAACGATGAACACTGCAATGATTAAAGAGGTCATGATATGGATTTTTAAAATTATTTTAAATATTCCTTGAGGTTCACTTATAGTGTTAATAAAGGTTTTGCACAAGAAAATAAGTAGGCTATATATGCAAAAATATATATATATATTTTCAGTTCTCATTCTAAGCAGGTCTAAAATGATACATTTTTAGGCGCGGCTCTTTTAAGGCTTGTCATCAAACAGCCAATATTATGATTGGCTAACATCATTGCATAGAACAAACATATAATCTTCCGACGCAATCCAGGACACCATTAAAATAAACCATCCACTTGTTCCTGACCCAGGGTCCTGTACAGAGACGCAAACTAGCTGTTTAAACTGTACGCCTCAAGGCGAACGTTCTTTCAATCTTTCATTTGTCCTGATGTTGACAGACTCAAGTGCGTGGAGTATGTCAGAAACTCTATGCACATCTGTATCCAGTGTATAGTGTCAGTGATTATCATGGGTTCTATTTGCTTTGGACACGACACTCACAAGTTCAGCGACTGAATGCCAGTGGGCGGGGCTATGGAACAATGATGCATAACTATTCGTCGATGTCTTACTCTGGGGCAAGTCATATGCAAATGGTTTTTGTTTGTGTGTCGTCACAAATCCCACAATCTTCAAATAAACCGTTTTAAGCTTTAATAAAGGACATGAAACTTGCAAGATGCTGTAATGGTACAAATACCTCTTATATGTCAAAATGGATTTCTCATGTCATGACCCCTTTAATCTCAAGTCCTCTGAGGCACTACCATCATTAACTGAGACAAGATGGTGGCAGTTGGATTTGTATAAAACGAAAAAACTATATTGATTTTACACAACAATTGGACAAGATTTAAAAGATGTGTTCAATTCTAATTTGAATACGCCACATTTGAAATAGCAATGACGTCTTGGGCTTTTTCTGAGAAGTTATTAACATGAAATGCAGCACTATTTCGTGATATTCCCTTTTTCAATAATGAATAAGTTAATTATAAAAAGAGTAACTTATTTTAGCCACAATATTTCCACGATATTTAAATTTTCACAAGGTCACAACATAACACACCGAGCAGCAGAGGTGTTTCATTCCTCAATGAATCAGCATTTTGAATAAATCGCTTGAATAAATAATTCAATGACAAGTGTGGATATCTGCAGCCAGGTAGGAGTAATGAGCATACCGAAAGGTAGGGGGCGTTCCAAAAGGTCTTTACAATTGGTCCCGTAAACTGCCTGTTAGGGTTATAGGTTCATTTCTGTTGTAGCGTTGTATAGGCTATCTTCGGCACGCCATAACTCCGATCAGCAGTTATCCCTGTCTCGGACCGGTCACCCCCTACCTGCAAAACGATTTAATGTACAGAAAGAGTCACTGAATCCCCACCACTAACCAACACAGACAAGCAAAGTAACAGTCAGTAAAAGTCCTGTTACAAATATATATTCACAAAACCTTTAGGTGAAAATGCCACACGAAACAACATATTTAAAAACATTTGCAGCACCTGCATAATAACTAGCCTACTTTTCAAAGTAGTGATGGATTTTGTACTTTAGTTCACCATGTTTCCACTGATGTTTAGGAGCAGAAAGACGTGACTTATACGGAGATTGCCACATTCAGTAAAAACCAAGGCAAAAATAACAAGGTGGGTAAACACTTCTTTGTACTTCCATCACCTTCTCTCAAAACTGACAATATGTGTTGTTCATGATGGTGATGATAAAGTGACTTACGCTTCCATCAGAGGAGCAACATCTGGACCTCAGGATAACGGCAGTCAACTTTATGCCTCTGTGAACAAGAACCTTCACAAATAACTGAATCAGTTATTAATTATACAAATACCTCATGATATCATCAGCAGAGAAATGCCTATAATTGACTTTAACCTGTTGACGTGGCGTCTCCGTTACCTCCTTCAGGGAACGAGGGTTACCATACGTAACCGAGATGTTTGTCTTTCACATGTTAACAAACAAACTCAAGTAATCATATTTATTAGTAGGAGTTTAAGGATTTTTATTTCATTGTAATTGTATTTGTTGATCAAGAGAACAATTTTAAATAATAAATAATTCCAAATCTTCCATTTTCTCTTATTTGTTTGCCCCTTCATTCTCCAGTAATTGTTTTTAATAGTAATAGGCTACTGTTTTACGTACAACATCCTCATTTGTAACTAAGGCAGAGATGATCGAAACTGTTCAACTCAGCAGAGCTGTAGAGGAAGCGCCGTTGTCATATTCTGCACTGTCAGCCGATCATCGTTGCGGTGACTGCGTACTAGAAAAGTAAGAAGAAAAATGGGCTTTTCACTACTCCCATAATGTATGATTGCATAAAAAAACATTCATAGTCAAACGTGGTTGCTAAGAAAAGTGCTGAGGTGAATTTTTGAGCCACCGAGTGGTTTAAAGGAAAATAAAGCCAAAAGCGCCTTTTACCCCGGTGTGCCTTTGGCAGCCCCATGTACCCTGCAGTCAACAAAATGCTCATCACATCGATTACAAAAGTGTCAGATTCAATTCAGTCAAGTGAAACATTTGTCAGAAATAAAACATATTGGATGAACAGAAGCTTCAAATTCTGTTCTGCACAAAAAGTTGAAAGAACTGTAGCTGATATGTTAGATTAAGTGGAGGTTCAGTTAAGAAAAGTTTGTTTTTCTCTCTTGTCATGACAAGGTTAAAAGGCACGTTACTGGTTACAATTTCCTGTTCTCTGTAAAATCAAGCAGTGTTTGGTGCAGAGATTGCATGGGTTCTTGTGACTCAACGCAATGTCTCCAAATATGGACACATAACTAAATGTGAGAGGACAAACACTTCTGAGGATAAGATACAAATGCAATACTTCGTTATAATCAGATAACAAAAGAAGAATAAACAGCTGAGGTGACATTGGGATATTGATAAGTCTTTAATATGCAATTCGTTTTTAAAGGCAGCATTCATAGACAAACTCATTAAGTACTTTGCCGTATTCTCTTCTCACCACCAGCCAATGAGTTTGTTTTCATGTGGTAAATTCAAGAAGGATTATCTTGAAAAAAAAGGAGAGTTAATTAAATATTTCTGTATTCTATACAATAAATCTTATTGCAATGAATTCTCTGTCAGTCTATTTATTTTATTTTATTTGGTGAATCTGGCCCCTGGGTCATTTTCTTTGATTCGGAGCGATGTGTGGAATGGATGTGGCAGTATCTACTCGCATTGCTCTCTTTGACAAGTTTTCTGCTGGAATCCAAGAATACGACACATATGTCAGCACCTAAACGTCAATGGACACATAAACAAATATGGTAAATGAGTAAGACAACTTATCTTGTCATTTTTTTATTGTATACAAGTGCTAGAGTATATAGGCAGTTAATTACCTTCATAAATTGGTCTTACCAAGAC
Organism: Phoxinus phoxinus; assembly: GCF_949152265.1. Taxonomy (NCBI): domain Eukaryota; kingdom Metazoa; phylum Chordata; class Actinopteri; order Cypriniformes; family Leuciscidae; genus Phoxinus; species Phoxinus phoxinus. The sequence goes on from NC_136885.1 coordinate 18,353,322, forward strand.
GACAAATAAGAAATAATACTTACATCAGAATGTACAGCCTCTTCTTTATTATCTGTAAAATGTCACATAATAAAAATATTGGGCAAGATATAGCACATCCACATATCTAGATCAATGCATTATCTTGAAACTTTTAAGATGACTTCACTTTTGCTTCTGTTGTCAAGAAATGACTTTTTAATTGGAATTGTATTTTCTATAAAACATTTGGCCCTCATTTCATCATGCACACATTTGTTCAAAAGTTTGGAACAATGAAGATTGCCAGGGCTGCGTTTATTAGATCAAATATACAGTAAACAGTAATATTGTGAGATTTTTAGAATTTAAAAAACTGTTTTTTATTTTAATATATTTTAAAATGTCATTTATTAAAGAAATCTTAATTTTCACAGCAATTCAACCTGAATGTGATGTGCACATGTTTAAAGTTATATTGTTTGTTTGTTGTAAAAAATGAAGAATTACAATAACCTACCAGCCTTTTTTGTATAAATCACCCACAGCATAGAAGCAAGAAGGAGAAGGGCTAATGCAGGACATATAACAACCATCACTAAGGGAGAGACTACAGAAAGACACGTTCAGGGTCAGTTTGAATCCATCTTGTTATTTTTGTACCCATTTGGAAATGATGTACTTTCAGAGTGTGGAATATGTTTTGGTGTATGAGCTGAATTGAAACAACAATCTTTTGAATTATTTGGATGTCTCAGCAGAACATTAAGCTAGAAACATTCTTACAGTTACAGCTCCATAGACATGATTGTGTCTCTACAATAATTGTAATATTTCTTAAGCAAAATTCAAAGATTTAAAGTCTCAAGCACACTGACGAACTTGTTCAGTTAGTTTTCACAAAGTTTGTAATCCACTCCATCTCCCCAGAGAGAAATCAGTTGTATTTATAGGGAGCGATTTGAGAAGAAAAGTGTATCTGAGAAACACCGAGGTGAGAAAGACAGCGATTACCTGGTTTAGGGAAGTTTAGCGTGTTTGTAGTTGAGGGCTCCTCAGAGTTTGTGATGTGGACTGGAATCACTGGTGTCGTTGTACCAGCTTCAGCTGTACGGGAAGAGTGTTAGTTCAGATGCATCATACTGCAGAATATTACAATCATTAAAAAAATAAATGTTAACCTTAGTTATCATGATCTCACAACGCACAACGATTTTTATGGCATTTTGTTTAAATTATTTTACTTTTTATATAGGTTGATTTTTTATTTATAATATAATATCGTTCATTGTTAATTTATTTTTTCATAATAGGCTACATTGTTAATTCATACAGTGTGAAATGTTAAAAATGTGTACATCAGTGTACATAGAAATTAACATTAACACACACTGTAAAAGTAGGGTTGTGTATTGTCAGGTATTGCATTAACTAATGTTAATTAATTTAACCTTATTTTTTAAGTATTAGCCTACCTCAAATGTAACAATTAAAGCACTTTTTTGTACAGTTTTGTTTATCCTGGCTGAATGATATTAATAGAATTTCTGACATTACAAAAGTGCTACTAAACATTTTTTCAGTAATCTGTAAGTGTACAGTAAATGGAGAATTTGGCACTTTTTAAATACAGTTTACATTATCCTACAATTACCGTGAAGAACATGCAGATAAACATGTCCAGCAGTTCCTTGTAGTCCGCAGGTGTAAATTCCATAATCTTTTTGAATGACTTTCCTGATGTTCAGAGAGCAGTCAGACCCCAGACTCAGTCTCTCATCTCTTTCTATGTTATACTTCCTCTTCCTTTTCCATGTCTCTAACCTGTCATGGTTCCATGTAGTTGATGAGCAGCCAGAAAGAACATTATTACAGGACAGACTGACATTTTCACCAGAGCTACAGAACAAATGAATCTCTTCTGCTCCACTCGTGCCTGAAACACAGTAAATTTGGGTGATCATTATGCTATATATTAATTTTCAAAAATCATTATTTTGCATATCTAAACATAAGGGTTTTTCCACAGATGTCTTATAGAGCATATAGAAATGTGTTTACCTGTGGGAAATGAGCAGAGAATTATCACTCCCAGCTGAAACATAAGACACTTATAAGCCATTTTCAGTTTCTGATAGTATTCTCTTCCATTTAACATCATCAGCTGCTTGTTATTTCCCAGGTTCAGAAAGACTCTTTTATTCAGTGATCACTAAAAGAAATGATCTGGTACTGTCAAAGACATGACCATGTAATGTATGCTACGTAATAGACTGACATGCGTAGACCCATAAAGACTAGAGTGTCCAGATTCTCACCAGCTTCTAGTTGAGACCAATATAGAATTCAATAGCATGATGCAACTTGGTAAAAGAAAGAAGAGGAACTACTAAAATAAATTTACACTCATCAGTCTAAACTGGGTTTTAAAATGATCATTTCTCCATGTGGGTTGAACCAGTGTGGTGAATCTTACATGCTGAGCAGTCACATGTTTCGAAACTGAATGAAATCACTCTGGAAAAAGTAACAGTAAACAGTAAGCGTAACATGTAGCCTGACACACTCCATGAATAAATAAATAAACCTTTAAAACAACGATTCCAAAGTTCTTTATATAAATGCAATAATGAATGCCGTAAAAGAACAGATGAAAAATAAAGTTGCAACCAAGAAATTAAAGACAATTTAACAAGTGAACAAACCATTAACAAAGTAAAGCGAAAAAAGAAAAAGGGTTCAACAAGTATTGCCACACACTTTTGGTTACTTGACACAAGAAACTACCAGGGTACATCTGACATTTCTGAGATAAATGTTTGTATTAGTTTAATCCTGATGCTTACAGATTTGTTTTTACAGGTGTTTTAAATATTTGTGTAGTTTAAATTCTCTGGCAAGAATGTAACTTGTTTTTACGCAAAATCTTTTGTTTAAACCTTTGACATTTTCATGCTCATGATATGTGTGAAAACACAGATATTTCATTTTGTGACTTTTACATACAGCAATGTCACATTTTAGAATATTTTAGTAAAATATAATTTGAATAGAAGCTGAAATAGGCCTAATGCTTAGACTGTCTACCTATTTTATTTTATGTATAAGAGAAAGCCTATACATGCCAAAAGCAAGAGTACCAACTTTATAATGTCCTTTTCCAAGGAATATGACGTGTTTTAAGACAAAAATCTGATAAACCATCTGTATGAAAACACAAGGTTAAATAAGCAAACATTACTGACTACAGATTGAGAATAAATCAGATTTATATTCTTTATACAAAATAAAAATATACAAAATATTTTTTTTGCATACAATACAATTTTTTTTTACAGTATTGCTTTTGAATTGTGTCTTTGTACTCTTTCATAGTACAACAAATATTAATAATATAAGTGAATATAAAAGTTCTGTTCCTTCACATACAAATATATATTTCTGCCAATAACCAAACTGCTCATCTGCTCATAACATAATGTTTTCTACTTTTTCACAGAGGCGTAAAGTCCATCCTGAGGTGCATATTCTGTTCCTCTGATGGCAGCGTAAGTCACTGTGTCATTAGAATGATCCTGGAAGAACACCACAGACTTGTCAATCAGTGTGGAACCCACGGCTATTATTACGTCATGTACTTCATTTATCTACAAATTCAGAGCTACATATCAACAGCATACAGCACTGTCATGAAAGAACAAGTGAACGTGCTGATATCTACTCACATTGTCCATTTGTACTAGCTTTTTACTGGAAGAAGTAACCTCAGAATAGGTCACATCATCTGTCTGTTCCTAAACATCGATGGAAACATGGCAAATCAGACATCTGTCACTACACTACCTAAAGTTTTAATAAACTTCATTAAAGAATAGACAAATAGACAAATAATGAATGAAATTCAAACTTAATGAAGTAAAGTCATTTTGTTCACTCACATTGGCGTTTGGCATGGAAGGAATGGCCATGTTGATTGTTTCATAGGTCCCTTTATGTTCATTCACATCTTTGACCTTTAGATAACAAATAGTTATAAGCAATTGCATGGATTACAAACTTTATTGAACTTTAAAGACAGTAATCAAATCTAAATCATTGGCATTACTGAACTCACCACAGAGCTGTGAGTCCCTCTTTTATTATCTGAAAAAAAAGTGATGGAAATGACTCATGTAATACGAGTATTAATGATAAAACAGACAAAAACACAGACAAAGAACATTTAACAACGGTTAAATGTTCCAATGTTAATAACATTCAAATAAAAAAGGCAAGGATTTTGTTGCAACATTAAAATTGGTGACAAGATTTCACTTAAAGGGTTAGTTCAAACAAAAATTCTGTCATTAATTACTGTCGTTTCAAACCTGTAAGGCTTCCGATCATCTTCAGAACACAAATAAAGATATTTTTAATAAAATCTGAGCCAGTTCTGTACTCTCCAATGACAGTTACGCAACTATTACTATGACGCTTCAAAAACTTCATAAAGAGATTGTAAAACTATGAATATGAATTTATGAATCCATATGAATTTAGCGGTTTAGCCCAAATTTTCTGAAGAGATGGTTTTGTATGATGAACAGATTGAATTTAGGCTTTTATTCACATATAAACATTGATCAGCGAACATAAACAGAAGCTCAACTGAACTTGCTTGACGTGCGAGAACAAACCTCATTGGTTTTTATCTGTTATTTTAGAATTACTCCGTGTTTACTTGTCTTTAATAATGCTTGAAATTTATATTAGTTAGGCTAGTTGTTTTTCTATGGTATTTTTAAACCACAGGCAAATATTCCGTAAGTTCCTTCTTCAGCCTGTTGATTTTTGTTCATGATATTCAGCTAAAATTAAATATTTGACAATAAGACTAAATGTATAATTTTTTTTTTTTTTTACCAAATTGGAATTAAAATAATGAATCGATAAGAATCGAAATCGATAAGCAGAATCGAAATCGGAATAGGATTCGTTAAAATTCAAACAATACCCAACCTCTTTGGTTCTTGCAGAAGTTCAAATGTTCTGCGTAACACACAAGACTGAACCTCATTGGTTCTTGCGGAAGTACAAATGTGCTGCGTAACACGAGACAACCTCATTGGTTCTCGCTCATCAAGCGAACATGCTTGAGCTTCCGTTTATCATAACTGATGTATGTTTAGATGTGAATAAAAGCCTAAATTGAATCTGTTCTGTCTTCAGAAAATTTGGACATAACCGCTCAATTCATAGGGATTCTTTTTTTCAATCTTTATGAACTTTTTGAAGCATCAAAGTGGTAGTTGCGTAACTGCCAGTAGAGGGACAGAAATTGCTCTGATTTTGTTAAAGGACAAGTTTGGTATTTTACACTTAAAGCCCTGTTTACAGATCGTATCTGATGAAATAGAACGGTTAAGATTAAAATTTGGACACATGCTCCTGTCCCGAGAATTTTAGTTTTATTTAGCGTTTGTGGACCTATTTTGCCAAACGCGTCAAACCCAGATTCTTCCGTTGAGAGCTTGAATAATAGACACCAGTTGGTGGCGATAATGCACCTTTGCCGATTGCAAGAAAACCGCTGGCATTTCATTTAATACACAGAAGAAGCAGAAGAAGAAGCGGCGGAGGAATAACGTACCTCACACAGCACATTCAATACAAGTCAATGGAGGTGGACAAACACTACGATAAAACCTGTTGGAAAGCATCTTTTTCAGCGATTTTTTTTGGGACCGTATCAGTGAACACCCCTGACCACTCGGTGAGTTTCACGTCTTTGTAAACGAAAGTTTAATGTGTTTTAGGAAGGAATCTGCCAGTGCACATAGACAACCATTGTGGGGGTGGGGGAAAGCTAAATAAAACTAAAATTCTCGGGACAGGAGCATGTGTCCAAATTTGAATCTTAACCGTTATATTTCATCAGATACGATCTGTAATCAGGGCTTTAAGTGTAAAATACCGAACTTGTCCTTTAAAAATATCTTAATTTGTGTTCCAAAGATGAACGAAAGTCTTACGGGTTTGGAAAGACATGAGGGTGAGTAATTAGTGACAGATTTTCATGTTTGGGTAAACTAACACTTTTGAAATTAACACTTTTTTTTTACACGTTTTAATGGCACTTTGTGATTGATATTACAGGAATACCCTTCTGTTCACTTCATAATTCAACATCCACATAATCCATGTGCTTCTATGATACATACAATCTGAAAATGATAAAGTGAGATCTGAACTATGATTTAATTATTATTATTATTATAAAAAGGAGGAAACGAGGAAACTCACAAGCTTTTTTTTTATAGATCACCCAGAAAACCACAACAAGCACTGCTAATGCAGCAGCCACAGCAGAGATCACGATCTCTAAAGGAGAGAGGACATAGGGAAACATAGTCATGTACGGGTACCATCTGTAATGAGTGGTTTCCTTAATCTTTGGCCTTGTCTTGCCCTGGATCTGTGCTTTCTGTTTCATTCATTTTTTTCTGTTTTCTGTAGGCAACTTCATCAAATGTCTTAATCATCATCATCATCATGTACCTTGGTAATGAGATGGTGTGTTTGTTGCTGAGGGATCCTCTTGAGCTGTACAGGATGAGTGTTACTTCAGATGCATCATGTTGTTAAATATATGATAATATTCATAATTTTTGTATACTGGACCATCACATTGGTTTGAATGTTTTGAGTTCAAATTACTTCTGTCCAAGTGAAAGAAGCTTTTGAAACATTGGTTTGTTCTGATGATATTAATAGTGCTTGACATTAGGAGTGTCTATTAAAACTGATTTATAAGATTGTTTTCTTACCTGAATACTTGACAGTATATGTGGCTGAGGTCTTCGGTTGATTTTTTTGAGTAACCTGACATCTAAACTCTCTGTCGTGATCTTCATCCAGGAGTGTTGTAGTCAGAGTGCTGATACAGTGTCCTGAGGAGAATGATATCTGATATCTGGAGTCTGTCATCACACTAACACCAGCCGGATTCACCCAGATCATCTGAAGTTCCTCCGTACGGACCAAAGTATCACAAGAGACTCCATATAAATACAACTGACAGGAGAGAGTCACAGAGCCTGATCTGATCTCAGTCTGTGAGGACGATGAAGAGACTGAAACAGAAAATAAGACACTACAGATATCACTCTTTTCATTACATGTGAGGTTTAAGGTATTATTTAAAAAGTTACAGAAACACTGACCATGAAGAACATGCAGATAAACACGTGCATCAGTTCCTTGTTGTGGTCCATGTCCATTCACAAATTGTCGGCAGGTGTAAAGCCCATAATCTTCTTGTGTGACTTTCTTGATGTTCAGAGAGCAGTCAGACCGCAGACTCAGTCTCTCTATGTCATTCTTATTTTTCCCTCCAGTAATCAGTTCAACTGTCTCAGAAAGTCTGGCATGTATCCATGTAGTTGATGTGCAGTCAGAAAGAGCATTATAACAGGGCAGACGGACATCTTCATTAGAACTCGAGAACACATGAGTCTCAGTAACTCCACTGGTACCTGAAGCACAAGTACGATAATTTGAATAATCATTATATTATAGAACAAAACCACATAAACATCCTGGCATACAAAAACATTTAAAATATAACTACCTTTTAAAAATGGACAGAGAATAATCAGTCCCAGCCGAAACATATGACACGGAGCCATTTAAATTTTTGCCAGTCTTCCTCTCCATTAAGTGGTCACTACTCTTTTTTAACATCATCAGCTCCTCCTTTTATTAACTTCCTCTAAACCGACCATTTGAGTGTTTAAATCTGCTACAGTTGCTATTGTGACGCTATGACTGTACAAAATACAGAAGTGTTGCTTCACAATTCTCTTGTAAATATCAACTCAACTTAAAGTAGATTTAAATACTAATTTGCCTTTTTCACTCATGCTTCCAAGTAATTTACAGTACAGATTCTACACATTCACTCAGAGGAACTTGTAGTTGTGCTCAGGGAGTTTCAGCCTACAGTTTTTCTGTTACAACTTCAATATATCACAGCTCTCGAGAACAGAGCGTAGGCGTTTGTTGATTGTGAAATGTGTTCTTCAGTGTGAGAACTTTCAAACTGGCTAAACCAAATCCGGTTATAGCAGATGAAAAAACTGAAGAGCAGTGGCAGGCAATGATTTTTCTCATATTAAAAAACTATTTTTCCAAGCATTGTCTTTAAAATGGGAAAAAGAAAAAGCATTAATTCATCACATATTCAACCCTTCTCATGAAAACAAAAACACATCAAGAGATTAGTTTATGTCATCACATTTTGTTCAGATTCGCCAAATGGAACAATAAAACCAAAATGGATAAACTGCTTTCAAGCTGTGTCTATATATGAAGCACACGACAGACCCTTTTAGGTTCTATATAGAACCTTTTCTTCTACAGTATGATTATACATATGTAATGTGCTTTGCTCTCATCAGCCATTTTCTAAATTAGCAAAAATAAAATATATATTCTATTTAGCCTGTGAATTACATAGTGGCACAAGCCACTCAAGCAGGTGATCATGCTCAGTTAGTTGGGTATGTGTCCTGTGGCACAGGTACTGTTGCTACAACCGGTGTTGACTGACGTTTAAAGCACTTGAAAGATGGTTTCCCAAACATAAAATAACTTTAGTTTTACTGAAGACTTCCAAGACAACTGTTGTTGATGCTTATAGATAATTTTTATGTCAATTAAATAATTGCCTTTTTTTTTTTCTCCATATAAGCTAACAAGTATGAATAAGATTCACAGAGCTAATCTCCGATTCATTTGAAATGTGGTCATTCAACTGCTTGCTGTTTGTGTGACTCAAAATTTTCCATGAACTCACAATAAGTACTATTTTTAGCCATGTGAAAACCAAGCATCACAACACAATGACATTTTTGGTCTTAGAAGAACTTTAATTCAAATTGCGACAAAAGTACAATTTTGTCTGTTTTTATAAACTTGTTGACCAACAAAAGCACATTTACAGAGTAGCATACAATGACAATCACAAATACATGAGTTAAAGAAAAAAGAAAAAACTTGAAAAAAAAGGTCAAAACTACATATATAAAAGAAGAGCAAAAGATTGACTAAGCAAAACATTAGAGATTGACATATTTATGAAAAAAAGAAATGAGTGTTTGCAGTAGGGATTGCATAAACCATAGTTATAGATGCCATGGGCCCATTTGGGGTTTAAGGTGGAACTGTGAAATAGGACAGTTGAAAGCATGCGAACATACACTTTTTTTTATTACTTCAGTAAGTTCCTGACCAAATGTATCTTTGATCAGTGTCTGCTCAGTTCTTATCAGTAGCACAGACCTTACTGGACAAATACAACTTCCAGGAGCTCCAAGTACGTGTTCACTGGCACGTCTACAATAGGAGGTACCTTTAGTGCGTGTGTATGTGTGTGTTACAGCAGTCGTCCTCTGCATTCTGTAGATCCACAGCAACACAGAAGCTCCTTGCCCTCTACACTGCCAACTTCATAATTATAATCCCACGTCAGCTCCGTCCCTGCTCGGATTCGCCTGTAGAAACACACAGGTTAATACAAAAATATATATATTTACATGCTGCCAAATAATCTGTTAATATTTTAAATAATAGCTAAAGCAGAATGAAAAACATTCATGCAAACACCTAAAATAAACAAATAAAAATAATGTCTTGCACCAATCTTATATGGTGTAAATCTTCAAATGATCTGTAAAATGGAAGAACTCCACTAAAACTAGTGAATCGGACTACTTTTAAAATTGATTTAGAATATTAACATCAATAGTTTTTGATGACGAAAACCTGCACATATACAGTATGCAAGACATAAAAGCAAGCAAAATAATTTTATGTCGTCTGATAACACAAATGGCCTGTATTAAAATTCTGTATAATATTAACAAAATAAATAAAACACCAGAAACTAAAATTCATAATTTTAAATGCTAAATGTGAATTTAGGCATCACAACACTAATGTACAGTATGAAAAATTGATATCCATTGATATATGCATTTAAATGATTAGTGTTTTTAAAGAGTAACTTTAAGTGAGTGTTAGATGGCGACAACAGTTATGTAAATGTGAAAATAGAGAAAAATAAAAAATCCAATATCGGCCTATATCGATAAAAACAAAACTTCGGCTGATACAATATACATTAAATTTATCCTAATTTAAATGTACAAAAAACACTGATGTCATGCTCACTTGCTAGCAAAGAAGGCCACCCAGGGGAAGCGCAGATCATGAGTGTCCACAAACACATTCTGGACGAACAGATTAGGGCTGCAGCTATGCTGTGGGACAAAGACAGCAGAAAAGAGGATATAAACAGCAGCTGTGAACTATCATCGTATTAAAAATCAAGTAAAGAATCCTTAGACTTATGTTTCCAATGAATAAATGCAAATGTCGAATATAAGCCTGTATCTGGAATTGTACTCACATTGAGGTAGCGTCCGAGGTTGCCTTCCAGTTTGGCATCAATAATATAACAGGATTCCTCCCCGTCAAAGAACAGGCGGGTGTTTCTATGGCCACCTTCACCCCCGCCACCTCCCTGTCCATGAGACGGGCCTGATCCACGAGATGGGCCTGACCCCCCTCCTCCTGCACCCCCTCCCCCCGTTTTCACCATCATACCGTGGGACTTCAAAGCAATGCCACGTGTGGACTTCACCGCCACCTGCCTCTTCACCACAGCTGAGAGACAGAGAGATCGAACAATGTTCTATATAATGGCATGTTACAGGGACTTAATGAATGCAAGACTTCTAATTGAGCTAATTCAGGTTTCACAGCACACCTGCACAACAAGATGAGCATCTCATCTCATAATAAAGATGTAAAGGGTTAAAAAGGTTTTCTGCACATCCACCACTAGAACATGCAGATTCAGTCAGCTGACTAAAGGGTGGCAACGGTTACACTGATATAAGGAAGTCCATGGATGAGAGCAAGCAATTTGCCCTTTTCTTCCATCTCACCCTGAGTCTTTTTCTCTCTCTCCTTGTTGTCATCTGATCCTGAGCTGATAGTTTGCACATCATCACTGTCAGAGAGGGTCATCACATCCTAAACAAAAGACAGACAGATATTATAATAAGAGTGGGGGAGAGAGAGAGAATCAGAGTGAAACAGACAAACAGGAACAAAGAGACAAAAAAGGGAGACATTTCATGTGAAAAGTAAAATTGGAAACAGGATGCATGAAAAACTGCACTCACCTTCTTCTCGGTCTTAATCGCTCCCTCCACCTTAACACTCGGATTCCCAGAAGTGGAGGATTGGCTGGTGAGCCAAGATGCTACTTTACTCTTCCCAGTCTCCTCTGGCATGGGAGGGGGCTTCCTCTCCTCGCCTGCAGAAACACTGAGCCCATCCTTACTGTCCTGACTCTCTACAGCATAGACAGAGAATGGTGGAAAAGTGAAATATCAAATAAAACTAACATATTTGTATAATATATATATATATTTTTGATATATATATATATATATTATTATTATTAACTGTTCAAGACACTTTCACCATAATATCTTGTAAAAGATACCAGTAGGCGCAGATATATTACAAACTTAGTGCCAGTCATGTTGGAAGTTACCGAGCTGGGAACTATTTTCAGGCTCTGCGTAATATTGCGCCTGCTGCACCCATGGTACGGCACCACAGTTTCTTGATTATTACGCAGGAATGAGAGTATAGTTCCAAGTCATAATGGCATAGAAAATCACAACTTTTCATATTCTGTCGGTCTTAGTACATGATGTAACTAAAGAGGAGTCAAGTTTTAAATAGGAAAAATATCGAAACTCTTTGAACATTTTTTTGAGAGAGATGCAAACGGTCTAATAAGATTCAATGATCTATGCTAAGCTATGCTAAAAGTGCTAATGCCGGACCCTGAGATCGGCTGAATGGATTCGAAAACTGTAAAACTGAACTGTTTAACTCTAGGGGAGTTGGAAAATGAGCCTATTTCCAAAAAAAGTGGAGTGCTCCTTTAACTTAAATGCATTGTTTAACAATGAAACTGAATGAAAATTTTATTAAAATGCCTTACTTAAACACAATCACCACCTCAGATAACAGATCACTCTAAATTGTAATATAGACATGTATTTTTTTCTGTAAAGCTGCTTTAAAACAATATCTATTGTGAAAAATGCTATACAAATAAATGTGAATCGAATTAAATATAGGCTACTGGGGGGCGGGATATAAGCCTCGCGCTCAGCACACAAAGCTTGCCGCAAAGCACTGGCAAAAAGTAGCCTAATGATTATGAATGTGTCAGGAAAAAAAATAGCAAGGAGACATTTTAATAGTTTATTAATAAACTATTGTTTTCGGAGTCTGTGTTGGTTGTAAAGATGAAGATGACGACTGGTCATTCCTGCAGTATAGTGAACGCACGATGGGTGAACGCACGAACACAGATGGGTCTGCCCTCTACTGACCCATCTTCTGTCTCAGTCTGAGGAGAGGGCAGTTAAAATCGATTAAAACTAGGGCTGCAACAACGAATCGATAAAATCGATTATCAAAATAGTTGGCCATGAATTTCATTATCGATTCGTTGTGTCGCGCGACGCGGAGATGTAAAAAAAAAAAAAAAAATGTTTTAGTTGAGTGCAGAGCTAGGAGGCGCCGGACTGGACAAAAGCGAAGCGAACTCCGCGAGCGACACTGCGCTTGAGACACGTGTGTTTGCGCGCGAGTGTGTCTGCACGCGCAAGAGAGACCGAGTGTGTCCGAGAGCGCGCGATATAGAGTGTGTTTGCGCGCGAGAGAGACTGAGTGCATCTGAGAGCGCGCGAGAGAGACTGAGTGCATCTGAGAGCGCGCGATAGAGACCGAGTCTATTTGCGCGCAAGAGAGACCGAGTGTGTCCGAGCGGCACTGATTTTTTCATTCTTTACTCTTAAGTCTAAATGACTCAGAGAAACTTCACTATATGCTCGGAAAGGATGAGCTGCAAAATACACACCATACCAGGTGGTCAATCCATTGTATTTTTTTGTGAGTGTGAGAATTTGTGCGTCTGTGAGTGTGTGTGTCTGTGAGTGTAGTGTGGAGAACAAGTTCTGACGTTTAAACAAATCCTGTTAAGTTTTCTGATTTGTATTTTTCTTTATTTTTAAAAACAAAAATATACATCTTTTTGTGCACTTTATTTTTAAAAAAAAGTCCTATATTATATATATATGGCAGATGTAAAGCACATGTGTATGTTTTTTGTGTTAGTCAATAAAAAAAAAGTATTACATTAACAGCTCAGGGATGTTCAAGGAGCAACCTGTTTGTGCACTTTCTGAAGATTTTTTTGCACTGTGAATTTGCACTGTCAGTTCTGTTTTTGAATAAAGGGTTGGAAATTAATGCTTTTTTATTTTTATCCGATTAATCGAAAAAATAATCGACAGATTAATCGATTATTAAAATAATCGTTAGTTGCAGCCCTAATTAAAACACTCGTGCATCCTCACCTTCCTTCATTCCCTTGGCCTGTCTGCGGGTGGTGTAGCTCCTCCACACTGAGCTGGTGGTGTAATATGTGTCTTTCACAAATGTGTCATCTGAGCTGTCGCTGTCATCATTAGAGTCTTCGTCTTTGTCATCGTCGCTGTCTTCAGATGAATCGTCTTGGCCTAGTAAGTGGGTGAAAAACAATAGTATTATTATATTTTAACCTTCACCTGCTGGATCTACATTATAGCAAAGAAAAAAAAAATGTATGATACTACACTAAAATACAATGCATTGAGTAGCAGTTAAAAAAAAAGAAACCAAATGCCATTTATTTTTTAAAAATGAACTCTTAATGCAAAATACTTAAAAAAAAAAAAAAGTTGAATTGATCATGTTCATAGTTAATGTGATGAACTACACCAGCTAGGAGACCCGTGTGAACTTGAGAAGAACTGACACACTAAATCACCAAGAGGCCAGTTAATTAAATGTGTTTAGTGCAAAGGTGTCTCAAAATTGTGAAGTTAGAAATGGCCGCCTTTTTGCTTTTAATGCAATGAAGACTATCCATCAATATGGGCAAATATTTTGTTTGAGCTTCACCATAGTAGGATTCATAATTTTGACACCCAATTACTGAGTCGGACTTGGTTAGTGTTGTTACTTTCCCCCCAATAACACAGTAGTAGTGGATTAGTAGAACAAGAAGAATAGTCAGATGTGTGCATGGGTCTCTCACTTTTGCCGGTAGTGCTGCTGTTACGCTCCTCCATCTTGGTGGTGGTGGATTTACCGTGTTGGGAGGAAGCAGGTAGTTTAACCCTGCTCATGTCCACCCCGCTGCCCTCACTGTCGGAGCAATGGGCCTCACTCTCGTAACCTTCTTTAAAGTTCTCCACACTCTCAATGTGATCTAGATTGGCAAAGTATTCATCGCCCATTTCCAAACCTTCTTTATCGGCAAAGTCATCAGTAAGGATTTTGCCTGATAGAGTAAGAAACAAATATTAATGTAAAACAATAAGAGGGAAAAGCTTAGGCAAGACTAAACACTGGAGTGATGTTCTTTTAAATAAACTGAAGTCCAAGTGTGTTACCTGCATAGATACAAACAAAGGAGCCCTTGGCAATGTCATCAAGGCAACGAATACCCCAGCCCTTATTCTGGGTCTTAAAGAGCTGCAGTCGGACCTGCAAACCGTGCTGAACCAGACGATTAGTACACATCTGCGCATTACAGCGACACCGCTTATTGCATTCATAGATTCTGAGAATGTAAGCCGAGAAAGAGAAAGGAAAAAGAGAGACATTACAATTAAAAGGAGCTAGAAGACAGTAAGTTGAAATCAACATGAGAGAGTTGGTTATGAATCACTGACCCTGTGGGGAGACATTCTTCCAGTCTCTTGTGATGGTATCCAGCGTTGGCGTTGATCTGTCCACCTGGAGTACATCCTGTAGCCTGTAGAGTCAGTTGATGACACGAACACTTGGATCTACAAACAAGCAAAGGTACAGAACAAATCAGGTCTTAGAAATGTACTCTTTGTATTCATTTTCAAGAACAAGTTGATTTTACAAGTCAATTTATGACTGTAAAAATGTAATGTGGTGTAACCAAGTAAAAAACAACAACCATTCATTATTTAAAAGTTCTTGAGTTGCACCACTTATCTAATCTAATCACCACTAATCTTGTCATGTGATAAAAAGGCCAAATTATTACTATTATTACTATATAATTATAAACTATTAGATTACACAATACTTACACTTTTTACAAAAATAATAATTAGAAAACAGACTTTTAATAATTGTATTTTACTCGTCTTGTTATATTGCTTGTAATAAATAGATTGAGAAATACTAAGAAAGGTAATGTCTAACTTAAAATGAATGAGGGAGAGGGTAGTGAATAATGTGCCAGGTCGATAAGAACTAAGGTTGCGTTAAGGGTTAAATGATTTTTAAAAAATCCAGCATACATCAATAGAAACAAGTCTGTTACCTGTAGGTTGGGTTATGAGATTTTTATGACAAATTATAAGGTCAAATAAAATTTAAATAGGAACTAATGCAAGGATGAATTATCACAAAAAGAACATACATTTAGGAAATAGATGGGGTGAATTTTCTTACTTCTTAGAAAACATATTTTAAAACATTATGCCAAACTATTGTAAAGAGGTTTTGTTCTTCACCATGACATCTCTTTTACTTCTTTTGTTGAAAGAATCAATGATACTAACTTGTCTCTGCAGCCATCAGTGCAGTCACAGCCCACCAGGAAGTCTGAGCTGGTGTTAATATAGACTCCATCTGCTGGGATCCTCTCTTTACTGTAGGCCACACTGGGTGCAGATTTGTTGTCGATCTCATTCACACAGGACAAGGGAATGTCTTCGCGGCCACTTGTGATGTCCCGGATGAAGTAGAACGGCCTCTGCGGTTGGAATCGGCGGTCAACCAACACATAGGGATCCAGACAAAACATCTCCAAGAAGATGAAGTCACAGAGTGTCTGGAAGAGGTAGCGCTGGATCTCTGCCATATTCCTTAGACTCAAGCCACATGGGGACTTGTAGATGACGTGGAACGACATCTGAGCAAGAGAGGAAGATGGTTAATACAATTTTTTATTGATCATCATGCTCTTTAGATATTTGCAAGAACACTTTTCAGATTACCACTAGTCTGTAGTATAGTCATGCATGAACCATAGTACACACAGATGTCGCTTTCAAATGAAGCAGCTTTGTGTTGGTCCACGTGGTGAATATGCATGAGCACCTAAAGCTCGATATGAAATCTACGTGGGGGAATATTTTGTCCTTACTCACGCCAATTTCTGTTGAAATGACTGGATTTCTAACACAAAATATCACAGATAAGACATACAAACCTTGCGGTTAAGTCGTCTACGGCCTGTCATGCGCCGGAATTCATAGAGCAATGGCGTAAGAAGTGGGTTGCGTCCTCGGTGCAGGTTGTGATGAGTCGGCCGGATGCGCTTTAGACAGTCTGGAGTGCAGTTGTGTGTAAGGTAGAAGAGTCGGTCGTTTGGGGCCTGATACGATGGCTCCTGAGGAATACGCTCATTTGTGTAGGTCGACACGGTTGTCTGCAAATTATGGGTTGTTGGTGTGATTGGCGTTAACGTATGCACAGGTCCAGACTGCAGAAGAAAGAGCCTGCAAGTAAGAAAACAAGATGTTGGTAAATAGTGCTTGTATACTTATATTATAATCACTCTGCAAAAATGACATATTTCTGAATAACTCTGAATTTGATTTAAGTGATTGGATTGCAAAACGTTTTGGACCTTGTTTAACAGTATTTTACACCGATCAGGCCACTGAAGACACTAATACCACACGAAAATTTTGACAAAGAGGCAAAAAAGGATATGTGGCATACACAGTGTTTAGTATATAAACAGATCACGGTAGTGACAAGTACCCAGTGTCTGGGTTAACACGCTAACCTGGAGGTATTGTGTTGCTGAACAGTGCTAATTAGGGCTTTGGGCTGGAGGTCAGGGGTCACGGCCTGACGAGGCTGCACTACAACTGGACCAGTGCTCTTCTTAGCCATTTGACTCTTTAAACTGGGACTCCTGAAATAGAAGAGAAAAAGATAAACATGGTTTAACACTTGGCAGTATTATGAAAGAATAGAAGCTCCTGAAGCACTCACTCTGTGCGGGAAGGCTGTGGGGGTCCAGCAGGCAGTGGTCGAGGTGGTGGAAGCTGCGGGGCTATAGGCCGACTGGCACCAGAAGTACTGTTGTCACTAGTGTACTGCACTACAGGACCCTTTGTCCTCAATGCTCCTAAAAACACATACACAGTTTCTAGTAAGATGTGAACTGGAAAATGAGTGCATACCGGTAGTAGGAACAGACCAGTAAATACTTAAGATGTAATAAGAACTGTTTATACATAAAATGAACAAGATTAAAATGTAAGCATAAATAGAAACAATAAAGGCCTGTTCACACCAAGGACGATAACTATAATGGAAAAGATTTAGGCCTAGTTTCATAAATCATTCTAAATTTAGTCCTAGCCACAACTATAATGTTAATGGCACAATAATTTAGTTGGAATCACTTTCAGAATGATTTTTTCCAACTGATGGATGATAAAAAAATAGAGAAAATCAGAATCCATTCTGCTTTTAAGGGTTTGAGGATTTAAAGCGGCAGGCAACATCACAGCAGTGCATGCTTATAATAAACAGAACGTTATCATGCTATGTTATGGGCACTAATATAGTTATCGTTATCTTTAGTTATCGTTCTTGGTGTGAACAGGCCTTAAGACTCCCTTAAAATGTAAAAGATGAACACATGTGGACAAACAGAAAGCAATCACTTACCCATATTAGGCCGCTGTCTTTGTTGACCAGCCATTTTCTTCTCTTGACTGTTAGCGGTATTCATTTTCAGATTAAACATGGGTTCTAGTCGTGTAGAGCCACGATAAATCCACTCACTCCGCTTATCATCCTACAACATTGAAAGCAATATTTTTCATGTTCAAATGTCATTAAAAATACAGCAACTCTGCACATGAACATAATTGGACAAAGGACAATCAAAGAGATCTAGCAGCAATTTTATTTAATTTTTTTATCTTTAACTATAACACTTCTAGCTGTATGTGGTGCCAGACTGACCAGGAAAAGCATTTTGACAAGGCTGCCATCCACTTCTTCCACACGGCTTTTCCACCATGTCCCCTCCCATTCCGTCTTTATAATTTGCCCTGGCTTCAGCAACACCATGGGCCTGTTAGGATACGACGTGATATACTCCTCAATGAAATCTTTGCATGATGCATCCTCAATATCCTCCCACGTCTTTTTCACTGAATCCAGGGAGAGGGAGAGAGATCCATGTAACAAATTTGTTTATTATTTCATGCAATTATTATTATACATTATTTTTATTTTACAAATAGATCCAATAAACAACTAGTGTTTGACATAAAGAGAAGGCAAAAACAGAAATCGCAGGAAATTGAAAAAAGAAAACCATTTCTTACATGGTCTACAGATAGGATAGAGCTCAGGCAGGCCCACATATGAGGCATAACCATCATCGAAAAAGATCAGGAACCTGCAACAACATTCAGTCAGCATATTAGGTTGACCAAATGCAATATCTTCTATCCAACAATCAAGATCTTCTGTTCATCTTACCTCATACGGTTCTTACTGTTGGGCATCTCAGCGACTACGCCTGCATAGAGCCAGACTTGATTGCCATCCTTGTACCTAGCAACAACACGGGCACCAACAAACAGTCTTTCCAGTGTTGGGTGGTAGTCAAATGCCACATGGTTACCAGACAGAAGACTCTTCCCTTTATTCTCAAACTTCACCTTGTACTTAAAATTGTTTCCTGTGAACAATTGATATAAAAAGAATGGATTAAACGTTGAAATTCAGTTTTAGTCTACTGAAAACACACACAGCAGTTGTGAAATGTACAATACTATTCAATAATTTAATAAACCGCATACACTTACCCACTTGTTTTATGGCAACAAGTGTTCCACGATGCCACGTCTTGGTTCGTTTTTTACCCAAAAGTGTCATATCGAGCTTGATGTTATCCTGTTTAATATTAGGGTTCGGTTGAGTGGGTGCGTTCCTTGGGCCTGAGGACATAAACACAGCTGGAACAGCCAGAGCACCGTGTGTTTGTGTGGAGGGGGCTTTAGCTGATGCGGTGATACCCGATGGGGCTGTTCTGTTGACCGTCTGGGCCAGGTTCTGCACCTGCTGAGATGTTCTTTGAAGGGCAGCTGAAGCCTCCTTCAACTATAAATATAATCCAGGAAAGGAAACATCAACAAAAGCACCTGACAAATAACTTTATGAAGTATAGCATTAAGGTGCGGCCACAATTTCAGCAGATTTTTGCAAGAAAAAAAGTCTAGTGTCAATAGTGTAGCGAACTATGAAGCACAGCTCAGACACAAGTCACTTTCAAACCAAGCAGCTTTCTGTTGGTCAATGTGGCGAATTTGCATGACCAACTTGAATTTCACATCTGTCTTACCGCTGGGTCCTTGGCTGGAGTTACAACGTTCTTGGGAGGAACCACTGTGGAGCAAAACACACTTGTAATTGTACAATTTTTACATCTATAAAATAAAAAAATAAAAAGCATCTAACTTACCACATCCCACAGCAATGACATCATCGTCATCATCGTCATCAATCTCAATGACCTCAGAAGTATTTGCCCCCCCTACACCCTCATCCTCCGAACTGCTCTCACGATACACTAGACCCATCTTACTGTACACGTCCTTCACCAGAGCTTCACACTGAACCACAGACCTGTAAAAACAAAGTTATGCACTGGATTACACTCAAACAGAGAGCCACAGCAATTGATGGAGTGGCAACTTGCACCTGCTGAACTCGTGCAGTGTTTTTGATCAGCGTGATTTGATTGCTGAAGTTGTTTACCACATGATATTTCTGCCAATGTTACTGGGAAGAATTTGTATATTGCAGTAAGTACTGTATATTTCTCGAGAAACATTTAAGAAACACTTTGGCTGTTTGACTGAAGTCTCATTGTTGAGATGAAATTATTTTTTCCCGTAATCCACTGGTCCATTCTTTGATATTGTCTGCCCACTTTTTCCTTGGTCTCCCTCTCTTTTCTAGTTCCTTCAACCGTGCCCTGGAGAATGGTTTTGGCCAGCCCTGAGGATCTGGTGACATGAACATATCACTGTAGTTTCCTTCTTTTGACTGTTGCTATGAGTTCTTCATAGGGCCCGGCCCAGCATGCTGTGCCTAATGGTGTTGCGTACTTCCTTGTTGGTCACATGGTCTTTGTAGCTTATGCCCAGAATGTTTCAAAAGCCTCGCATTTCCAAGGCCTGAATTTTCTTCACAAGCTCAGCCAGCAGTGTCCACGATTCATGTACATACAGAAAGATGGAGTTAACCAGAGCATGCATTGATCTGAGCTTTAATCTAAGGGTGATGTCCTTGTCCCTCCATATTGGCTTCAGTTTTGCAATCTGGGCTATCCTGGCCATCATTTCGGTTTTGGTTTGGATCCCTCATCAAATATCATTGTGCCAAGGTATTTTAACTAATATACTGATTGCAGGCACTTGTTGTGAATGATTATTTGGAACAGTTTGTCATCAGTTTTGTCTTATCAATGCTAATTTCCATTCCATATTTGGAAGATGTCTAAACCAGGCGTTCCACAAAATGTATAAGAAACAGTTTCGCTGTTTGACAGTTTCATTGTTGAGAAGACAAATACTGTGTTGATCTCAGTGCATAATCTCTCACACACTTTATACTTACTCTGAGGCATTAGAGCAAAGAGTGTCCATTTCAGAGACCTCCTTCTCCCTCTTCTCAACCCAGTCCTGCAGCTGCTCCAGCTGATCTTTCCTCTGCCGCACGGCCTCACTGCCATCCACCTGCTCCTCGATCCACCTGCGCAGCTCGTCCAAAGACACCCCTAACTCCTCCTCCAACTCCGGATCCAACTCCATCTCTGAGCTCAAACTGGTATCCACCTCCATACCCTTGGAAGAAAAGGAAAACAGGCAACATCTAAAAGGTGCATTCTGTAGGTCAGCTGGCAGACACTAGACATAAATTCTCTTTAATAAAGAAGATAATTAATAGTTGTATAAAGTCCAAAAAAATTTTTTTTGTTTTTGCGCAAAAAAGTATTCTCGTCGCTTGATAAACTTAAGGTTGAGCCACTATAGTCACTTGGACTATTTTAACGATGTCTTTACTAACTTTTCTGGGATGGCATATCGATTACCTAGCAACCTATGAAGGAGTGAGCAGCTCTCAAATTTCATCAAAAATATCTTAATTTGTGTTCCGAAGATGAACGAAAGTCTTACAGGGTTGGAACAACCTGTTCTTTCATTTCTGGGTGAAGTAACCATTTAACTATGGATCAGACCTGCACATCACCTGAGAGAATTTCGGTACATTTCTCCTCATTACAGTGATGTTGAAAGGCATCATAACACAAACTGCTCAATGCAGTCCTTTCACAACATTTATATTATAAAGTCCCATTATGGTCAGAAATTGAACATGGCTATTCCTAAAACATATATATTTATATTTAATTTTTTAATATTTTAGTAAATGTTAAAGTTGCACCTGTTAATATTTAATGGATCTGAGATAATATGAACTAACAAAAAAAATTATGAACAGCTATTTTTCTTAAGTAACATTAAGAAAGATGAATAGATACTGTAAGAAATTGCTCAGTGATAGTTATTGCATTAACTAATAAGACCTTATTGTAAAGTGTTACTAAAAATTTTGTTGACAAATCTTTAGGGTGAATGTGGATAGATGTGCTAATCTGTGTCTGGTCAAAATTCAGATATATTTAAAGACGTAAAGCCACATAAAAGCCAGACTAAATTATGACTACTCTGACCCAATTCAGCCCCTTGTATTAATGCTAATTAAGAAGCATTTCTGTGCCACATTTTCAGAATAAATTTGGCACGTCTTCTATTTTCCCATAATTGTAATGAAATATAGTCTGGAGCTCCAGCAAATATATTGTCGCAAGCAATGCCTGTAAACATTTGAATTAACGTTACCCTGTTAAGAATATATAAACACAACGTGTATGGACATAGATATCGCGGCTCTAAACGTAATATTAACTGATCTTCATTCAATAAGGAGAAAAGCCGTAGTCAACACCAGAAATGGCCAGTAACGTTGTGTACTTCAACCACAATTCCTGCAAGTCAAGACCTCTAAACGGCGCGCAACACACGCATGAGAGGGCTCAATTTTAATTTCTCCTTAAAAAAAAGCACAAAAAAATACATAGTACCGTTGTTTTCGTAAATCACCAACATGTGAACATACAAAATGATCAGTAATATGCAGAGTCAAGTTATCTTCATTGAATTGTGGTGATGCTAACTGAGTTAGCTTACCTCCCCTAACGTGTCTGTGCCTCCAGGTCTTTTGTGAACTTCTCCTTTTTCCAGTGTTTTAAATGACTGGCACACAAAGCGTAGTGCGTTTTTTCCTATACCGCAGAAATTTCAGTAACTTATTATTTTGACATAAATTCCACGGTTATAGAGGACGGCACACCAAAAATCCCTACGATTGTGTTTGGCTGTGTTGCCAGATCTCACGAGACAAATTAGCAACAAGACCTGTGAAAACAAGCTCAAGACAAGCGACTTTTTCTACGGAGCCCCCCTAGGTTCCGGGAAGAGAAAAATAAATAAACTGTGTGCACGGTTTTACAATCGGTAAAAAAATAATAATTAAACTGTGGGTACAGATTGTTAATTTACATCCATGTGGACAGATTGGTAAACTGTGCGCAGTTTTGCAAAACTGTACACAGGGTACATTTTATTTCTTTTTCTCCCCCCTGAGCTTCGGACATTATATACACCATAATTAAAATTTGCACATAAATAAATATCATCCTGATCCTGAATTCACGAATTCTTTAATTTATTATTGCAGGGACTGCAGAAGATCCCACTTTTAAATAACTATAGGCTAACCCAGAAACAGGATAAATTATTGATAATCTAGTGTGCAGCAATAAAGTGGCTCCTGCTCTGATAAACAAATGAGTGAGTTAGAAAAGACTTAAATAAACTAAACTGGTTTAAAAAAATCCTTCCAGTCAAAACCAATATAACAGGTGAGGATAAGGCTTGGTCTAAAACATTTTTCTTAAGACTCATAACACTTTAGCCTCATATGAAGAATAACACCACCATTATCTTTCTCCCAGTCTGTTATATTTCATCCCGTATATCGCCCACTTTTCCCCGGGCATTTTTGTTCCTCCAAAAACTCTACTGTCCAGTCACCATCGGTCGCGACTCACGCGTATTTTCATTTAGCTAAACGTCACTCACTGACGTTCCCAAACCAGAAAAAAAAACCACATTGGCATATTTTGCCTCTGATTGGCTAGTACTCGTTGCACTCTGCTGTCTCCTGTGTATGGGGAAAGGGGAGGGATAGAGGGAGCAGGCAGGACAACTCCTACGTCTAAAGAACATATAGAAAATGTCTGCTTGACAACTTATTATGGAGCAGGGAACAAGCCCAAATAAGCAACTACACTTTAGAAACAAGCCCCCCAAAAAACGCGACCACCAATATTTGTAAGCGACATTACAGAAAAACAAGCCCCAAAGTCGCTTATAATACACGGACTTGGCAACACTGCGATGATGATCGTGCAAGCTGACCAATCGGCTTTTGCGTGACGAGTGAGTGGCAGTTGAAGTGATCAATTGCGTGCAAGAAAAAAAACAGAGCACGCCCCCTACAATGCAACACGCCGTGAAAAATGCCCGCACTAGTGCGCTGTGGACTACAAAGCACCGCACAACGTGAATCAAATACAATTTGGCACCATAAACAACTGATATGTCTGCAAAAATAAATGATTAAAATACTGTCCACACCGAAACAGTATTAATAAGTACGAAACCATTTTTTTTCCCCAAACAAAAAGCCAGACCCTTCACTGAATCACGGTGCATGTTATTCTAAAATAAAACATTAATTGTTGACTTTTTAGGTTTATCGATTATTTTGGTTAAATATGGTCACAATAAAACAAACTATTTATTATTTACTACACCTTCAAAATTTAGGTTTAAGGTGGACTTAGTATTTTCCTGTTTTAGACTTAAAATAATTAATAGTACATTGGAATTAAAAAAACAACACATCAGTTGCCTATTAAAGTTTATTAGCTGTTATTGTTGCAGCATCTTATGTTTAAATAGGAACCGTTGGTTTGCCAAAGTGTAAACATTCCTGAAAAAGGATTAACTCAATGAAGCCAAAGATACTGTACACTGCCCTACAAAGGCAAAAGATCTCGCTTGAGTGTGGAACAGAGAAAATTGATGTTTAAGATTTTTATT
Organism: Phoxinus phoxinus; assembly: GCF_949152265.1. Lineage (NCBI taxonomy): Eukaryota > Metazoa > Chordata > Actinopteri > Cypriniformes > Leuciscidae > Phoxinus > Phoxinus phoxinus. Next base: position 18,377,720 of record NC_136885.1, read on the forward strand.
CAAATTAATTATAGGTAGGACACTAGAAATCTGGCAATTAGATGTTTTAGTAATGAAAATGATCTACATTAAAAAAAAATCTTGAGCTTAAAATTTACTTTTGACCCCTATTTTGAAGTTACTGTACTCTGCCTTTGTATTGTCTGCAAAAAGTGACAAGTCATGCCAAGGCAAAAAAGGCAGTAACTTCCACATGATAAATATTTGGTTGCTGATCACCATTTACAAAATCGTTATAGTAACACCTGTATTGTGTTTTATGGTGTGTTTGTAAGGTTGGGTCTGTAAAGCACCTTGGTCAACTCATGTTGTTTTTAAAGGTGCTTTAGAAATAAAATGATTGATTATTTTGGATGATTTACAATTACTTATAGCCATCTACTTATTGCTATCCTGTGCTTTGGTTGCATTCTGATGGCATTATTAATTAATTAGACATGACAATACCTCCATAGCAGTAGAGATAATTTTCAATTGGTGTGCAGCAAAACTAACAGGTTAACTGCAGATATGTGACACTGAATTATTTCAATAAATACAAGATCAGCATATTTCTAATAAGAACATAATAATTTAATCAATAATGGAATGCAAAGATATAACAAATATGTAAAACAAAGATATAACAACAAATCATGTACAAATTTAAAAATGCATGGGATTGGAATAAGAGATAATAAATCATGTACAAGTAAACTTGGAATCCTGTTCATTTCATGTTGTTCTTACTCCGCATCTTCCACAACATTGCTCACAGTAAACACCAGAAAGCCCTCCTTGTTTGGGGGCATAAAAGGACATGTTTTTTTGATTACGTCATTCTCCTTTGCCTCTTTAAAGCCCCGGGTCATGTGTTCTCAGGAGAGAGGGCACCTTCAGCTCGAACTTAGCCTGCAGAAAGTCCAACTCGGTAAAATTGAGCATCTACATGGGTTAGTTTGGAGAACAGGATCCTGGAGCCACGTCGTAGCTGAATCACTGACATCTTGCCCAACTTTGGTGCCTTCTTGATCTTAACACTGGAGTGACGATCCTTCCAATTCCCCACATCAGCATTCTTCATTTCAACCCCTTCCACCTTACTCGAGTTTGAGCTTGACACAACACTCACAAAATCCTCAAAGTCAGGTCGATTTCCTGCTCGACACCATGGTGAAATCAGCACTCATGAAAGTGTGTCCCTTTTCAAAGTATTCTACAGTGATGTCCTCCATGGAGGTGGTATCACCATTAACAAGGCAGACCAGGGAGGATAGCAAGCACCAATTCTTATTTTGGGCAGAACAGTTGTCCAGTCAGAAGATGCTGTGGCGTATGCCTTTCTCTAGTGCAGTCACATAGGCCAAGGTGATCTCTGCTGACCTTCGCCCTGCCGTACCCTCATGTCAGACCGCAGGAATGGTGTTTTTATATTTTTCTTCTTGCCTACAGAGGCAAAGGTGTCATGGAATGTCACGATACACTTTGTGAAGATTGATGTTTTCAAAGGTCCACACTCTTCACTAATGTGTCCTCTGGCCAGTCTTTCTCCGCATCAGCCTTTATGCCCACGCAACCTCTGGCACTGCAAGTAGTCCATGTCATGGCCATCCCCCCATCATGGTCATTTTTAATGTGCTGATCCTGCAGTAGGCACTCCTCACATTCCTCCTCTCTTTGGTCTCTTGTGATCACCTCATTTCCTATCTCATTGCCCATCACAGAGAGGACCAGGCTGTCATTTGCCGGGTGGTAACGCAAAGTGGCCAAGAAGAAAGTTTTACCAACCTGCTGTGGGACCTGATCTTCGTTCTTTAGCCTATAAACAAAGGACCTGCCACATCACCGTTTTTCCATCCACAAAATTTAGCTGTTGGTAGCTGGCTGACACTGTGGAACATGATTGCACGTCTGTCTCTGTACCCCTCTCCTAACTAAATTTGTCTGTGCATTTTCTTCTGCATTTCTGGCCACACAAATCTCTCATTGGTGGGGGCTTTGGATGGAGGGAGGGTGGGCTCTGGTAGTAGAGCTGTGGCTGGAGCGAGGCTGGGCTCTAGTGCTAGTGGTGGAGCGAGGGTGGGCTCTGATGATAGTGGTGGAGCGAGGGTGGGCTCTGATGTTGGAAGTGGTGCTGTGGCTGGAGCGAGGCTGGGCTCTGGTGCTAGTGGTGGAGCGAGGCTGGGCTCTGGTGCTAGTGGTGGAGCGAGGGTGGGCTCTGATGATAGTGGTGGAGCGAGGGTGGGCTCTGATGTTGGAAGTGGTGCTGTGGCTGGAGCGAGGGGAAACTCCATAAGAGCAACAAGCGTGTTGTCAGGTGTGCTGCAGAACAGCTCATCAGAACCTAACTCCGGGAAACTGTGGTGTCCGAATTCCAGACAACTGTCAAGAACTGTTCATGTTTTTGATTTGGGATTTGGGTGCTGGATCACAATCAATATCCCCAAAAGTAACTGAATAAACAGAACAAATTTTAAATTGGAGACAAGACATGCATGGGAAAATAAATGGAACATGAAAAATGTGAACAATATTTGATTAAAGGTAGGGTAGGTCAGAATTGTCTAAAAAAAACTTTTATTCAAATTTGTTTAAACTGTCTTTATATACCAATGCATAATTAAAATGTAAGTACTCTGATAAAAAGAGTATAAAAATCGAGTGACTCTAGACCGTTTAATCTTCATTAAACACAGCTCATTAATTCCATTCACTCCCACCTAAAAACGGGTGCGCGACTGCGCGCACGTGGGCAGAGCCAGTAATAACGGCGGTAGTCATGGCGACGTCGAGTGACAGTCGCGCAAGCCAATCCTGTGATTCGTCCCGAATGGAAATAATGAGCTGTGTTTAATGAAGATTAAACGGTCTAGAGTCACTCGATTTTTATACTCTTTTTATCAGAGTACTTACATTTTAATTATGCATTGATATATATAGAAAGTTTAATCAAATTTGGTAAAAAGTTTTTATATAAATCCTACCTACCCTACCTTTAACTAATGTCAATGTTATCAAATTAGGGAAATGCCTACCACTGTCCAGAATGATCTTTTTTTTTTTTTTTTGCGCAGCTTCTGGACTGCAAGGAACATCGCCACAAGGAACTGAAAGGAATGGAGCAAATTTAAAGTGTGTATGTCAGGTTAAGTTTGTAATTATGATTAACACAAAATAGTTAGAGAAATACACGTTTGACAAGTTGATGTATTGTTTTGTATGTTTTTCGATACCTAAAGGCAGAATATAAGATGAAAAAGTTTGTTATTTCCTGTCCTCACTTAAAACGGCCCCTCCCCCCAAACGAATCGTTTGACGTCATATGAGGGAGACGTCTCCCCAGCTCACTGATTTGTGTTGATAATTGTACGAGTGATAGAGCGAGAGAATTAGTGATTAGGACATTTATTTAGTTATTTACGCAGGCGTATTTTCACGATGGTGAATTACTGCGTTTGTGCTAGGTGCAAAAACACCGTTAAAACCGGTCACAGAGTCCACTTTTCCCAAAAAGCAGGTCTGTGTTCCGTGCCTGGGTCAACTTTGTTCGGACCAAACGCGCTGACTTCAGTGCTGCTTCGGTATCCAAGACTTCGGTCATTTGCAGCGCCCATTTCACTGAGAAGGACTATGCGGTTGGGGATCTCATGAGTTATAAAATGGGATTTAAAACCCGAGTGAGACTGGTAGCTGATGCGGTGCCTACGGTGTATGCTACTGTAGTAATAAAGCAGTCGATCGTGCCCGCGCCTCTCTCTCTCTCTCTCTCTCACACACACACACACACACCAACATATTCCAGCATTGCAATCTTGACACCGCAGCCTGTTCATTATAGGCACGGAGCTTCAGAGCTAAGGCGGAGCTACAGATTAGGTGTCCCTAAATAACCCGCGTATAACAGTAGTTCCGCATTAATTAATTTGCACCCGAGTTTTATTTATTTTTATACCGTGTATTCTCCGTGTATATTCATGCACCGAACCGTGACGCCCGTACCGTTTCGGTTCAATACGAATACATGTACCGTTCCACTAAGTTATGCATAGGCTATACTTACCAGACACCTGACCAACTCTCCACTGCTTCTCTTCACACCAGATATTTATGTTTCTTCGATAGGAATTATTTACATTTCTGTTTGGCTCCTCATCTGTCTCCCGCCTGGGAGGCTCAAAATGGTATGGCTGTGGGCCATCGTATAGGTTTGAGGGGGATTTTGCATCTCCTCAGACTCAAAACTCTCCATACTTGAATAGAACTTTGTTGGCACGTCTCCCTCATATGACGTCACAGCTCAGCTGTGTTTTAAAAATATGATCTTGACAGAAATGGCTATAAAGCTTATTGTAGGGCAGTTACAGTAATAATTTTAATGATAATTACATTTTCACTCAGACATCTAAACCTTATTTAATATATCTAAAAAAAAAAATTAACCTGACATACACACTTTAACAATAACTAGAATGTAGAATAAACTAGAGGTGGGGAAATGCATTTTGGTCTCAGTGCATGCATTGTTTTAGTTTGGCAGGGTCGCCACTAGCGTAGCTTAGCATAATGAATGGAATCCTTTGTTGCCAGCAGCATGTCCTGAGTAAAAGTGATAAAAAAAAAACCCAACTAATTACTTGTGGCCTGCGTATTCACAACGAGTACAAATGGCGATGCAGATTAAGACTAGGCGGTTAAATTTTTTACCCTATTCACCTGTTGTGTCTCGCCTTAATAATAATAATATTATTATTATTAATATATATATATATATATATATATATATATATATATATATATAAACTAGGTGTCTATTTTACGATCTGTTAACCCTCTGGGGTCGGCAATCACGCCAGCGTGATCTGCTCGCTTTTTTTCTTATCAGTGCAAAACAGACTCAAAATACTCTGTTGATTTTGATCTTATATATAAGTGTTACACATAATTCAAAACTGTTAAATGTTTTCTTTTATTTGTGTACACTCATAATAAAAACAAAATGTTGTGTTTTTCGTGAAATAAAGATGATGCGCGTTCTGCCGTCTCTCTCAATGTGAAGTTCATTCTAAAACGCAACAGAAAATGATCTGTAAACCCTGGGACACACCAAGGTGACGGTCAGCCGTTGGGCAGTTTTTGTGCGTCGGCCGACTAAGTTTTCTCAGTGTGTTCCGCACCGTCAACTGAAATTGGTCCTCGTCGGCTTTGTTTCGGCCGATTTGACATGTTGAATCGACGTCGGGCCGTCGGTGAAAAAGGGATCTCTGATTGGCTGTTCAGCTTACTGAACGAGTCAGTGTACGAGAATAATAGCAAAACAGCGAGCAAAGAAGTCAAAACGGCACAGAAGGCTGTTCTAATGTTACGTCATCTTACCTGAATGTTCCTTGGTGAATATTTCAATATCAACATGAGCGGAGTGGAATAAAGAAAGTGTGTAGCAGGACTGATATTCAAAACGGTAAGCACGCACTGCTTTGTTTACGGTTTGTGTATCTGCAGCGTTGGTTTCCCTTTTTGAATGAAGAATATAGACAAATATATCTGCAGAAATAGACAGTTGTCACATTTACACGCAGGTGCAGAACGCGGATTGTAGCTGACAGTCGGCTGTAGTTTTCTCGGTGTTCAAGTCCAGCTTTTTACCCCGACGCGAGGCGACAACACAGTCGGCTTTCATCAGCGCTAGTTTGTCGGCGTCGGCTTGGTGTGTTCCAGGCTTAACTCAGCGAATGTTTGTCACAGACTTGAAACGTATGTCCTTACAACGCTTGGAGTCTCTAATTTTTAATGATGTAAATTATATCAAAAACAAATATTCTCTGTTTAAGTAATCCGTATGAAAGTAACGACATACAGTTTCTCAAACGCGTCCTAATTAACTCTAATGTGACCACACCCACGCGCGCACAAGCTTTTCACATGCAAATCTCCACATGAAGGAACACAGAGCTGTTAACGCCCTCTTCACCTCAAAACAAAGAATAAAAAACTTCAGTAACTTTTCATCAAGTTTGGAAGACTGTTTGTGCTGTGCTTTTTACCTTGGATTACATCAGAATTAGAAGAACGCGATTTGAAGATGAGAAAGATTTTTAAGGACCAGATGTCCCACTGATGCGTCCTGCATTCACATGAGACATGAACATTGTAAAATGAAAAATGAAACACCTTGGAAATGACAGGTATGTACTATGTTTCAGGAATGGCACAAAGGTGTGTGACTGTTCAAGTCTGTCTTTAGTTTAAGTGTGTTCAATAATGTGCTTTTTTGTCCTTTGCTGTGTATCTTTGGATTATGTTGTGTTGTAAATAAATCCAAACAATCCAAAAAGCCATTCTTTTTTAAATTCCCTCCTCATTCTTCCTCATAATGATATGGCCTGATAGCACCTAATAGTCTTTGTCTTTCTCAGGTGTGAAACGCATCAATATTAATGGTGGTTCACGCATCATCGCATATAGCTTTCTTACAAATTTTAAATCAATATATTGTCTTATCTGAATAAGTATGCAGGATGATTTTCACATAGTTTTGGTGCAAATATTCTAGGCTATGTGATACCAATGATGGAACTCCAAAGGCTGCTTGTCAGTATGAATAATATAAACCAACTCCAATGCCTCAGTGACATTCACAATGGAAGATATCCCTCTTTGGATTTTGGTTGCTAAGGTGCTTGATAATGGTTCCTAGGGCGGGGCTAGGAAGTGTTGAGGTGATTAATGATTGGCTGTTTGCTGCCCTGAGTCAAACGAGCCCATCCTAATGTTTCTATGACACTTCTATCCGGAGATATCCCTTTGATCTCTTTCAATGGAAGTCTATGGAACTTGTTGCTATGGTGCTCTAAATGGTTGCAACGGCATGGCTTGATAGCTTCACAATGATCCTGAGAGACTGATTGGTTGTCTGTGTAAAATGGAGCCAGCCCCCTTGTCTCTATGTCACCGTGATCCAGAGTTATGTTCAATACAAAATCCCTATGCAATTTACCACAGTAGGTTTCATGGGCCGACCTTCGCCATAGTATGTCTATGGGGCCACTTTGGGCGCATCTTGCCCCCCAGGGGTACAACTTTTACACCATTGTGAGGTATGTTCTTTCAGAGTGTCGAGTGGATGACACATCTACCGCCATCTTAATGCCAAATCCTAAGGCAGAAAGCCACAACTGCCAGGTGTAGGATGGTCGGTTGTAGGGGTGTGCGATATTACGATTTTTGATCGTGGACGATTAAAATGTCTCCACGATCTGCTTTTGAAGAAATATCGTAGGATCGTCCATTTTATCAGTTTGCATTTCTGGCGCCTCCGTCTCAACATAGGCTACTGTACAGCGCGACGTATATCCACATAAATGCAGAGGAACGGGACACTGTAGTTCATAAAAATGAATTATTTGCATGTGCTTTAAAGCCTTGCCGGTTAAACATGTCATTCGCTGCCGATGCGCTGTTCTAACGAGCGCTTTTCTGAGCGCAATAGACCCGACGCGCGCACATGCACTAAAAGCCTGTCTAACAGCACCCGTTACTGAACTAAGTTATCTTATTGCGCTAATACTGTCAAATACACACAAGGTTTACATAAACAAAGTTGGTTATGTCTAAAGTGAAAGAACAATAGAAAAAATGAAGAAAAAATCTGCCTTGTCAAATGCGTGTAGATTCGTTGCGCGCAGATCTTAAAGTGACAGTAGCCCTAATAGTAAACATGCTGCCTCTTGTCCTTAAAGGGACAGTTACCCAAAAATAAAAATTCTGTCATTATTTACTCACTCTCTAATGTTGTTCCAAACCTGTATTAATTTATTTCTTGTGCTGAACACAAAAGAAGATATTTTGAGGTGTGTGGCTAACGGTTGCTGGTCCCCATTGATTACCATAGTAGGAAAAAACTATTATGGAAGTCACTGGGGTACATCAACTGTTTGTTTACCCACATTCCTCCAAATAACTTTTATTTTCAACAGAAGAGGGAGACTTATTCGGGTTTAAAGCGGCTTGAGAGAATTTAAATTTTTGGGAGAACTATCCCTGTTAATAAAACAACAAAATACAAAGAGCATCTCACTCACTCTTGACTGAGAACTTTAATAGTCGCTTTAATAAGAATCAATGTAAAATTTATATAGTGAAGTCGATGTTGTGTTTTATTTTCATATTTGTTCATTTAATTACTTTCTTCAATGCTGTTAAATACACCTGTAGCTGAAAAAATAAAGCACTGTTTTTTTTTATTTGTATATTAAGTTGTGTATGTGTATCTTTGTTCTTAATTTTTAATAACAAAGACAATGACAAATATTTTTTATCTTCGCCACTTTGGCCTAAATGTCTGCCATTCTTTTTTATTTTATATGTTGTTACCTAAGGCTTTGTTTTTAAAATAGGGACATTAGTTTGGCTGTGATGCTCAGTCACTTGCAAAAGAGTAAAACCAACATGAAAAGGAATCGTGATAAAATCGTGAATCGTGATTTTCCTGAAAAAAATCGTGATATGATATTTTTGCCATATCGCCCACCCCTAGTCGGTTGTATACAGTTACCCGGAGTTGTAACGTAAATTAATCTTGCCGACAGGCCCGAGAAAAGATAGGAGTACAACGTAGGCAAACATTGAGGTCCAAGTGGGAGATTTATTGACAGCTGTCACTTCACACTGCTCCACTCCAGTCAAAAGTAATAAAGACAAACCAACAAATCATCATAAAAAAATAAATGCTTAACTTGAACTGTACAAAACAAATACACATGCTGAGAGCAGCAAACACAGCATTAGTTCTAGCCTCTCATCAGTGCAGATGAGACTTAACTGCACAGGCTCTCGCCTCGGCCTGAACGCCCCAAACACACAAACACTCTGGTTTGTATACCCCTCTTCCCGCCAAACACTGGTGGATCGTACCAACAATGGGGGTCGACAGAATATACTTTGTTCCTAATCAACATAATCACATACACATTCGACCCGATAAATCATGAATATTATAGCTGATCCAACTGTACACAATCCATTTCAACATATTCAAATCTCTCGGTCTTATAACCCTTAACAGAGTAATATGGAATATTCACATCATCCGAACACTCCCCTCACCCACACAGGACTAGAGAGGTAAATTAAGCTCTGACATGCATTACATAATAAACAAAAAAAAAAATATATGAAACCTTCAAAGTCTCTGTTCACTTCTTATCCTCAGTCACCCAACATCATTTGAACACTAAACTTTGACCTATACCCATGAAATCATCATCCTAACAACATAAATAATAAATCAAAGTACAATAACACAGTGACCTAATATTCACGTGATGACGACCCGCAGGTTCATCATCATACAGAGCCTGCCAGCCTCATCAAATGTGGTAAACCGCATGTTTAGGCCTGTCACGATAACAAATTTTGCTGGACGATAAATTGTCCAAGAAATTATCGCGATAAACGATAATATTGTTGATCTGAGACCATTTTCATCTAGAATAATGATAATGGCATAATAATGCACATACACCTTTCAAAATTCAATAAACGTTTATTTCCAAAGACTATTTAACACTGAAAATGGAAAACATTTTCAATATCCACAATAACAATGAACAAAACAACCAAAAACAATAAAAGCAATGGACTCTCAGCCTCTCAGTTCACACAGATGATAATGAACTAGTTCATGTTCATAGTTCTTTTTTTTTTAATGAACTAAGTTCACATATCTAAAAATGAACTAGTTCACGTTCTTTGTTAAATTCTTTTAACAAAGATGTAGGCTATTATTAATAATAATGTTATTTCAACACAATATCTCGTTATTTCGAAATAATATGTGTGCGTGCATCTGTAAATCCGGTGACACGTGTATTGATTTTTATTAATAAACAAGTGTTTTCTCTAAAAGTGTCGACTCGGCTGCAAAGATGAAGATGACGATCGCCATCTCCGTGTGAACGCGCTTATAGAGAGAAATGCACATAAATAAGCCTAATAATAGATTATCAGAGAGTAGCCTTGTTCTTTTTGAATTATTTCGTTTAAAGACATTTCAAGCTTTGTGTATTTGGTGTATTTGTCATGTCTGTGTGAGGCATACACTGAGTTTAGGATGTGCTCTAGTTCACGTGCGCAAGTGAGCACGCGGGCGCCTCCGTTATATTTGTTTCGTCGGCCTATTCATTAAATACAGGCAATTGGTTGATGAAAAATTTATTAAAATTAAGATACAATTTATACAAAACGAAATTCACTTTAAAGAAAGGCTTTCTATAACAACTTCAACTTCAACGGTCAAAATCATGTCTGACCCGCTCCATGTCTCATATTGCGCATCCTATCTTACTCGGTCGTGCTGTTCACTTTTCATAAAAAATATTTTAACAAATATGAAACGCGCTTTTTTTAATGGCTATAGTATAGTAGGCCTACATATCCTACTCTCTATTTGTACAAATTTCTGCACATTAATTTAATTCTGAATTTTGCACACACAAGTTGAAAGGCATTTGTTCAAATCATGTTCACGGATAATTGTGCATGCATTTCATTATGATACTAAAATCTTAACAAATAGGCTATGCTATGTACAAAAAATCAGATGAGTTCTCTCGAAAAATCTCTCGTTCACGTTCATTGTATGAAAAGTGATTCGTTCAGTTCAGCGTTCGGCAAAAATATGAACGCGTTCAGTGAATTAATGAATCCACGTCATTAGACACAACGTGCACACATGTGAAGGCCAATGTTTTTTTTTTTTTGCAGTGATGACGCTGGCAAGCTCAGACCCGCGGTAGGCGTCACGTGACCATGGTATTGCGGTAACCGTCCCAGCCCTATTTGGGGAATGAACCGAGCGCTATGATTGGTTGGACTCTTCTTCTTTTGTTGTTGTTTGATTTGAGGACTGTGTGTGCACAGAGGCATCACCAGTTTTTGCGTAGTTTAGAGTGACAAATCGTACCAGCGTACTGTGAGGTCAAAATGCGTGCCCGCTACGCAATATGCATACAGGTCTGTAATCGGTCGATTATTTTGACAATTAATGCGTTCCTTTTGTATTATTAAAGTTCCGAAATCTGTTTTATTAGAAAAAATACAGATTAATAACACACACACAAAAAAAAAAGTTAATGGATTCTCGTCTCAGGAATGTGCCATTTCTGGTATTTTGCCAGTTAATCATAAGACGTAAATTGCAATACACTTTTTTTTTTTTTTACACAAATCAAGCACTCAAATTTAATCGAGGAATCCTAACGGTCCTATTCCCATTAAGGTAAACATTAACGTGCCCTGAAATGAGCATGTTGAAATCCAAGACCAAAAAAAATAAATCCAAGAAAAAAAGAAAGAAAAATAAATTGCGTTGGATTGTACTGTGAAGGGTCATAGCACTTGCATACTGTTGGCCTACTGCTAGTTTAATTGCTTCTATTGTTTCTCATTTGTAAGTCGCTTTGGATAAAAGCGTCTGCTAAATTAATAAATGTAAATGTAAGACAGATATCAATAGTAGCCTACCCTGTTAATCCTGCAGAGTCTGGTCTGTTCATCTTCCAGGTCCTTCTTATGCCAACGCATTTGTTGAGCCTGTGATCGCTTTCCTTTCCGCGGCATCCTTTAAAATATGAAGAGATAAAAAGAAGAATTTCTGACAAACTCACTAACTTTAGTGAATTAAGTAACTTCTAAAAGTAGGTATTTTTTGACTTTCAAACCTCAAATCATCAAAAGTAACTCAGATTTATTTGTAACCCTCAAAAGTAATGCATATTTAAATACACTTATTTGTGAGTCAAATTCATTTTAACAGGACATTCTCACATACTTTGAAAGTTCTCCTGATGCAACTGCTGTTGAGCCTGAACAGATAAAACCTGTAATGTTAGTACTCCCAGGAAGAAGAAAAAAACAGTTGAACAACAATGAAAGAGAGAGACACTGGTTAAACTTGTAAAATTCAATATATTTTCAAATGCAATATAATATATCATGTGGCCATGTCCCCAATTAAACATTTACCTCAAAATGCAGCAAGGAATTCTCGTGAAACAGTATTCTGAAACAGAGAAATAAGAGTGTCATAAAACTCAACACCATACTCCTAACCCATGCAACTTTAACTCTAACTGCAAAGTGCAAACAATAATAACAATGGGCTTAGACTACTTCTAATGTCGCCAATGAAGTAATCGATGCGTTATGCGCTCACATCATGCGTTAATATTTGCTGCAAATATAGTGAAGCTGCCATCTCCATCTATCCTACTTGAACCCATTCAAACAGATTGGAGATTTGTGCTACATGAATCACGTGACCACAAGGCACGAAAGCAAAGGATATTTCAACTCACTCTCAAGTTATACCAGTAATGCACTCATGGAACTCCCGTTATATTCAATAAAGCTAACTACAGAGCAAAATACATTTCTAACATTCATTATATTTGCACGTTGTTGCTTATGATTAGAGAATTCTAACAGATAGCGTGCACTGAAATCAGTTCTCACCGGGTTTCTCACCGGAGACTAATCTAACCACCTCCGATTGGATGTTGCATTTAGAAAAATCAACAGAAACGCGTGTGATTGGCTACGTGCTGCCTTTGATTGACATAAAGCTACCTGAATCACTCGACAATTTTCACGCAGGATTTAAGCAATTATAAGCTACACAAACCAAAAGACGTAATATCCATCAGACACACACAAAATCTCATTTTACGTTTTCACACAAAGATAGAAGTGTGGCTAGCTGACATTACTTTTCATGCACCATCTTAACAGAGAAAACTGTAGCTTCAGTGTTCTAACGATATAAACTACTCCTCGTATTATACGAATAATATTGCCTACATTTAATTCAAATACAGAGCTGCATTTGACATTACAAGGCCTTATAAAACAGCATATTTGACAACAACCATCTCCACTCACCTCCTCAAGAGAATAATGCGGGAAGCCCCATCATCAGTCAGACAGTCAGCAAATGATGATCTGTGAAGTCGATCTCACAGCCAAACAGCAGCGAGCATAGATTGTACAACCAATAGAATCACACCTTCTAGTGATGGGTCGGTCATCATGAACAATTTTTTAATATGACCACTCGTTCACTGACTCATCCGTAGTGTATGGCATTTAAATGCACTATATCTGCAAGGAGTGATGAAGTGAAGTAGCTGTGTCCGAAACCGCTCACTCGTTCACTAATCCCTATATAGTGTGTGGCAGAGCCGTGTTTTTCAACGGCTCTGGTGTGTCTGTGTGGCATTTGACAGCACAGTGAACGAAAGGAGGTGAGTGAATTCGGACGCTGACGTACGTAGCGTCGGTGAGTCGGAGAGCTGGAGCTGTCGCAGAAACGGCTTCGTCACACGTAGTGATAAAATTACTTTTATCTTACATGTTACTTACTTTATAAAATAATATTAATAACAACTATGATTACTTTATTTTTGTAATTATATATATATAGCTCCGTCCGTGCCAACTTTGTAGTTTCATCGATGAATTGGTTATCATGCGATATGTGTATAATCATTAAATACTATAAAAAAACTGAAAACAAAAACAAACACATAAACAATGGTACATTATTTAATGTATTTAGTAAAGTTTTTTTATTTTTTTTTAAAGTTTGTTAGAAACTCTCACGCTCACAGATGACGTGGTCATTGAGCGCCCTCATGGCGACTTATAGATATACATAATTATTTTTTATTTGTATAATTTTTTTCTTTATTATGTATATCTATAAATACCAGTGGTGGGCCGTCAGGGCCAGCAAGGCCTTCTCTGCTGGCCTAAACACTATGAGAATCACTGACTTGCACTTTAATATATATATTTTTATGAATGAGTATTAAATTATTCCCAATGGTCCGTTCTCATAATTTCATAGCTTTTCTCTTGGTTGCGCTGCTTCCAGTAGTGTATATTTATTTTAGTGCTTTTATCCAATCATATTTCAGTCATCATGTGTTGCCAGGGTCAAATATATCTGCCTCGAGGCCTTCAGAATCGATCGTGCAGGCGCCTGTAGCTTACAATGAATGGCAATGAAACTGTAGCTTTAACCAATCAGATAATTGGTCAGATTTAATCAGCCAATCAGATATCGAGTTGATTGCACCGGGGCCATCTAGCAGGCATACAATAACGTACGCATTTTCACGCCCTTTGATTGGATGGTCAGAGCGTGTACTATTATTACTAGTAGTCAGAGCTAGCTAACCGCATCTGTTGCGAACTGTGTAAACTAAAATACCTGTAGATTTAATAGTTTTTCAACCCACAAATTAATGTTTATTTCCTTCCTCGGGTTCAAACCTACCGGAAAAAATCCCTTATTCAGCGCAGAGTCTCGGAACTCTATCGATCTGTCCGGGTAAAAACAGAACAGACTGCAATGTAGCACTAAAGTTATGCCAGGACTGATTTTGAAGCCAAAAGTCCCGCTGATCTCAATGATATCGTTCAAAAATCTGTGTGAGAGCTTGTGTCGGCTGTAACGTTACACATCGTCATGTTTTGCGGTGTTTTCCCGGTTTACTGCTTCTGTCGAGCACACACTCTCAGCACTAAAGCGAATTAAAACTTATGACAGAAATACGACGGGACAGACTGGACTTTCAGCACATTAACCTCGATGGCGATAGAAAAGGTTGCTGGGACTGAAAAGCACAGACAACCTGTACAAACAAGTAATTCGAGTCTTTTTGAGGAAAGAAAGTAGGATGGATTTTGTGTAAAAAATCAGTTTTGGAGAGTATAATGCATTTTTTGTCCGTGCTGAATATGATTTTCTTCCTAATTTTTCTTGTAAATTTATGATCGAAACAACTTTTTTTTCAAACATTACTATAGCCATTGAAGGATAAGACAGGGATGAGGATCCGTTTCTGAATTTATAATCGGAACGCAAGAACCACTGTACACAAAAGCCGAACTCACTCGCTCGTTTCTCTCTACCCGGCCATTCGCGAACTCACCGCATTAACCCTATAACTGCCGGTGCAAAATAAAAACAGGAATTTCACAACAATTATAGAGAGTATGTGCGTGCGCTGCTACACTATTAAAAGTTATTAATTCAGGGTGGACATCACTGAAGGCCTAGGTGTGAAATGCACGGCCCGCCACTGATAAATACGCTACCATACAGATGATTAAAGCTGCAGTCCGTAGTTTTTCCTCTTTGTCGCCATCTCTGTTCGAAATCTGCAATTGCAGTTTTTTTGCGGAATTATCAACTTTGCGTGGGTTGTGCATCGGCACAGCACGGCGCAGATGAATCCAATGTTTTGAGGAGAATGTGCGGCTGTCAGTCACCGCGACGTGTGGATACTGTCATTTGGAATCACAGAAGTATGACCTGACCAACATAAGAATTTTTAATTTTTAAAAAAAAAATGTCATCTGAACAAATAAGTCCACCTTTGTTCTAACCAACTATCAAGTTGTTAATGTTAACAACACCCGCATTGCGTGACTACATTTAAGTGTATTAAGGCTACCTGTAATTCAGTTTCCATTTCTGTGCAGTCTAATTTCTAATTGTCATACCAACAAATAACGTTCCTTAGAACTGGTTCTTACCTGTCCAGCTGAAAAAAAGCCGTCTCTGCATCAGTTTTAAACCCCTTCAAAACACAGTTTACCCACCTTTCAAAAGCCCTTCCGATAGTTATCCTTTTTTCCGCATAGGCCTGGTTGCAGTCTCTTTTTTTCTTTAGCCACTCCGAAGTCTTTTGCATTTTACAATGGGTGAATCTCCAGTTATCACTGGTGATTGATGTCGTTTTAACTTTTCTAGATCCGCCATCAAATTGATAAGTTTAATTATATCAAGTGCTGCGAGAAAAGGCTATAAATCTACACCTCCAACATCCTAACACGCAATATATGCTACTAGCCGGGACACCTTCTTTAGTTTATGTGTACATATGTGACGTAATGACGAAAAGACATGCTAGAATTTCCCATGGAAATCCACCAGTACCACTGGAATTAAAAACATTTTTACAAGCTTACCGTTTTGAAACGAGCTACGGCAAGCAGATAGTTTTGAACACTGGCTGCATGTACTACTTGCTCAAATTTATTTTGGATAATTATTATTTAATAATAATTTTTAACCCAAAAAGTTACGGACTGCAGCTTTAAAGAATATTTTTAAATCATCCACCAAATTATCATCTCTTCCAGTTTAACGAGTTAACAACAATGCCACAAATTATTAAAACACCTGGCTGTTAGTAAAACACATTAAATTGAGTTAATGTCTAAATAATATGTTTTAATAAATATAATATACCTATATAATTTAACTTAAATATAATTTAATTTTAAAATGCATCTATATACCGGTAATATTGTCTCTATATTTTAATATGTTTTATTCAAGTAATGATTAATAAAAAAAGGTACACTCAAGTAGGAGATTGCTAACTTTGCCAGGCACAGCATAATTTACAATTAAACTTTATCATTGTTAATTTTCTTAAACCCACATGGAGTTTCTTGGTTGTTGTTGCATGGTTGGTCACAGAGTTAACGGTCACGACAATGCTCTGTCACCTGTCAGTGGCTGGCTAGTTGACTGGCAATCTGCCTGTGGCTCGTTTCAGAAACCATTGATTTTTGGCAGTTTTTGTGTTTTGTGTTCCTCTCTAGCTCATGTATCATGCATCTGTTAATATGATTATGTTCTTTTGCATGATTGGCGTTTTAGATAATGTTATTCCAATTAAACCAGATCAGACTGGTTGGTTGCTGCTTACTGACGCTTTGCTGGACGCTTACTCCAGTCAGCCACGGCTGAGCTGCGAGTATGACGCATTGCCTGATACTGTCGGCTGTAAGGAAAAACATTGTTTTCTTTTAATGAATGTAATCTCATGCATTTATTATTTAAGTAAGTGATGTTTTAGAAAATTGTATCCCAATTAAATCAGTCAAATGGCCGTGACCAGCTGCCGCAGCTGGTAAGCAGCCAGTCTGATCGTTAAAAAGTTAATTTACAGACTTTAAGTCTTCCAATTTTTTCCCAAAACCTTTGCTCTCTAGAAACCATGTTAGCTTGGGTTGAAATTCTTTGAAGTTCAAGTATTAGCATTATAAACAAACATTGAATAAATACCAACATATGAAATTAAATTAAGGACATGCATCAGAAAAAGTGGGAATGTTGGACAATAAATATATAACAGGAATATAACAGCTTGATGGTAAACTATTTTTGCAGTATAGTCTTATATTAATGTTCGTTAAAGCAAGACCATGCAAACAAAATAACGCAGCCACTGTGTCCAAAAGGGGCAATTATGGGATAACAGAAACAGCAATAGGGCTGTGGCGGTAAAGCACTGAGTAGCACCGGCGGTGGTCCGCTAAAACAATATTATTTTTTTCAATATTAGAATTTAACAATATTCCATTAGTTATTCCATATAGAAAGCTTGAATTGTCTACTTTTAAACAAAACAAGAAACCGACTAGTCTACTCTCTGCTTATGTAGTCCGTATGCATACTTCTATTATGTAGAAGTATGCATTTCTCTCTATAGGTGCGCTTACTGCGAAGATGACGAGTCAGCATCGTCAACTTCATCTTTGCAGCCCGACACTGACACAGAAAACACTAGTTTATTAATAAACAATTAAAATGTATCCATCCTTGATATATTTGACACATTCATAATCATTACTTTTGTCGGTTCTTTGTGACAGCTGTTATGTGCGTTATTGGCAGTGTCACCCTCTGGTTACATGAACGCGTCACCACCGCATCAGTACCGAAAACATGGATATTTTATTTGAGAGAATAATTGTACAACCTATTCGATATTCTATAATTAAATCAACTAATCGAATATTCAAAAATCGTGACTCATCCCTGCATGAAATCTATTGTTTCTTTTCCCAAATCTTCACTCACGTCTCACCTATTTTCGAAGGGGATTATAAACGTTTTTTTCGCTTTTAATTAGGCCTAGTATTTTTGTATTCTTTACTGTGGTAAAGTAGAAAAACGCTGTAGGACAGATAGCCTATATTTTTACTTGTAGCCTACGTCAAATTCTTTTTAACACAGTTTGTGCTTGTTATTAGACATGGTAAGACGCGTCAAGTTCATTTTGATTTTAGTTTCGCTTTCTCTGGCAGTGCAATATCAAACATAGCCTAAATGCCCTGCCCTTGTGGAAGATAAAATTTGCTCTTCATACCTTTTAAAACAAGTAGAAAACATGAAGATATCAGAAAAGAGATCGATTGTCTCTTTCCTGGACGTCCCACATCCCTCTCAAATCACAGAGCGGTAGGTAATCTAAAAAATAATAGATTTAACTTTATTATATTATTTAAAGGGATAGTTCACTTTAAAATGAAAATTCTGTCATCATATACTCAAGTTGTTTCAAACCTGTATGAATTTCTTTGCTTCTGCTGAACACAAAGGAAGATATTTTGAAGAATGTCAGTAAGCAAACAGTTAACTGGTCCCATTGACTTCCATAGTAGGAAAAAAAAAATACTATGGCAGCCAATGGGACCAGTTAATGGTTTGGCTACCGACATTCTTCAAAATATCTTCCTTTATGTTCAGCAGAAGAAAGAAATTCATACAGGTTTGAAACAACTTGAGGGTGAGTATATGATGACAGAATTTGCATTTTAAAGTGAACTTTAAGTTACCAATATTTACTGATATTTATTTAAATGCTTTATTAGTGTGTTGTTTCTTTGATGGAATTGCTCAAATAAACAATGTTTTTTCTTTCTTCAAAACAACCCCCCAACCATTACCACCGTGGTGGTAAAAAAAACTGCCACCATCACAGCCCTCATCACCAACGCATTATGTTCTATAAGATCATCATATTTGTAGCATGACCCAGGGATTAAAACGTACAAAATATATTTCAGACCTAGTGGAGTAATAGTAAATGTGTATGCATAAAATGGAAATACAAAGTAGGCTAAAACTAACTCAAATTTGTACTTAATGGTTGGATTCCACAACTGATAACATAAACATAAGACAAAACATTTTCTGAAGGCGTCATAAAATTTACTGATGACTTAATTTGAGAAATGTTCTATTGCGCTTCTGATTTGGCTGTGAGATTCACCGATTTTGGGTGTGGAAGATGTGATGGATTCTGATCCGTATAAAGTGTCAAACCATGTAGATGAGTGACTTTTTCACTTCTCTGTGTCACACTACTCCCGTGCACTTACTCACAACCACCATACTACTGGTAAATAGCTCCCTATCCAGCCGAACTGTGTGGACTTTTGAGAACTTTTGAGAAGTTAGACTAATTTTCGCCTTCAGTTTGCGCACATGTACCTTCAGACTCCCAATCTTTATCTTCGGGGCATGTTCCTTAGCCGCAGCTTTAAAGCCTGTTGGCAATGATATTGGTGGCAACAGTGGTGTCAGTGGAATTGAAGGTCCTGCTATAGAAGCATCAGGTGAGGTAATATCGGTCTCTGAACCAGTGGATTGTTGAACCCGGTCGTCAGTGGAGGAGCCTGCATTTGGCAGGTAAACTAATTTTTTTTTTTGCCTGTAAAAAAACCCCACAAATTTGGAAAATTATTAACTAAATCACATTACAGCAAAAAAGATGTTACTTTCACGTAAAGACCTTAAGACCTAAGATGGATAATGTGATAGACACTCTAAAAGAAATCTAGAGCAACTGAGCTTTAAAAATTGATAAAATTTTACTGGCATCTTAAAGTATCCCTGTATTTATCCCAATATTTATTTTACGTTTCCTGTCTTTGGTGGCTTTCTCCTTAACTCCAAGTACAATGGGGGTGGTAGGTTAGGGGCATAACCATTGTAGGCGCAACATCCCATTTCAATCCCTACAAGTTAATGAGAAATATAAGGTTTGTTAACATTCGGGATGTGCACACATGGTATCAGAAAACCCGGAAGAGATAGCCTTATAACGGCTAGAGAATTACACGGATAAGGTATACAAAATAGCTAGATTTAAAAAGATTATATTGATTAAATATTATTTTCAGAATATTCTCGGCATATTACAACAGCAACGATTAGCACTGTTATTCAACGAAATTGCCGTCAATGAGAGGGATACAGATGCGTTTGCCAAAGCACCTTGTCAAACAATTATGACATGGCCAAGCATCCAGTTAGATCCAGCAGGTACCAATCAAGTCAAGTGTAAATGACATAGCATTGCATCAACAGGCTTCACAAGACAATGCAGAAAAACGATCTGGTCTAACAAATTCTCTTATTATCAAAAACGATGTGACATTACTTAATTGCCATACATTCTCTGCAATTTGATGCATGCAATGTGATCCCAGTTAGCAACTAAATAAGGCAAAACGCAAAAGTGACAATGTTTACCTCGCAAGTTTTGCATCGCCTTTGTTAATTTCACACTGGGTTGAGTAGGAAAAGATAGAAGGGGCAAAGTCGGGACTATTGAAGTCCATGGATATCTCTCCTGTACAAAAAAAAAGAAAAGTGTATTCTAGTGATTGACAATACGATAGAGTGTAACAGCTAACTTAGGTTAGTTAATAAGTTAATAAAAAAAGCTAACTCAGGCTGAGTTTCTTATAACGTAACTTATTGTACTAACGTTACTATAGCCAAGCTTACGAGAATAGCTAGCCGTCAGGCTAACTACGTTACTAGCAAGACAACGTAACAAAATTGAAGGAAAGTTAGCTAATTACTAGTCGACTCAAACTTGTACATTCTGTGTTCCATTGTTAGATAAGCGTACAACTCATTACTGTTATTTTGTTGTTGTAAGCCAAACCGAGATGTGTCTGATTTAGTGTAAGGTTAATTTAACTTACCTGATATGAAGTGTGAACTGCAGAGTCGGGCATTTTTTATTTGGTCCTCGTTCCAATCGGCTCGTCTGATGGCTTGTAACCAAAGACGTCTGCGGTTGGCATTAAACGGAGTGCTAGTTGATGGTATTCGGTGAAACTTAAGACCTCTGTTTTCAGATTTCCGATTTTTGCATCCCACTGCACAACACGACATATTTTTTCCCGGTTGTCTTTTGCAACCGACATGCGCGCAGTTGAATCTGTGTGACGTAGGGTGATAATTCTCAATAGCCTACCAGTTAAAGTTGTCGCCAAATTTTCAGTATGTTCATCTGCACCCATCTGGAAAACCTGAAAAAGACAGTTGTATGCATGCATTTAGTCATATTTTTTTAGGGAACATGACCATTTCAATTCTAAATTAACAAGAACTTCTGAGAGGAAGAATAAAAAACAGGATAGGTAGGTCTATTCACTCTACAACAAGGGTGGAAAGGTAATTAAGACTAAAGAATTATTTAGTAGTCTCAAGTTTTTTTGTTGAAAGACTGTTTTTGTTTACTCATCTTTTATCATTCAAATAGGCATTGCATGTAAGCGTAAAGATGACAAAATGTATTTGGTCCAGTTCAGAGGTATTTTTTATGTAGGTGATTATTTTAACACTAGTTAACGTTACAGCAGTTTAGCAGTTATAGCAACGAACTTTTTCCCATATAATTTGAGACAGGGAAGTTCAAGGATTTCATTAATTTTATATTTCTCTCTACATTAAGTATAATAGGTAAGAATGAAGTAGAGTTAATCGAACGTTCTAATAACGTTAATCCCTTTCCCAGGCGCTAGCATAAGTCCCACTTCAAAACACACAATCTACACTTTTGTGAGTAAATTACCTAAAAAATTACCTGTCAGGGTCTTTGGGGAAACGATGAAAGGCAAGATTTGTACTGTCACACTGATAGTTTTTGCAGTGGATTGCCGAACATTGTTTTATTCCACTTTGACTTCTTTCGTTGTCATTCTGTCTGGCATTTTTCACTCCAAAACAGCAGCCGCGCCATCTAGTGGCTGTGGCTGTTACCAAAAAGCATCTGAGTTTCGCATTGGCTTCTTTTTTTTAAATAATTTTTATTTATTTTATTTTATATAGAATACAAAATCTGAATTAAACAAATTGGCATAAAGCAGTGAATATACAGGGAAAAAAATTAAAGGCTCAACACAAAAATAAAAAAAACAATAATACAATAAAAAAAACGAGTTATTAATTTAAAAAAAAAACTACAACAGATTGTATAATACAAACAAATTATACAGTTTTATTGCAGTTCAATTTGTTTTTTTTATTTTACTGTCTGAGAAGTATTTTAATCGTTTATGCATATAATAAACAGGGATATAAATGTACAAATTTAAATGTATACATTATAAAGTATTTTGCCAATAATATAATGTTATTAATCAGGTAAAATGAAACACAACAATCATTGGTTATCCCATGCATTATATTTGCCTCTTTGCTGACAGGCCAGTTTACGGTGGCAGGATGCGACAGAGAGCAACCGTTAAAGACGCAATTGTATGACGTGATAGTGTCTCAAAGCTTGTCTACTCTTGCTACACACTCAAAAGTATGTACTTTTTCTTCATAAACTCCTTCATAAACACATAAACACACACCCGTATACTTTAATGCCATAGCTGTATAAATCAGCTTTGACTTCCTCTTCCGGAGTGAATATTGTTGAACTCTGCAAGTGGCTCGTGTGTGGTTATCATGGGCATAAACTCCATTTCGCTACTGTCTCACCCAACAGGTACGTATTAAAAATACTGCGTCGTAGTTTCACGACAACGGCCCTTTGTAAAGCAGCTGGACATTTGCAAACAACCAATAATAAATCAACGGCTTTCTTTTCTGTAGTATCGTTCTAACAGTATCGACATTTGCATGTGTACAGTGGAAAGACTTGTTTTTCTTCAGAGGTGACGCAAATGCTGTGCGCCGTCCTGGGTCACTCCGAGAATATTTGGCCAGGTAAACTAAAGTTTTACGCTCCAACACATACATCAAAACATTTATCGCTATAATTATATAATAAACATATATACGAATATATAATAATTATGATAATCATCACCTCATGAATATAAAGTTTGTTGTATTGTCAACGTTAGACGTTGCAGACTGCGGGTGAAGCTACTGTAGCGGTTTGGCTAGACACTTTAGCAAGACTACTTTGTGACAGATTACTTTCAGTATGGCGACCTGCGTATTTGTCAGTTTCTTGTAATTGCTGAACTACATTCTCTGTTGAAATAGGTGGCCAAACTGTCGTGCAAAAGGCACCTAATACTTTTGGTCTAGTTAGCCTATGAAAAGATTACTGTAAAGTACATATTTGTAAATTAAAAACGAGTGCACTGCCTGGTACTCTGAACATTCACAAATTAAATAGCAGCTGAGCAAAGCTACAGTATAAATGTAAAATGTCTTATTCAGAAGAACGTGTGTAATAGGAACTAACGTTGTACATTTGATAGCCTACTTCCTGTAAGTAACCCCTGACTGTTATTTCCTCTCATTTAAAGTATTAGCTCAATTTAACTGATCACATTATACATTACATCTCATTATATATATATATATATATATATATATATATATATATATATATATGGCACATTATTTTCTTGTCATTATGTGTATATATATGAATAAGAGAAATATGTTCCATTTATATTTTTATTCCCACATGTTGATGCATTTAAACAGTTTTCTACATTATAAACAAGTGCAAATCTATGCTAATGAAATGTCATGTAATGCAGGTATTTGTCATCTACATGGGAATGGGGGACATGAAGACACCAGATTTCGATGACCTACTGGCAGCGTTTGACATTCCAGACGTTGATGCCAAAGAAGCAATTCAGTCTGACACTGATGGTAATCATAACGAACACAGTGGTGCTGTTGGAAAGGAGAGAAGTGGAAGTCCATGCCTAAGACCCCCAGACAGCCCTGAGGGTCCTCACAATGACCCCTCCATGGTCAGTGTGATTGTAAAAAACAGTGTACATTCTGATGACAAAACTGAAGAGGATATAACTGGAGACTTTCTTGGTGTAGATGCATCACATGAGTCTCCCCAGAAAGGTCCCAGAGAAGATGACCTGATGCCTTCAGATTCATTCATCTATAATGGTCTCAAAACAATCTCAGATGGGGCCACAGAACCCTCTCAATCACCAACTCTAACCCAGATGCAGACCAATGGGCCACTTTGGTCTCTCTCTTCCTCTAGAGTAACTAATGATGACAACCAGGATGACACTTCTCCTAAACACCCTGCTAGCACTTTCTCTCCGCCTCAGTCTTTACCCCTGACTGATCCCCCCATCTTAGCTTCACATTCAATTAGTTCAAATTTCCCCCTCAGAGTTGATTGTGAGGCAGCACAACCATTAAATGGCACTTTGAGGGCTGGAGTCCGCCGTCATTTATCTGAAGATGAAGAATCTGAACCAGACCTCGGTAGCCCTGCACTTGTCATACAGGAGAGCCCGGATTCCCAGATGTGCTCTGCTCCCAAGGTACCACGAATGCAGCGGTCCCCTTTAAGTGTGTTTCAGCTGCCCTCTCCCTCGTCCCCTTCCTTACCAGTAAGTAACACTCAAATTGAGGAGCCCTCTGTCCAGCCTCCGACACTTCTACAAAGCAGTGTCAAACCAACACCAATGACCTCCAAAAATGATTTGCCGGCTGAAGAAAAAGACCTTGAGCACATAATCGAGGAGCGAGATTCTCCTGAGAGCCCTGAGCCAGAAATCCCTCAACCTTATATATCTCTGCCCTCAGATCCGCTCGGGACCAATGAGCCAGAACAGGAGGAGAGAAGAGAAGAAGCCCCTCAAGATCAAGTTATTGACATGAGCGTAAGTGTGCAAGAGAAGAGCGGTCTTCACACAAAAAAAGATGATGATGGAGCTGAGGAGACGGAAGAGAAATCTACGGAGCCTAGTGTGGTAGATTCAGCCTCTGAAGGTGTCACCAAGTCAAGCAAGACCTCCGCCAAGCCTCTCAAAGTGAGAATCAAGACTGTCAAAACGTCTGCCGGTAACATCACGCGTACGGTATCTAAAGTGGCTCCCAAAGGAGGGGCCTCCAAAGGTCCTGGTGGCTCCAAAGTTCAAGCAGGGGCCCGTAAGTCAGTCCACAGGATTCAGAGATCTGGCGCTGCTCCTCAAGGACCACCTCAGGTGACAATGTTGCCTGTGTCCACCCTTCAGGATGCCAGCACAGCTATGCTATTTGCAGCCAGCAGGGCACAGAATCAACTGGCCTCCACTCTCTCTGCCACTGCAGTCAACATCACAAGAACGTCAACCCTGCCATCTATTTCTTCATCCATGCCTGGGGCTAACATTCGCTCTCTGGCGCAGAAAACGATGAATGGGAATCCTGGGACAGCCAAACCAGCCTCCATTGTGAACAGCCCTGGAGCTGTAATCTCACGCAGCCAGTCTAGCCTCGTCGAGGCCTTCAACAAAATCCTCAACAGTAAGAATCCACTCCCAAGTTATCAGCCTGACCTCTCCACCATGCCTCCCCCTGAATGGGGTCTTCGATTGCCCTCAACGGGATATCGTTGCCTTGAGTGCGGGGATGCGTTTGCCCTGGAGCGCAGCTTGGCGAGGCACTATGATCGGCGCTCTATGAGGATTGAGGTGACCTGTAACCACTGCTCCAAACGCCTGGCCTTCTTTAATAAGTGCAGCCTGCTGCTCCACGCACGAGAGCACAAGGAGAAGGGACTGGTTATGCAGTGTTCACACCTCGTCATGAGTCCTGTCAGTGTGGAGCAGATGATTGGCCAGCAGGAGACCGTGCCAATAGGTTTGTGTCTTTATCAGTGTATTTATAGATGCACTAGGAAAAGAAAAGTACTTGACCTTTCCTCAAATTTTTTTAAATACAACCGCTGGAAGACCGTTTTCTGTCTTGACACTTTGACATGTTCCTTGGTCTGCCTGTATGTTTTCCTTTTATAACCTTCCCATTTCGTTTCTACTTGCACAAAGTACCTGTTTTTAGACACAGCTGACTGGGAACAACCAACTTTTTTGGCCACACTCCGTGTTGAAATTTCTTGTTGAAGGAGTTTTATCATCCTTTCCATTGTTTCAACTGACTACTCTCTTGTGGGGGCCATGTTTCCTTTCAATTAGCCAAGTCCAACAGCTTGTTAAGGCGTGTAAGCACTCTCCTTTAACTGCTGACTAATCAGCTTTTTTAGACTTCTCCTAGTATTTGTTTTCGAGATGGAAATTAAAAGATGATTCCATAATTTTTTCCTCTGCTTGATTGGGAAAAAGCCCAAAACATGCCATTTAATAAAAAAAAAAAGTGAGTTTGTTTGAGGGTTTAATGAAGCCAGAATGTTAAGCTATTGAATTTTATATTTTGTAATATATCTGTGATTTTGTTTATTTGCTATAATGTATAAAAGGGTGGTGATTCCATAATTTTTGCCAGGGGTTGTATTAAGGTTTCTAGACACAAACCAACAAGACTTGTGAGTTAGTAAATACTTTAGGTTTGCACTTTGCATTGTGCAAATTTTGGATCAGGAATTTTCATAACAAGGAGGAACCACAGAAGTTTTTACAAAAATGTTTTTTTTTAAGCGTTAACTTAAGATATCAATTAAATGTATTTAACAGCAAAAAATGATTCATGCTAATATATTACTGCCCTTACTAAATCTAATTACCGGTACTGTTTCTTTTTTTCATTTTGCTTGGGGGGAAAAAAAACCTTTGAAATCCACTGTTACTTTTGGCTTGCTAATAATGGTAATACGGTTGCTAAAGCTGCTCTAGAACATTACTTCAGGTTTAAAGCTAAAATACATTAAAGCCAATCATTTCATTTTAGAAACAGTATGGCTCTTACTGTTTGTCTCACACAGTATACAAATTGTGGTCTTTATACATAAAAAAACAGTAAAAGCGACAATTAATCGGCAGTAAAGACATTTATAATGTTACAATAGATTTATTTGATTTCATCAAAGATTCCTAAGTATCACGGTTTCAACAAAAATATTAAGCAAGAACTGTTTTTAATATTAATAAATGTTTTTTGAGCACCAAATCAGTATATTAGAATGATTTCTGAAGGATCATGTGAGACTGAAGACTGGAGTTTTTTTTATTGAAATAATATTTTACATTATTAGTGTTTTTACTGTATTTTTATCAAATAAATGCAGCCTTGGTGAACCTAAGAGACTTTTAAAAACGTTAAAAAATTATACCAACTCCAAACTTTAAATGGTAACATATGGTAACTTCTTTTATATTTTAGGAAATTAGTTCTTTGCAAAGGGATCATATTATTTCAGGGTCCTTGGCTTTGAACACTTTGAAAACCTGAATGATGTAATTTCCTTCTTAATTTTAGCTTACCATGTGTCTGAACAAAACTTTATATTTATAAAACATTCCAGAAGTAAAACAAAACAAACAAAAAACGAATAGTCATGCTATAAGTATCAGTACACAGGGATCGTAGAAATCAACCAATCACTATCTCTGTCCACAGGGAATCTGTGCACTGCAAACCAAAGGACTTAAACGTTTAAGTGGAATAATTCAGCTGGGGCTTGTTCTCTCTGTACCCATTTTCAAAGGACAGTCTCTGGACTCGGTCCATTCCTGGCTTATCCTTTAGGGAGATGAACAGTAAATTACATTAGGTTAACAGCGCTGTAGATAATTGAATAATACATTAACCCATGTCCATTTCAGAATGATTTGGCTGATGTGTGTAGTATGTGCTTACTGTACTCTGTCTCTATTACAGGTATGCTCTCTCCTGCTCTGCCTGCCCTTAAAGAAAGTGGTGGCCAACTGTCACAACCTTCTGATAACAGGTAACCACACACTCTCAGATCATGTTTATTTAGTTTTCATGCTTGAATTAATTATTAGAAATGAAAGAAAAAGTAGTCATTCAAATGAAATTAATTGAGACTGGGTGTTTAAGAGTTTAAGATGCTGTTTGGTATTTTCAATGTTGTCAGTTGTCCAGAGTGTTGGACTCCATTCAAATGCAAGGCAGAAATAGCAGCACACTTTCAAGAGGTGGATCCTGGTGTCACTGACATGGTGAGTTGAGTGCATGTGTGTGTATCAGGACTCGATTTGCATTGGCCCCGTTTAACACTTTCACAAAAAAAATTAAAAAAAATAACGAAATGATTAAATTTTTATTTCTCTCTAGTGTTGTATGCAGTGTTCTCCTTCAATGCCACTGTGGAACTCATGCAGTGCTGCAGCTCACCGCCGGTTACATCAGCAGCTCCCTCCACTGGTTTGCCCTGAATGTGGTGTCATCTGTCAGCTTAATGACCTCAACACCCACCTGAATCAAACCTGCCTGCACTACTCGCGTCGCCTTGGATATAGGTATCCACACAGAGTAGTTATGTATACTAGTAAATCCCTTGTTTTATCCATTGGTTTATTAAGGAGCTATTTCCTCTTATCTGCAGATGTGCCTGTTGTCATTTGGTGTTTGGAGGAGTGAATAGTCTGAACGCTGTAAAGACTCACATGCAGACGGCTCACTGTGAGGTCTTCCATAAATGCCCCTCCTGCCCCATGGCTTTCAAGTCTTCCTCTGGTGCTGAAACCCACTGCACCTCCCAGCATCCTGAACTCCCTGAGACGGCTAGACAGTCCAAGTAAGTGTAAACTGCGTGTGTGCGTGCGTGTGTGTAACTGCAGCCACACCACAAGTTAGTCACTTAAAGTAGTTATTATCTACCCTACAAATTAAACTGAAGTTATTTAAGGTGACAATATATTTTATATTATCTCTAAATCTGGAAGCATCTAACTAAATATTTCAACAAAGAAGTTGCAACTTCCAAGGATTTAAACTGATGTACTGGAAAATTAGGTTAAGTTAAGTTTAGTTAGTTACTCCCCAACACTAACTTGTAAATGTGTCCTCTATTCTTTCTTTAATGTCGGCATGAAATGGGAGTTGAGCTTAGTCTTTTTGTTTCTGTTGTGACATCCGATTGAATCGGCTTCTGGAATGACAAAAAATGTAGGACAGGACTTTAGTCCTTGGGAATTGATTGGATCAGGGCTCGACATAAGCGATGGCCCGGGGCCAGTAAAAGAGTATGTCGGGCTAGCTGATTGGCCAGTCACTGGCCCGTGCGGGCCAGTGACTGGCCATCAGCAAAACAAACAGGAATTCGTCACACACAGTGGCGCGAAGAGTGTCAATGTTACTTCAGGATATTTAATATTCCGGCTGTGAATTATTAGCTCTGCCTCTGATTGAGCTAAAATCAACCAATCGTCGATGTAGTTCAGTATTCGCATACTCCGTTGTTGTGGGGCGAGCGCGCGCCGTGTCCATGCACTTCGTGAACGTGCGAGCCTGCGAGGTGCTAGGGACAGACCGAACGTCAGGACATTGTGCTTATAAGCTCGACCCTCGGAGGCGAATATCAAGAATGGCCTGTGACGGGATGCTATCTGTATCTGAAAGTAAGCGTCTTTCAGATCCACTGAGATAAACCATGCAATCGCACGGGCGAATTTACGCGAGGATTGGTTGTCAGCAATTTGAACGAGCATTTCATAAGCGCTTGTTCAAACGTCTGAGGTCTAGGATGAGTCTGAGACCACCACCCTTTTTGGGGACGAGAAAGTAGCGTCTGTAAAAGCCCGACTCGCTCTGCGTTAGAGGAACGGTCTTTATAGCCCCTTTTCCCACCAGTTTCGCTATTTCGGCGCCAAGTAGATGTGATACTTCGCTTTTCACCGTAGGGGCGGACTGGCCAATGTGGGCCGGCCCACTCGGAAGGCTACACGAATATATTTAAAAAATGACGGAAATCATAATATTACATTTATTTTCTACGCAAATGGCTGAGTGAATCGATCGCGCGGGCGCGGCCGACAAGGAGTGTGTGCATGTGAGTGTATTGCCCTCCCTCCCTGTTGAGTATCTTGAAACACGCCCCCTTTCATGTTTAATTTTACAGCGAGAGAGAGAGAGAGAGAGATATTGATCCGTTGCTGCGAATTTATCTGAGCAGATAATTGCAAATAATTGTCTATGGATGAAAAGCTGGAAGAAAAGAAGCAAGTTTAATATCACATGATAGCCTAATAGTAGCCTATGCCATGAGGATTCATGTTAATGCAAAATGTTAATGTCTTGATAGTTTTATATTAATGTTGTGTGTCTTAATGTTCTTCTGTTTGTTTCCCTTTGTTTTACAAATATTATCTAATATGTGTTGTGTTATTTAAAATAAATGTTTAAATAACATTTATTTTTGTGTTGTGTAATATTTTTATGCTATAAGTAGTGTTAAAAATTATTCTGCACATTAATGAGCCAATGTGTTATGATGTGGGATGTGGTGGGCTGCTGTGGGTCAGAAAGTCCAGGGCCACTTTTGTGGTCTCAGTCCGCCCCTGCACGGCAGTCTGCGAACGAACTTCAGCGAGTAACCTCGTTTTATTATGTTCAGCAGCACCCATTCTGATATGCCCGAAATGGTTTCCCATGCTTTTCCTTATATTTCTTTCAGGGACAGTAAAAATAAAGAAGGGGCCAGCAAAACTCTGATCTACTGGCCCCGGGGGCCAGTGGGGATTTTTTTTTATGTTGAGCCCTGGATTGGATTGTAGAAAGTTAGGAGTTGCTAACTAAATGGAGGTAGATCTGAATGTAATTTTGCAGTCAGTTGTGGAGGATATTTAGTCCCACCCTTTCGCCGAGACATAAGAAACTTTCCTTTATAATAAACACGATAATATTCTTTAAAAAAATATTTGAATTTGTCAATTTTGATTTCATGGTGACTTTAAATGTTTGCATACATTTTTTTGAGGTGCTAATAACCTTTCTTTTTTTTTGTGACAGGGAGATCTATAAATGTGTGATGTGTCGGACTGTTTTTACCCAGAAGGCATTGCTCAATGTCCATTTTGACACTCACTTAACTAAGCAGAAGATGCACGTCTTTAAATGCCCTGACTGTAACAAGCTCTTCACGCAGAGAAGTTCCCTCCTTGAGCATGTTAAGGTTGGTTTTGTTCAGCTGAGACAAAAATGAGCTCCATTCATTGATAAAAAATTATAAATGTTTGACCATAATGTGTCTCTAGGACTCTCACAAGGACATTTATGACACATCGGCACAGAACAACTTGGTAAAGATGGATAGCTCAGATGGGGAGGAGTGGGGGCGGGACGAAGACAGAGGAAGAGTGTCAAGAGAGGATGGGAACTCCGCTGCTCCACATATCCAGAGCTGGAGCTGCTCACAGTGCCAGAAGCGCTACAAAGAGAAAGAGAGCTACATCACCCATATGTCCGAGCAGCATGGCAAGGTCAGGACGTCATCAAGGATCCAGTTCAGATTACATACATTGTCAATAATATAAAAAATAAATAAATAATGTCTCCATATTTTATACACTACCATTCAAAGGCTTGAATCTGTAAAAATTTTCTTTTGGAAAGAAATGAATACTTTTATTCAGTAAAGATTCATTAAATTGGTCAAGTGACAGTAATGACATTTTATAATGTTACAAAAATACTTTTAAGTAAATGCTGTTTCTATTTCTTTCTAATTATTCCACTTATACTTTCTATTCATCAAATCATCCTGAAAAAGAAGAATCACTGTTTGCACAAAAATATTAAGCAGCATGTTTTTCCTTTGATAACAATAAAAAATGTTTCTGGATCATCAAATCAGCATATTAGAATGATTTCTGAAGGATCATGTTACACTGAAGACTATATCAGTGCCTTAAGACTGAGTAATGATGCTGAAAATTCAGCGTTTACATCACGGGAAAACATTGTTTTAAAATATATTAAAATAGAAAATAAGATTATTTGATGAATAAACAATGTAACGCATAATGTATTAGGATAACATATTTAAGTAAGCAGACAACCGTACGTGCAATAAAAAACATCAAGTCATAAAAACACGTTTATGATTTGTACTGTTTTTTCCCCCTTTGTTAAATTTGATTGTTTTCTGATTTGTCCTGAACCAAATGAATGTATTAATGGTGTATAAAAACACATTGACTTTGTGACATTTTTGTTTAAAGGAGCTGAAGAAGTTTCCATGCACTCTTTGTGAAGGCTCCTTCTCGTCATCCTCAAGTTTAAGACGCCACATTCGTGTCAAACACAAAGGAATCAAAAGAGCTTTTTATTGCCAGTGAGTATAAGACATATGTACTGTAGCCCCATGAAGTATTTATACACTTAAAATTTATGAATGTCTAGGAATTGCATGTAAAACAAAATATTAAATGCCATTTTGCAATCAAATCATTTTAGAACTTTTCTTACAATTACCATAATTTTTAAGTTAGGCTTATTTCAGCCGTTATTTACTGTTGTCTCTTGTTGTGAAGACTTTGTACAGGTGGGAAGAGGAGTTTCAGCAGTAAGCTGATTCTTGAGAAACATATTGAGGCTCAGCATGGTGGAGACAGACGAGCAGCCAAACAAAGTCAGGTAAGAGCTTAAATACAGTCAGTCACTGTAACATTTGTCTCTAGTTGGTGTTCCTACTGCTAGATGCCGTAATGTTATTGGTGAATTGTGCAACTGGACCTGTCTTTCAAAAATGTTATGACAAATTAGATATTTGAACACCTTATTGTGTCGGTGTTCATTTGCATAAAGTTAAACTTTTCACAAATGTATAGGGTCTTTGGACACCCTGTACCAACACTTAAACGAATAGTTCACTTAAAAATAAAAATTCTGTCATCATTTACTCACCCTCAAGTTGTTTCAAACCTGTATGAATGTCTTTCTTCTTCTGAACACAAAAGAAGATATTTTGAAGAATGTCAGTAACCAGACAGTTGATGGACCCCATTGACTTCCAACGTATTTTTTTTTCCTACTATGGAAGTCAATGGGGTCCATCAACTGTCTGGTTACTGTCATTCTTCAAAATATCTTCTTTTGTGTTCAGCAGAGGAAAGACATTCATACAGGTTTGAAACAACTTGAGGGTGAGTAAATGATGACAGAATTTTTATTTTTAAGTGAACTATTCCTTACACATTGCTCGTTCACACCAAGGATGATAACTATAAAGATATAGTTTTAAAATTAATTTTAAATTTAAAGGGAAGTTGATAATATAGAGAAACTATATAATTGGAATCCATTTCAGAATATTTTTTTCCAGCTGATGAACGATAAAAAACATTGACAGCCAATCAGAATCCATCCTGATTTAAAGAGCTTGAGCATTTATAGTGGTATATGACATAACTGCTGCGCGAGAACATTTTGCAAGAACATTATTGCGCATTGGTGTGGACGCTAATATTGTTATCATTATAGTTATCGTTCTTGACGTTTACGAGCTGTAAGGCTCATTGAAAGTGAATGACTTCCTGTGGTTTTGTCACTGCAAGTCACTTAAAGTATTTTCAACTCTCAGGCAGTTCCTCAAATCACCGATGCAGCTGACAGCTCATCGGAGCACGATGGTGGTCCTTTGGGCGGGGCCTCAGTTGAAGCAGAAAGCCAATTGGCTGAGAGCAGCCTGACCAGACATGGCAAAAGAGTTAAAGAGGAGCAGGAAGCCACAGGATTTCGCTGCATGCCATGTGGTTTTACCACAGAGGACAGGGAGGAATTTCTCCAGCATATTGTCAGTCACCGTGACGGGGGCAGCACCTGTCAGTGTCAGCAGTGCGGTGCGTGTTTCGCTTCCGCCTCCTCCCTCAGCAGGCATCTCTTCATCAGCCATCGCGTGCGGGATTCCCCCTCCGATCACACCGAGGCGTCTCCGGTCACTGGTTTAACTTCTGGACATGTGACCTCTGACTCTGCAGTTGCAGCAGGGTCCCCGGGGTCACCATCGAGTGTAGGGGGGACACAGGTAGAGGATGGGGAAGGTAAGCACACCTGTAAGGTGTGTAGACGTAACTTTAACAAACCTGCTGATCTTAATACACACTTCAGAACTCACGGCATGGCCTTCATCACCGCATACAAAACCGACAAACCAGCGTAGAGAGACAGGAAATAATTAACATGACGATGAAAATCATGAAACCTGGCAAGAACATGTCCGGATCATATGCCACCCCAAAATCAAAAACGTAAAATAAGAAATTATATTTTACATGAAGAAAAAGATGCTATAAAATACTATTTTTATTTTTGAGATTTTTTCCCCCCATGATATTTATTTTTATTTTGTGACATTTTAGTTTCAATAAAGTAAAAAAAAAAAAAAAAGAGATATCATTTTTTTTTTTTTATTATGTGAAAGTTAAAAAAGATATGTTTAATTTATACTTTTTTAAATTTATTTATGTAATATATATCCCTTTATTTATGCTGATTTAAAATAATATCATCTAAAAATTATAGCATCATAGTAACAAACACACAATAACAAATTATTGATTATTAAAATCTCAAAAGTAAAATGTCCGGTTTGGCAAAAAAAAAAAAAAAGCTTAATTGTTATGAAAACTTATATTTAATTCAAGTAGATTTAAATTTCTTTATGAAACATGTAATTTCTTCTGTATTTTTTCTACGATTTTGATCGGGGTGAAATGTGAGCAGTGTTTTTGTGAGATTCAGCAGAAAGCGTGTGGTATGTCTTAGTGGGCAATATAATAGAGAGTCTGCTGATTATTAACATTTAGGTTTGTCGCAGGCTTTTAACACTCCACATTCACAAACTAGAAAAATACACTGCGTCGGGGCAAATCATGTTTGTAAGAACATGTAGTTTCTCTACTAGGCCAGTTTTGTCAAATCAATGTCTAGAGGAGCCTGTTGTCGAACAAGTAATACTGTAGAGGAGTGATTTAGGTTCGATCAACCTATAAAGTGATCACAACAAGCTCTTAATTGATCTGAGAGGTTTGTGGAAAGGGCAAGACACTTAAGCGTCATGTCTTTGAGTTCTTAACATATTCAGAGGGTCATGTTTACCAGTCCTGCTATATTTCTGTGCCTACTGATTCCATTGTGCAAACAAAAAAGATACAGTCCGTTTCTCTAATGCAAAATGCAGCTTACTATAAATAAAATACTGTAATTACTAACGGTTTAGCATAGCCAAATGATCCCGAATCAGGTGACTCCTTTGTGCTTGAATCATTATTTTTATGTTTAATGTCTGTATTTCTTCTATTTGTGTTTCCATAGATTCAAATCAGGAAACTTGCTGAATAGTTGCTGATCTTTAGAATGAGAACGAAATAAGTGCCTTCTTCATTTAGTCTTAAGATTCTTTAAGACAAGATTACACTTAAAGGCCTCAGATGATCGTTTCCTCACTGGGAGGAATTTGTTGTGTGTGTGTGTGTGTGATGGAGTTAAAAAAATATATTTTTTATGTTTGTTCTGGACTTATGTTTTATTGGTGCCTTACACATTGTCTTTTGGTTTTCTTTTTAAAGATAATTAATATAGCTTTGTTGTAATGTAACCTCTTGCATTCTCCTTTTTTTGGTTGTTTCATATCGATTTTGTTGAGATAAATAAAATAAAACAATAATGGCTAAATCATTTCTCGATGTCCTGTATAATGTATATACCGTAACCATACACAACTGATAAAACTATAAATCACTTCTCTTGGAAACTACTTATTGTAATACAGATATACATTTTAGCACAGATTCCAGAGACATAAATCTGTGGATTATCATCTGAAATATTCAAAGGGATTTATTGAAATCTCATTTACTTGTTTTTCATTAACATATACTAAAGGCCCGAATCTGTGACTCAAGGCCCAGTCTTCAGTGTCACATGATCCTTCAGAAATCATTCTAATATGATGATTTTGTGCTCAAGAAACATTTCTACATTGTCATGCTGCTTAATATTTTTGCGGAAAATTGTAATTATTAATTATAAAATTAAATATTTTATTAATAGAAAGTTCAATTTACAGTAAAAGTATTTGCTTTACTGTGATTATTGATTTCATATGTGCTTTGCTGAATAAAAGTATACATTTCTTAAATAAAATATAATAATAATCTTACTGACCCCAAACTGAATGGTATGTATTTTGCAATTCTTGATATTTGCAAGGGGTCTGGAAGTTTGGAAGACCAAATGTTTTTCCATTTCAGCCTGAGCTCATTGACGATAAATGAGGCGTACTTAGCCATTTTGAATAATTTTCATAACTTCTCTTTTAGCCGACGAGAGCAGACAAAGACAAAGTAGGTGAGACAAATCACACAATGTTGTGGCCTGTGCACTAGTGATGTGACATTTGAACCGAGGCGTCAGAGCTCTCATTGTCATTGTCGTTATTGTGTCATATATGTGCTAGGGCTGTATACTATTACATTATATCAGGTTAGAATAGTTAGCCTATAGTAAATTGTTATTATTAATTATAGTAGCTATATTATAGTCTTATTATATTAATTAGATAAGATTATTTGGATTGGATTTTTGGATCTGGACTGGACTGCTTTTTGATTTGGATTGCTTGTCACTTTTCCTGGTAATGGGGCCAGCAAGAAAGAGGAAATCCTTCCCTGTCTGGGCTCAACAGAAGCATCAGTATCCTCATTTATACCAGCTGGCACTGGCATTTTTATGTTCCACGTGAAAGGATATTTTCCAAGGTTGGAGAGGTTTTGTCCAACAAGAGGAATAGTCTAAACCCCAACACACTTGAAAAAATTATTTCTCAATACAAATCTATTGTAATCCTTCCTGCAGTTTTGCAGTTTGCTCCTCTATATCCCCAGTCCCATGAGCACAACACTGCACTAAAACTAGCACACTGCACAAAACCCCCCAGAAACAATTCTTAACTTTTCCCACCCCAGACTATTGCGGTTTACTTTATTACACTCCCTCCAACATAAGCACTGCACTCGTGTCACTTTAGTTGTTCATACTGTCCAAACAATTTATGAATAATTAATGAATTGTGTGTGACAGTTGTTTTATGCACAAGTAAATTCAGACAAAAAAAGATACATATTTCATTTTATACAGGCAATGGACAAATGTCTGCTCAGGTATTTTTATTATTGCAAATGAAAGGTTACAGACATTAACAGTGAGAAGAAAATAAATAAATAAATGAAACAGAATGGGGGGCTATACGGACATCTTAAGTTTGCTCAGGTCATTGGTTCAGAATGAATGAATTTGTCTGCTATATCTTTGCACAATAGCTAGGTGTCACTAGTGAGCAATGCTGAATGAAGCTTCGAGTAATGAACCTTTGGGTGAAGCAATGGGCTGCGAGGTCAGGAAGCCTCGTTTTGCCATCACTACTGTGCACCTGATGTAAGTCATCAGAAGCAAACCGGTTTGACTATTCAAATTTCATACTTACTCTCTTTACAGATAAGACTTTTATTAACCTCATGTTGGGGTATAAATGATTCGAATTATGTTACTAAAGAACACAACCTCTAATATAAACATTTAACTGGAATTAAATAATTTGATAACAAAACTACAAATTAATGAAGTAGGCTATGCACAGTATTAAATATCTCGTAGAATAATAATACATCTGCATGTGAAAAGATCTAAACAGCAGTATTATCAAATATAGTTTCTCTATAAAATACATTTAATGGGATAGACCCCAGTCTTAATCAAACCCCTGCCTCACCATACTATATTTGGCTTTACTTTAAAGTTAAAATGTGCATTCAGTGACTACATTTTAAATATAATTTTGAAATTTAGCAATTCTTAAATGGCCAGATACTAATCTACTGGTTTACATGATCATGTGAATCTGCCATCTGACACATGCTATATCTGTGACCTTTGACCCATCTTCTTCTTAGAGAATGTATCTAAGTAACATCAGCACGATTGCCTGCATGAGGAGGACACATCCTGTCATGCTCTCTACTGCTGCGCCTGGAGGAGGAAGAGAAACATATCTGTAAATTTAAGACTACAGTTGTTTTTATAATAAAAATGCAACTAAAAGATCCAAATGTAATCTTTATCTAGAAGATTTCCCCCCTGGTTTCACAGACAAGGCTTAAGTCTAGTCCCAGACTAAAATGCATTTGAGCTGTTTTAACTGAAAGGAACTTGCACTGACTTATCTTAAAATATATCAGTTCCATTGTTTTGTCTCAAGATGCACATCAGTAATGTTTTTTAGGGCATGTTTATAAAAACTACTTAAATGTCCTAATTGAACTAAGCTTTAATTCTGGCTTAATCTAAGCCTTGTCTGTGAAACTAGGCCTTAAATTTTTTACTGAGTCACATGTCACAATGTGTACATTCTTGACAAATATGACCAACAACCCATTCTCACAGGAAAACGTAACTATTTTACGAGGTGGCGATTTCGTATGGATTCGTACGATTTTTAAAAAGAAAAACATTATGAAGGACCACCCCTAAACTTTCCCATCACTGAAGTTTTAATAGATTGTACGAATTAGCCACCGATTGAGCAAACCGTAAAATAGTTACATATTGCTGTGAGATTGTGTTGGTTTTTCAAACAGGCTAAAACCTTCTCCTGTCACTCGCCTCCTTTTAGTGGCAGTGGGGTAGCTGGGACTGATCCACTGGAGCTTGTACCGGAGTTTCCAGTGGACACTTCAGCACGTGCAGTTTTCAGTCCCACGGCTTCATCCAGTGCAGACCTTTGATCAACTCTTAGCCCTGCGCGCTGCACCTCCGTGACCATGGCAGCATTTTCAGGACCCAAAGCCTTTAACTGGCTGACTGAC
The DNA here is from genome assembly GCF_949152265.1 of Phoxinus phoxinus. Taxonomy (NCBI): domain Eukaryota; kingdom Metazoa; phylum Chordata; class Actinopteri; order Cypriniformes; family Leuciscidae; genus Phoxinus; species Phoxinus phoxinus. The sequence goes on from NC_136885.1 coordinate 18,416,363, forward strand.
ATTGCCTGAACACAAATTATAACAGTAACTTCTTTGTGCGAATTCCAAATTGCGTTTTTGGAGCCTTGAAGGCCACTGAGGGAAGGGGGAAATTACACCCTCTTCCCTCAGTGGCCTTCAAGGCTCCAAAAAGGCATTTCAAACAAATGTGAACACCTATCCCTTCACAAAGGGCCCTTCCACAAGTCTGTTAGCGAAAGATAATTTTATCGATTGCGTCCAAAATCGCACACTCTAAACCGCAAAAAAAGTAAGATCTATATAGTATGCGTGTGTGTAGTATGAATGTAATCCGGACATATTACATTCGCCATGTTGTCATTATCATGTGGCCTACCAGCGTCAGTTACTGCCATTCACAAAACCTCTGCCGTGGCCTCATGTATCGTTAGCACACTTCAGAATCTCATCGGAAGAAGGTGATCTGGGTAATTTTTGCCAACTCTTTTATGAGTACTGTGAATTCGGACATACTCATCACATGCTGTTTTTCTCCTACTAGTAGGGAAGTATGCAATTTAATGAGGACATTAAATTATCTTTCATTGCTCCCTTCACCAATTGCGTTCGAAACGGCTACATTATGACACTCAAGTGCCCTGCTCACTCCAAAGTCTCTGCCTGTTAAAATGAGTAGGGCATATGGATGCTCACTTCCAATTGGAATACGCCCATTATTATTGGATGAGAGCTAACCCTGAACTGAATTGAGTTGGATGAGGATGACACCACTGTTTTCTGCAGAGCTGCATTATAGCTGATTCGACTTTGTTTCATAATTGATTCATTTTGCAACATCAACACTGTTAATGAACTGAATTGAATCAACTTGTAGCTGATTCAAAGTGAATAACGGCACTATTGTCTTTGTAAAGCTGCTTATAGCTGAATTTAACTAATTTCATAACACAGTTATTGAACTGAACTAAATCAACACTGAGCCAACTTCAGCTGAATAATGACACCATTGTCTTTTTAGAGCTGCTTTACAGCAGAGATTGAATTTTTCTCATAATTTGATGAAGTTTGATCATTATTTGTTTATCACTGTGAAGCTGCTTTGAAACAATCTGTATTGCATAAAGGTGATTTAACTTGACTTACAGATCAACTCAATTAAAGGTGCAGTAAGCGATTTTCAAGAAACATTGTTGAACACAGTTGATATTTGAAATGTACCCAAACAAAATAATGTTTTGCTAAACTAAAGCAAAGATGACAAAAAAAAGGAACAAAATATGAACATACAGTACACAAGAGTATATATAAGCAAGAGTTCGTTGTTCGTCGCCAGCAGCCCACCAGCTCCAGACAAACAATGACACTCAAAACCATGTTACTCACGTATGACATTCCTCTGATCTTTTCTCTTTTATTGAGTCTCTCAGCTATTTCTACATTAAATCTCCCTCTTGCTCACTCTCTCTCCTCCCCCAGTATGAGTGTTCACGCCCCCTACTGCTGATTGGCTACAAGTGTGTTGTGGTTCTCAGTCCAATCTTGCAACAGCGTTTCTCAGAAATCACTTACTGCACCTTTAAGAACTGATGCAACATAAGATATGTAATGATAACTGAACCAGGAGCTAAATAAAAAATAAGATTGCAAAGAAGAGAGAAAACTTACAGCTAAGCGATCCGAGGGTATGAGAGGGATGGCGGACCGCTGAATGAATGGCAAGACGGTTGAATTTAGACCTCCCAGCTCAACAGTGCTTAGACCAGCTAGAGAGACATTCAATGACAAAGGTAGTTTTTGCATTTTAAATGTAAACTATTTACATATTAAACTTAAAGTAGTTGTCCTCACCAAGGATGTTGCCCATTTCACTAACTCGAGCTTCAGTCCAAGTTTCTGGCTTTCCAAATGCAGCCACTGCCTTTTCCTTAAGACGCTCTCTAACGTTCAGAAGACAAGAAGCACGGCCCACCGCCTCTACTGCTTCCCTAGTAAAGACACATATCACAGGACATCCCAATGACCAGGTCTGTTTACAGTATTTGCTTAACAGTAGCTTTGTTGTGCTTCCTACAGTGTACATATAAACATACTTGAAAATGAAAATATAGCCACAAATGTGCAAGTACCTAAAGCTGGTGGAATTAAGCTGATCAATCTGGGCAGGTTGTAGACCACAGATAAACTGTCCCAGTCCCATCATCTCCAGATGTCCTAGTTCAGCCACACTGATTCCAGTCCCCCTTTCAAACGCCTGCCAGATGGCTGTCCTCTGCAGAATCCATCACTCTCAGTATTTGTTTGGTTTTCTGCTTTGCTTATTTTTGTTTTTGCATTTTTTTGTATATACATGTATACATTTAACTTATGCTAAATAAATACCAATAAATACATACATACTCTAGGGCTAGGCTACCATTCAAATGTTTAGGGTTGGTAAGATTTTTCAATGCTTTTGAGAAAAGAAAAATCTCTCAAGGCTGCATTTATTTGATCAAAAATACAGTAAAAACAGTAATTTTGTGAAAAATTATTACAATTTCAAATAACTGGTTTTCAGCATCATTACACAAGTCTTCAGTGTCACATGATCTTTCAGAAATCATATTTCATATATACTGATTTGGTGCTCAAGAAACATTTCTTACGATCAATGTTTAAAAGTAATGTGCTGCTTAATATTTTTGTGAAAACTGAGATACAAATTTTTTGTTCATGATTCTTTGATGAAAGAACATTTATTTGAAAAGAAACATTTTTTTACTATCACTTTTGATCAGTTTAATGCATCCTCAGTGAATAAAAATATGAATTTCTTGCTGACTCCCAACTTTTGAATGGTAGTGTGAATGAATAAATAAATAAATAAATAAATGCATATGCTTCTTTCATAGCATGTTTACCACTTTTTATATATATAAATTCTAGATGTTGTTTGGTGACTGAATGTGTGCTTGTTTGTATTACCTGTGTCTGGGTAAAGTTGCAGGCGGTCAGCATTTCCAGAGTGTCCAGTGAGGCGATGCTGAGGTTGCCCAGCTCTTCAGCACTGAAACCCTGGCAGATGCAGCCCAGTTGAGTAATCTGGGACTCATTCAACATGGACACATTGCCCCATGCCTGCAATAAACAATAGACATTGTCTTTGACCACTGCAGTCCAGATGTAAATGTTTTTTTTAGATTCTGTTGTTGTGCTTATATTAGAAAATAATATTTTGTGTGTGTGTGTGTGTGTGTGTGTGTGCGTGCGTGCGTGCGTGCGTGCGTGTACCTCCACAATTTTTCCTTTGAGTGCAGCCAGTTGTTCTGTGCTGTAGTTGTTTATCTCTCCCAATGTTGGCACGGCATCTTTAAAAGTCTGCTTGGTCATTTGACTGATCTGGGTGGGAGTCCAGTATACATTCCCCTGTTTTAGGTCCTCAATATAAATTAGTGTAGGCTCTAGAATAGACATCACTGTGAGAGAAAGATAAAACCAAGACAATGCCATTTTTTTTAGATAGAAAGTTCATTTCCACTATTGGTTAGACTTTGAGAAAAATAAGTACATATTTCACAAAGACATTGTTTCTCTACCATATTATGCACTTTCTGGCACACATACCTTCACGCTTCCTGCGATTTTGTAATGTGCTACTCGTTTTGAGCTCAAAAAGTTTGCGCTGAAGAGCAGAGAGATCAAGCCAAGAGCGGAATTCCTTTGGAGGAGGAACAACAGGCTGACTGGGCAAACTATCCATCAGATCTGACAGATATGACTTCAGCCAGCTCTGCAGGACAGAAGAGCAGGACGGAGGGGTGGATTGGTAAATAAAAATAAACAATAATAATAAAAATATATGATTTTGTAAGATTGTGGAGAAAAATAACTGCCGGTTTAACTGAAATAACATCTGCCAGTTATAAATAACACATCTGTTATGGTATGGAGGACTAAAAGTCCCATTCGAAATAAAATGAAGGAATCAATTATTAATTAATTTATATAAATTAAATGTAAATAAAAAAAATCACCTGCAAAATAAATAAATGAGATTCTTACTTTGGATGGCAGCTTTTCAACAGCAGTGTCATTAAGTAACAAAAGAGGACCAAGTGCCCTCATGTCCACCTCTGACCAGTAAGCAGGGTCCCTTGTTTAAATGAAAAGACAAATATATTATTAACGCCAATGCAAAATGTCTAATTCAAGCACAGCTGAATGTTTCAAGGCTGGAAAAGTGATTGTTTGATGTAAAAAAAATCGCAAAAATCACACAACCCACAAAAAGATTGTGGGTTGTGTGAACCCACTGTGGTTTGTTTGATGCTGTTACCCATATGTGCCTGTAAGCAGTCTGAACAGATGCTCTCTGTGCTGTTGTTGGATATACTGACAGGAGGCGAGAGCCTGCAGGGTGGAGTTCAGAGCCGCGGGGTTCAGAGAGGAGATCCAGGCTGGGTCTAACTCACACACCAGAGGGCCTAGAGTCAAAACCTCTGCTGCAGACAGATCAGAGACATTCCTCTTCTGCACAGAAACAGGATACAGATTAGGCTGCCTGAAGTAGTTCCTGTCAGGAATATCTTTTTCTGCATCAAAAGACTTACTTACATACATGTATACACTTACATACAAGACTTACTTACTTACTTACATTTGATTATTCAATTTCTGTATGCCTGAAAACTGTTGATCTACCTATTTATTTCATTTGTATCTTTGTTCTGCTACATTTATTTGTAATTCGTTAATCTTATTTTATTACGGACAATTTACTGGTCTTTAATAATATTTGAACTTTATATTAGTTAGGATAGTTTTTGCTTTGGTATTGAAAGCGGAATCGAGAATTTAAAGGGCACCTATTATGGAATTTTGAAATGTACCTTTCATGTAGTGTGTAACATAGATCTAAGTGAACAAAAACATCCTGCAAAGTTTGAAATATGAAAGTGCACCGTATATAAAGTTATTGTCTTTCAAAAGTAAGAGTCGACTCGGAGTCATTTTTATGAATCGTTAGAAGACCGAAGCTTTTTCTCTGACTAGATGACGTCAACTTGTCAAGTTATTTGAATACGATACGCCCACTTATTGCGCTCCAAGGCCAGGGAAAATATCATGGCGACGAGACGCTGTGTTCTGAAGTGCGACTCAAAAGCCAACTTTTTTCATCTGCCCAAGGAGGAGCATTTGAAGACTAAGTGGCTACAATTCATATAACTATACCACAGAAGTATAGTCCGAGCCTTGTGCTTTGTTCGCGCCATTTTGAAGACGATTGCTTTTTCAATGCAATCAAACTTGGATTCGCGAGCCGGCTGATATTGAAGGAAGGTTCAGTTCCAAGTGTATTTGCATCAGCTTCCTCCTCCGTATCACAACCTGTAAGTGTTATTAATAATTGTTGCTTTTATGTTTTATGTAGCATGCTTAATTATTATTTAGTTTGTTGTGTAAGCACCGTTTAGCTTCTAGGTCTTCAATGACAATTGTATTGAGATATGTGAAGTGTTTGTCGTTGTTTTCGGAGTTGTCTAAAGAATAGAATAATACCTCGTAGTAACGTAACTGCATTTTTTTTTTTTTTGTAAAAACGTTATGTTTATGCATCGGGCTAACGCAAACAAAGACTGATTGTGCTTTTACAATATGAACTGGGCTATGCTCGCAAACATAACATTAAATTCTTTATCTTATTTTTAGTTTTTTACTATATACTACAAAGCAGTGGACTATAATCATTATTATAACACGATTTAATTGATAAAAGCATCATTGTACTCCGTGTTAAACAATAAGTATTATCTCTGTAAACACTGCTGGGTCATCTGACCAATCAACGCAGATTAGCGTCGCGCAAAGGAGGGGTTTGGAAAAATGAGTCGTTGAACGAATCATTTGGGAGTCGGTGAGCAAATCAGGTAAAAATAAATGCATATTATACGACAACAAAAGTGTTTTTTGACATTGCATGCACGTAAAACTGTTGTTGGGGACTCCCTAAACAACATTAGGAACATTTTAAATGTCATAATAGGTGCCCTTTAATAATTTCACTGGTATCTAAAATCTTGGTGTCATAACCGTATTACAATACTAAGTTTTTAGTCAGAAGATTTATTTATGTTTGCTTTAATCCATGAAAAGCAGCGCAGTGAAATGCAAAAAGCATTCTGTGTGAATGCATGAATCAATTCATGATGGATAAGTCCCACCCTACATTTTTCCTGGTTGAATATCCTGTTTTACTCAGAAATGCGTCACATTACAGTGAAATGAGTTGCAAACAGCAACATGTGGGGTTTTTAGACATGAGAAGAAAAGTGTGTGCGTGTATTACCAGGCAGCCAATGGCTCTTCTGGTAAGTGCGTAGCGTGCCGGAGAACTGTTTGGCAGAAAGGTCAGGTTCACTTGCGTCATCTTCTCCATGAAAGCAGGACACACAACATCTGACAGGTTTTGAATCTTCTCCACTCTGAACGTGTCATGACAGTGTGGATACGTGTGAGAGGGGAAAATGAAAGAAAAAGAATATCCCGCCTGTCTTAGCATATGATTTGAACTTAGTATAAATGTAATAATTAGTAATAATTTAAATGTATGTTAAATTTTTTTCAATTGCTAACATCCTTTTGTCCAATCTGTAATCACATTTAAAAAAAAAAAAATCTCCAAACACAACTAGCACAACATATGATGTTTTATTAGCAAGGTTCGATAGAAAATGAGTGCTAGAGTTGACCGAATGATTCAATTTTGAAACAGGTTTGCAGTGTTTTGATAGAGTTAGTGTATATAGAAAAAGTTTTTTAGCGTTTTGAAATGTAGAGTTTGTATGTGGTAACTGTGGTTTTGGTCAGAAAATGTACTATTTGCCTAATTGTGTGATGTAGGTGTGTTGCTGTGTTAAAAGTTTAGAAAAAGTATTTTAAGAATTGGCAAACGCTTCTTAGCAATTGAAAAAAACGGTAAATAGCGCTGTTCTGTTCTTACGGTAGATGGATGAGTAGCAGAGCTGGGATGGCCTGGAGCTCAGAGTTTTTAATGTCACTGAAATATCCTGGTCTCTGTTCCTCCAGACTTGCAAAGAGTTTTTGAGCTGCACAGCGAATCTGAGAATGAAAAAACACAAAATATTTTTTTTTATATTTGATCATGGAAAAGTGGCAGAGCTGATGAAAGAATGTGTGTTGAAAATGATTGAATATATTATGATGTTTACCTGAACCCTGGAGAGCCATGCGCATGATTTGTTAAGTGTCTGTGCCATATCCAAAGCATCAGTTCGATTGATTTTTCCAATCATTTCACAGGTGACACCTTGTACAGCCTGACCCAGCTTTCTGTTGAAAACACCGTGAGCTTGATCAAGATACTGCTTCTTATGTGGACAACATACGTTTTTTATTATGAAATATGTGTTTTATAAAAGACCTATTAAAAAACAAGAGGCATTTATTTTTATGTACAGTGGCAGTTTTATAAGAGGGATTTACATTTATTTATTACCATTTTCATTTAGTTATTATTATTTTTTTATTTAAGATTTTCTCTCTCCCATTTAAAAATGATTCTTTAAGGGCTATGTAAAGTTAACTGTATTATGTTGCAATCATAAAGAGTCTTACCGTAATTCGCTAAGGTTGATCTTATTACCCAAAATCTTCTTCAAAAGGAAAGCCGACTATACAGAGAGGAAAAAAAAATAGAGAAACATGTATGGAATTGTAATAGATTTGGATTTTTATATGACTGTCTAGTTTGTGTACTTGAGCAGGAGTCCAGCCGCGTCCCTGTAGCTGGTCCACAGAGCTGAGGTTTGCCTTCTCCAGTGTGGACAGAGACAGAGAAGAGAGGAGAGAATCTGGCAAGCCTTTCACCAGTTCAGATGCGTTCACATCACGGCGGAACTGAGGAGTGAGAGAGAGAGAGAGAGAGAGAGAGAGAGAGAGATACACTCTTTTCACACTTTAAGTAGTTAATCCTGAGTCATTCTAAACCCCGGATTAAACAGAATCCTGGGTTATCTTCCTTCCCTTTTCACATTACCCATAATTTACCTGGGGTCAACAATTAAACCTGGGTATTCCTAAAATGTATTTTTATGACAAATGAGGCCGGTGGCTTCAATGGCCTCGAGTCTCAAGGAGGAGGTCCGGAAGGATAAAACAAGGAGTGGCGACAGTAAAGGACGAGAGAGGACCAGGCCGGGGATTTTATGTGGTTGCTTTGTGTTACTTTCATTTTGGTGTTTGTTTATTTATGATTAAAGTTTATGTGTAACATTTGCTGGTTCCCGCCTCATTCTTCCCTGAACCATTAACATTGCTACACCTGGTTTAATGTTCTTATTTGCATATTTGTGGTGTCACTGTCACTGATTGGCCGAACGTGATATGTTTACATGAAGACTCAAGCATTGTGTATCCTCATAATATTGCAGACCGTAAAGTACTATCAAGTTTATCCTGACTTTTTGGACTTTAAACGTAAGAATAAAACAATCTCTTCTGTACTCAAATTGTAGAGTTTTCTGTCACCTTTTGACACATCTCCCCTCAAACGCTAAGTTTATACAACACACAGTGCTTTTCGTACCTGTCCAAAGCATGTGAATATGAGGTATGATATTGGTTGTCGTTGCTATTAAGCATCTAGTGCAACATTATAACACCGCATTGTTTGGAAGTGTAGGGTCAACACCTCAAAAGTGCTAACCTTGCTCCGGAGCAGGGTTTCATAACCTCGGGTAAAAAGATGTGCTAACCCCAGTTCTAAATTACAAGTGTAAAACATTGCTTTTACCTGGGATAAGTGTGACTTTACCAGTGTGAAAAGCCGTAATAACAGTTTCTTTCTCCTTATATTTTCCATCTCTTTCTGAACAAACTCATCTGATTCTTACCACTTCCAGTAATGTTGCTCTCTGTAGGGAGGACATCTTCTCACTCATAGTTTCCAGGGCTTCATTTCCCAGCAGACCTTTTGCCTTCACATTCTTGAGGACGGCACTGGCCACCCCTCTCACCATCGAACCCAGAGACAGCAGCCTCTCACTACTTATATTCTACAAAAGAAAACATTCGTGTGAAAACAATAAATGGGTGAATCAAGAAACAGAAAACAGCTCATATAAACTGCATGGGCAGAAAAATCAAACCTTAGTAGCTTCTAACAGTTTCTGAGCCAGAGTTTTAGCTTGAGCAGGGCTCCATTTGGCCTGACTCAAGCTGCTGAGGGTGTTGTTCAGGTCCTCAGGGGTGAAGCGGGATAGCCTGGAAAGTGGAAGAATGGACACAGAGGATCCCAGAGACTTGAGCATCTCAGGAGATGAAGAATTATCTTTCTCCAGAATGTTCTGTACTAACTGCCTCTTCACCTTAGGGAGGGTTGAGTGAAATGACAATAAGATTAAAGTTACGCTACAAATATTTAAGAGCAGCAATGATTCAATCAAGTGGCAGTTCTGACCTTGTCTATTTCAGAGTTTTTACAGGCATCAATCTGAGACAGTAGTTTTCTACTAAGATTCAGATTCAGAGACATTGCACCATCAAAAAAACAAGCCAGAGAGCCCAATCTGTGAAAACAGAAAGAAGTTAATGAAACAGGATTGAATGTTTTGAAGATGTTCTTCCATGTAGAGGAATCCATGGGCTAACAAAAAAACAACTAAAAACATAATTGCGACTTGATATCTCACAATGTGACTTTATATTTTACAACTTTGTTTTAAACAATTGCAACATTATATTTCACAGTGGGAATTTATATCTCACAAGTATGACTTTATTTTTTGCGATTGCAACTTTATATTTCACAGTGGGAATTTTTATCTCAGGTCAGAATTTAACATTAACAACATGAAAGCATGGATCCATCCTGCCTTGTGTCAATGGTTCAGGCTGCTGATGGTGGTGTAATGGTGTGTGGGATATTTTCTTGCACACTTTGGGTCCCTTAGTATCAATTGCGCATTATTTAAAAGCCACAGTCCAACCCAGTACTAAGGTGTACCTAATAAAGTGGCCAGTGACTGTCTCACAATTATGACTATGTTTTTTACAAATGTGACTTTATACTGTATCTCACAATGTGACTTTATTTTGGTAATTGCAACTTCGTTTCACATTTCACAATGTGCCTTTATATCTTGAAACTGCGACTTTATTTCTCATAATTGTGACTTATATTTTTTACTTTTTATAACTTCAAATTTCAACTTTTTTCTTGTTATTGTGACTTAATGTCACAATGGGACTTTCTGTATTGCAGTGCAACTATATATCTCTTGTTATTGCAACTTTTTGTGATTGTCTCACAATAAGCTTTCGAGTTTTTAATCACACAGTTACCTTTTTTATTTTTTACCATGGAGCTGCAATGGCTTCCAGAGGAATCAGTGTATCACCTCTGTTAACTTGAATATCGTTTACCAAAGACATGCACATTAACACACACTCATGATGCAGATCCTAACCTGTCCACGTATTGAATATCGTTTACCAAAGACATGCACATTAACACACACTCATGATGCAGATCCTAACCTGTCCACGTATTGAGTGAAATTGTCACTGCTGGAACACTCTTGTTTCAAGCGTTGAAAAAGTGTCCGGCCCAGGGCGGGCTGTATCCCAATAACATTATGAAAAGATGGAGAGAAATCTGGAGTCCTGAAAAACTCACATAGCTGAGAAAGAGAAAGATTATCATAGTCATTGAATTTGTTGAGTTTTAGGTAGTTTTGGATTTAGATTATGTTAGTATTGCTGGCTCTGAGACACAAATACCATGGAACAATACATATAAGAGTTATGATATTGGTTTGCATGTCATGTCACAGACCTCTTCTTTAGGGATGGTCTTTACTTCCTCAAAAGGCAGCCGGGATAGGAAAGGCCCCATCATTGCCAACATCCTAGCCTTCAGCCAGAAAAATCCAGGAGGACATGTACGGACTGCAGTTGAAGATAAAATAACAAAGAAAAAGAGACAGACAGACAAACGTTGAATGATTGCTTGCAAAGAACTCTCCGAGTAAAAAAAGAATGCAAATAAATAAATAAATAAACAAAATAGCTTAATAATATTAAAAATAATCAAGTAACTAATTACAATAACAATTTTTATGTAATTAATAATTCTCCTCTCTTCATATATCTGTATTGTTTATCTTTGGTAATTTCCACTCTTCTGTTTATGATCCACAGTATCATTGCAGTTCTCCATATAACTCTCTTATCTTTCCACCACATGCCTTTCTGCCTCTGTATTTGTTATATTTTCTTTCCCACTGTTCCTCTCTATACCTCTTCAACAGTTTCCATTCCATTAATTTTTTGTTTTCAGTTCTTTCATCCACTTTTCTCCAATTTACCATTCATTGCAGGATGGTCAGTCGCTTCAGCACCAGGTCTGCCCATCATAGACACTCCATTGACTGATGAGCCATTTTCTACATTAGTCAAGAGAATTGTTATTGTCTTATAATAACCATACATTAATATTATATTATATTGTATTATATTGTATTACAGTGCATCAATTACATAAATCACATCACATCACATTTATAATGATTCACTATAATGTTTTGATAAAAGCTGATAGTTTACTCAAAACTTACGCATAGTCGGTTTTTCCAGTGGTTTAGAAGGCGGGATGCTGGAGGCATGTGCTTTCAGACTGCAGTTAAATTCATTTTGTGCAACTCTTTCTTTGACCCACCATATAATCTCATTCCTCTGTTCTTCAGACAGAACGCTGAACATCTCACCAAACACCTTCATCCTTGAGCATAATGAGGGAGGTGAGATGACAGACACAAACAGGGAAACAACATTTTACATCAAAATTATAGATTACGGTAAAGGTATGCCATAAGTTCAGTCACTTGAGTTTAAAAAAAAGGAATAAACTTACATTTCAGCCAGGTGAGAGCTTTGTGAAAATGCTGGAAGAACAAAGCTAGATGGAGGCATTGTTTCTAAGAAAGGTTTAGCCGCCCACAAAAGCTTTGTTAGATCCTCTTTGTTGAGGGATGTTCCATTCTGCATAATGGCCATCCAGGAAAGAGGAGCCACGAATGCCCGCATTAAACAACGAGGGCTCTCCTGAGTGTGAAAATGTAAAAAATAAGGTAGAGAAGGTATGTTAGTCCTTTTGCCTCCAAAATAAGGCAACAAATATGAGGCACTGCCGCATAGATAAGAGTTACCAAACTTAAAGATCAACTTAATTCATTCTAAATATATTTGGTCTTATTATATTATATTATTATTATAGCACTAACCGTAGTGTTTCTCATGAGCTCAATCATATGGCCCATGTTGGTGCAATTCCGCATCTTCTCAGCAATGTCCTGATTTTATTGTAGATTTCCCATCAGGATGAACATAAAATAAAGGTAGAATAAAGATATATGGGTATCTTCCTGTGTATCTCTCTGTATGTAAGCATATAGATTTGGCAAACAATGTCCCTATAAAACTTAAATATGAAAGAACCCTATGAATGTTTCACAAAGTGTCTGTTCTAAAGTTGCAAAATGTTCTATTGTTGGGTTGGGATTAGGGCGAGAGTTAGTCTTGCAGTAACTAAGTGTCTTTAACATCAAAAGAAGTAAATTGGAAACCCCTAGTTAGAAAGCTACCATATGAGTGTGTTTGGAATAGTGAGAGTTACCCAGACTGGGCCCTTCTCATCCGCCGTGTCATTGGACTGATTGGAGCGAAGGATGGAGAAGGGTGGAGGGAGTGAGGAGAGAAGCTCTACAAACATAGAGATGGGGCTCTGCATCATCTGGTTTTGTGCCTGTGCATATGAGCTGACAGATGAAAGGGAAAATATGTGGACAGTTTCCATGCAATGAAATGTGATCATTAGTATTCAAATATACACCTGGCAATATATCATCAGTTCAGTGGCAGTCTACCTGTTCAGTGAATTGTTCATTACAGGCACATGGTAACCTAAAACAAAACAACCACATCATTTAACAAAAGACACAATGCATGACAGAGAAAGACAAACACTCTCTCTTTATGACTGGAAACAAAAGGAAAAACATTTTAGAAACTTTAATTGCAATCTGACTTCAAAATTGGATTTATGATGAAAGATTAGTAGATTATGATGTCTAGATTAATACATTTTGTTCAGGGCGTAGGAGACCTCGAATGGAACTTTTTTTTTCAGCTGAAATATGCAAATATGTCCTATATGGTTTCCTTAGGCACTTGCATTTGCATATGGTTTATGTAATATAGCTCTCTACATAATTTATTTTATTAAGTACATGCAGGTGCAACACATAAGTCATTTTGATACCATGATTATGTAAGGCCAAATGTGTTCAAACTAAGAGATAATGGCAAATGTGGCTGCATGCCTTCTGACATTTTACCTTTCGTGAAGCATGTGATCATCTGTCAAAAAATAAAAGAAAACATAATTATTAAATTATGAAACAATGTAAGTGGAAAGTGCAATTTGTTTTTGTTCTTCTGGATAACACACACACACACACACACACACACACACACACACACACACACACACACACACACACACACACACACACACACACACACACACACACACACACACACACACACACACACACACACACACACACGTTAGTACAACTACATTATGAGGACTCTCCATAGGCTTAATAGTTTTTATACTGTACAAATTTTATATTCTATCCCCTTACACTGCCTCATCCCTAAACCCACCCATCGCAGGAAACATTCTGCATTTTTACATTTTTAATAAAACATTTTTTTTTTTTTTTTAAGCTATTTGAATTACGAGGACTCATGACATGTCCTCATAAACCACGTTTAAGTTAATACCAGTGTAATACACATAAATGTGTAAAAAAATCACATAAATCACATAAACAAGCACACACACACACACAAATGTATTGTTGATTAATGACTCGGAACAATTTCAATTTCATCACAGGATTATTTTCCCCTTATCAGACCCAGACTTTAAATATTTAACCATGAAAATCCATTATTAAAATGTACATTTAAATGAGGATAATACAAACACAGTGTAAAGTAAACAAAACAAAAAAACATTACAATTTTTATTGAGTGAAAATTATTTATGTAAATATTTACATAATCCAAATATTTTTTAAATGATCTTTATTTCAAAACAAGACTGTTAAGAGCATGACTGAAGTAAAGATTCATGTAACAAGTCATGCGATGGACACAAAGGTAAATATCGCGTGTGAATGTATGTCACGTTCTGTGTTTTTGTTTTGTTTTGTTCCTGTTACTCTTAGTGTGAATGTTCTTATTCACTGTTTAGTTCCTGTTTCCTTTGTTCTCTTGGTTCCGGTTGCTAATTTGTTTCTATAAATTATCATCACCTGTGTCTTGTTTAAATACTTATTTACCTTTGTATTTAATGCATGCCCTTAGTTTCCTCAGCTCTTATTTAAGTATTGTCTTTATGTTTCGCTTGTTAAATAATTTTGTTTTTGCCTTCTCCTGTTTGATTCCTGTTTTTATACTTGTTATTTCAGTTAATAAAGTACAGGCTGCATACATCCTCCTCTCCTCTCCTTGCCTTATACACAGTCACAGTGAAGAGAATATTGTATTGAGCAGGGTATTGTATTTTCAAGCTGTAACTTTGTTAAATTCTGGAAAAAATTTACAAATATTATTTACTTGTGTCCATTAAAGACATACAATATGCTAGCAATTAAATTAGCCTCAGCAAGACAAAACAGTCAGGGATTTTATTCACAAAAAATATCATTTTTGGTTCAGAAAATAGTGTTTCAGAGGAAACACCAGTGTTTTCAGTATGAGATCCAACCAATGATATTGTGGTACTACAGTAAGTTACCAATTTCTTGGCCATTTCCCTGAAGTCTGCCGGTAGTTTGGGAAAGTCTACTGTTGACTGGTTAGGATCAGGCATCCCTGGTCCCATCACATCCTGGGACATTACTGTATAGAATAACAAAAACAGTACACACAGACCATTTATGATGAAATTAATCACGTTTTGTTGCTCGTTGTACTCCAACAACCTTCACAAAACTCTATTTGAGATTTAAATGATTAAATTGAAAAAGTTTGATACTATTAAACAAGTTTACCTGTCGCCCATTGGACCAGAAGAGAGAGGACCAAACCCTCTCTATAAAACCCCATCACGTTGTTTTCCGTTCTCTTTCTCCAGATGAGGCTCTATAGACAATATGAATTTAGAAGATTTCAATGAATTCATCGCATTGTAATGAACGCACACGGACATAATCACATTGGGTAATGTTCTTCTGCATATACTGTATCTAGATATCAGTGACAGCTTTATTATCTGTAATGTCATCGGACGCACGTGAATCACATGTTGACACATGTATAATCTGATTATACCTATTGCACTAATGTTTGCATTGCATTATTTAAACATGCAAGAACAAAAATTAAACTGTAGATACTCAAATCATTTATGTAATGCAGGCATGATATTTGAATAGCAATAAAATACATACAAAATAATAGGATAGAAAGTCACTGGGAATATCAACCGTACATTAAATGGAGATGATGTAATCATTTTATCATTTTAACGCGAAAACCAGAACCATACCAGTCTCCTCCTGTTTTAAAGCATCCCTGTAGGCTATGTGTTGCTCTCACATAAACTTACATATATGTTCCATTGTCACTATGGATTTTGTAGGCATGCCAACTGACTCACAGGTACGGCATGTATCGTTCTCACATCTACCTGTGAGGATTTGGGATGAGTGCTAGGATACTGCCAGTGTGACATCACTCTCACTGGAATACAGCTTGAGAAAAACAGCCTTTACTTCTGACCCAGCTGTACGACAAGGCAAATCACAGTTTTACCGATGATTGGGTTTCCTCTCATTTGAATAGCTTATTTGTTTTGGCCCTAGAGTATTATGTTGCTCCAAATAATATTTTCAATGAATGAACTGAGCCCAGACTTATATTTAGCTTTTTTTAGTCTGCCATTTAAATTACATGTCTTTTTATACATTTTCCTTCTGTTATGTTTTCTCTCAAAGATTGCTCTTTAAAAAGATTTGGTCTTTAAAAAGGGTTTGTGTCTATTAAATACCCCTCCCTTAATTCTTAAACCTTAATAAAACATTGCGTTTTACACACGCAATTTTACACACACAATTAACCCTTAAAAAAGGGTTGCAAAGTACCATAAAAGTGCAGCTCATGTGGTTACATGTAAATTAACTGGCATTAATTAATCCATAAAACAGAGTTAATTGTGGGGGTGCTAGAGCAAGTAAAAATAGACACTCAATAGATCCTGCTGTGTCTTTTTACAATGTACAATCATCTTTACAGAAGTAGACATTTTAACAAATGTACTAGATCTGATAATGCATATTTATCTGATTCTGATATTAGTCATTCACAAGCTTTACTTAAAAAACCCAAAAGCGATTTAGGATTACCTCTTTCAGTGAACATGGGCATCGGCAATATAAATTTAAAACTAGTTATTTAATCATAATTATTTAATTACTAAAAGAAATAAGCTAAAGCAATAAAATGGTAACAAGGATGTTCAAGATTATAGGCTAAAACTGTGATGGAGGTACTCACTGTGAGAGATGTTCTTGAGACACAAGTTTAACTGAAGCTGACAGTCTGCTGCACAGGTGCACACTAGATTCATTACAACATGATTTTCCACTCTCATGTCCTCTCAACCCCTCCCACCCCAGAATTATGAAGACTATCTATGCAGGTGTGACAGCTATGAAATCGCATTTGCAAATTTGTGGGGTCAAGATTTGATTTTCCATCATCTGGCCATTTTTAAATAACTTAAAGTGTGATTTTGAATAATCATCCGCTAATAAAGCCACAAACTTCTCTTAGCAATTGAGATTATTATTTGAAATAGACTGAACATATCTTTCTGCTTTTTAATTACATGCTTAATTATAATAGTTTTTTTGGGGTTAATGAGTTTCATGTACTGTACTAAAGTCAAATGTTACATTGAGAGGACAGTTAGATGTTTCTATGTGAATGAGCAGTAACTTATTAGGTCCCTGGTGACTTGTTAAATCCAAAAAAAGAAACATACTTGCACAATACTTCTCCCTTGGATAATCAAACTGTAAACTATAAACCGGAAAAGATCAAACTGACCGACCAAAATGTGAAAAACAGCACTAATTGGGACTGCTAAGTTAAACTAGATACAAATTTAGGACAAATCCATAAAATACTGAATGAAAACAAGTAGTTTAAAATTAGCATTATATGCTAAGGATCAAGGTGATACGTAATATAAATAATTAGTGAGTAATTAGTGTCAGCCTCAGTATGTCTGGAAATACTTACAGAAAGACTTGTTCAATTCAGCCCATTTTGTCTTTCATCCCTGTGGACTCATTTAGCAAACAAGCCTGGACTGTCCTCTCCCCTGATACATTCACGCTAATTGTTGCTGATAACGAAGAGGTACATGCTTTCAAACACGAAGGGATCATGACGGGCACACATTTTTTCATTTTTTATTAAAAAACAAAAGTGTAAATCCACACTTTTCACTTATTGTGGATATTCATTTGGGCCTGAATTTTCTCTGACAGTCCTGGGTCACTGAAATGATCTGGGGAAAAAAGAGAAAGAGAGATATGCTGGCCTTAATTTAAGTGTAGAATTTAACACAATAGTGCACATAATATTTATAAAATATAATAATATCAAAAACTAAAATAAGAAGTATTATGTATTTAATTACATTAGCTCAAGATTTTTTTGTAATATAAGCTCAACAATTTTTTTTGCAGAACAATAAATTATTCTGAGAGAGACAGACTATTTACTTCCTGAAAAAAAAAAATCTAATACATAAAACAAAAACACATTCTGAATGTTATCAGGAGATTATATCCTACAAAGTTATTTTCAAGAAATTGTGTAAATGTGTCGGATAACAGATTAGGTTTTATTATGTGACAGTTGCCTTATAAAAAATATACCTGCTGCAAATTCACGAATATCCGTAGGCCTTTTCAGAAACACATTCCTGAGAGAGAGAGAGAGAGAGAGAGAGAGAGAGAGAGAGAGAGAGAGAGAGAGAGAGAGAGAGAGAGAGAGAGAGAGAGAGTATATAACAAAATGTGCTGTATCATGATCTTGATGGACATAAAGCAAAAACACTAACTTATAACGTTACCTTAAGAAGTCACTCATTAACATTTCCACTTCTGGATGAGATCTTAAATATTTTTCATTGGCTATCCTCGTCTTGATCTGAAATAAGACATGTTAAATCACTTACACTTTGACTTAACGTAACGTTATTTGATTTCGAAACATTTGCTATAAACAGAAATCAATCATATTTTCCATACAGCTTATTTAATAAATCATATAGCAAAAGTAGGCTATGACTCATGTAGCTACTTCACGTATTCAGCTCCAATAAAATTTGCAGACTCGTTGTAAACAACTTTCAGCAGCAGAAAATGAAATACCTTGAAGTGATGCAGCTTCTCCTGCTGCTCGGGGCTTAAAGCGCCGATATCGATTTTCTCCAGAGCGTTTCTCTCCGCCATGACAGCGTAGCTTCTGCGCTGTGTTCACAAGCACCTGATGTTGACGTGTGTCACGCATTCTGTTGCTAAGCAACACACTTCCACACTTTCAATCATTTTAATTCTAATCTAATTTAAATAAACGATGCATTTAAATAGTATTGAATGACTAGATTATGTATTTCCCCTTTGCTTACCTTGCGCTACTACATAGACCACAAACAAGAATTGATTGTTTAATATTTAAACTTGATTGTTGTAATTTGGTTGAACTTGCTAATATGTATACAGTATTTTTGTGAGTAAATAAAAAATACATTAATATAAACACTTCGTCGAGAGATTCGCACTGTGTCGTTTTTCAGGGGACTTCATTGGATGACACGACCAGGGGACACGACGCTTTATGAAAACGCGTCATGGAAACAAACAGTAATAAGTAGCCTAACGTTAGTGACATGACAAGCTAAACTTTGATGCTGATCTCTTCAGTCTTCAGCTCACAAACAGAGACAGATATAATGCCGTTGCCCACTGGTAAGTGATATTTTATTATGCTACACAAACACAATGCTATATTAATTAGCTAGTCTTTAAAAAAAAAAAACATTTCTTTCTCCTGCTCATGTAACTTACCGTTTGGTAAGGTAGTTTGGTTATAGCTAACTTTAACTGTATAACGTTAACGTTATTCTAACGGCGGATTTGCCTTTTTTTTTTTGCACATACTGAGTCGTCGTGTTATAACTTAGTATATGACTTTAGTTTCCTGCGGTAGTTTGGAATAATCATAGTGTTGTGGTCAATTCAAAGAAACGTTCTTGAATCTCGAAAGCGCGCGCACACACACACACACGCGCACACGTCATTCTATAATTAGCCTAGGGGACGGGGTACAGACTCTGTTATCAATACAACATTTTCAATTCAAGCAATGATCCCTTTTATATCAGGGGATATTTCTAATTAATTTAATACAAAAATCCAACAGATAATCTTTTATCTTGCAAAAATGGCATATTCTATTCTGGAATTTGCTGTTTTTGTGTGGTCCGATTTGGTAAATGTGAGGTTTTGCTCTTCAGATTAGCTCTGAGGCATGTTTCTGTATATATTTCTTATAAATATTTGTCCAAATTAATAATTAAATTGTGTTTAAAAAAATATTTTGCTCAAGCATACATTAAATCATCCATTTTGTGTATGTCCTACAAATCAGTGTCAACTGTGTTACTGCCTAAAAATCCCCTATAAATCAGCAATGGTTTGTTCTAAAGTCACATGTCCAACATCATGTGATGTAATTCTTTTTTGGAGGGAAATTTGAAGACAGTGTGGTAAGTCAACTTCTTTTATTTATTTATTTATTTTAAAACAGGAAAAGATTAAAGACAATCGGGCCTGACTCAGTATAAAACTGATTTTCAGCAGGCTCCTGCTCTGCAGAACATAAATACCACATACACAACAAAACTCCTAGACAAGACAACAACAAACACACAAACCAAGAAAATAAGAATCAGGGGGAGGCCATAAAACCATCTCAGTGGTCACAGATATACCTGTCCATTAGATGGCGAGCAAATGTTATTTTAAATAGTCTTGTTGATGTTATAGTTCTGATGTCCTGTGGAATCTCATTCCAGGCTTTAGTGAGCACATGAAAAAAAGATCTCTGTCCATAGCAGTTCCTAAAAGCCGGTAGAGGCAGAAGTCCATTTGTAACAGATCTCGTAGTGCGCTCGAATCTTTAGCTGAGTTTTGGGACCAACACAGTCAGTGCTGCTGCAGTACGTCCATTTAAGATTTGATAATACAAGTTTATCCCATGACTTATTTTATAGTTCTGAAATGTCAAGGCATTACTCAAAGATAGTGCAATACAGTGGTGAGTCCTGCCTGGTAGCCTGTTGTGAATCTTATAGGCTCTATTATAGAGTCTTGTTAATGGATCAAGGATCTCATTTGTTGTAAGTGACCAAACAGGTAAACAATACGACAGAGTGGACATAATGATGGCATGAAGATATGTTTTCGAGACAGAAGGCAACAAATATTGTCGAATTTTACTCTGAAAAAATAACTTTTGGTTTAACTTTCTGGTTAAGATTTGGACATGCTCACGATAAGTAAGATGTGAGTCAAGAGAGACTCCCAAATACGTATACCTGGATACAATTGAGAGCTTTTGATTAGAAAAGGTGATGGGATTGGATATAGATAGCTGTCTCCTAGATTAATATCTTTTGTAACCATTTCTAAATATCTCCTGTTCACGTAACGTTAGGCATGGTCGTTTGGTTATAGCTAGCTGTATATTCATTCTAATGGCGGATTTGTCTTTTTTTTTTTTGCACATCCTGAGTTGTGTTATTGTCAATTCAAAGAAATGTTCTTGAATCTTGAAAGCACTTCTTATACACACACACACACACACACACACACACACACACACACACACACACACACACACACACACACACACACACACACACACACACACACACACACACACACACACACACATCCAAGCGTTGACATTAGTCTTGACGCGACAGATTCAGAGACTTGAGTAAGAACCATTAGCTAAGTTTATTGGCAGTTTCAGAATAACCCAAGACACCGAGTAAATAATAACTAGGCTACATGTAAAGACAGCAGTAACAAATACATCAGTGGAAAAAAGATTGCCCAGAACTACAAAAAGAGTGACCTCCTGTGGTGAATATTCCACACATAACACAAACTGAAGAGGCAGGGAACAAATTGTTGCCCATTCTGGGAGGAAATACAAACTTAAAACATTTAGGCTATATTAGCCTTCATAATAAAATACAATATAATATAATATACATTTTTAATTACTCTCTCTAAAAAGTATTGCATTACTTTATTTATTACTACTAATTACTTTGCCAACCATGACCAGTTGAACAATACAAGGATAGACATGATACCACTCTTTTACTTTCTTGAACTGACCAAAGTATTTAAATGAAGAAGTTTACTTTAAAAACACACATTTTATCATTAGATGTTACATTTGGATGTTAAATCCACTATTGTGTTACAGTGTGCAGTTACATCAGAAGTAACTAATTAAATTACAGTAATTAATTACTTAGTAATGCATTAATATACCCAACACTGCATGGAACCATGTCAATGAAAAATCTCCTCCAACAACACTGGTCTATATAGGTCTATATATAATATAATATAATATAGCCTAATATAATATAATATAGTATAATATAATATAGCCTAATATAATATAGTATAATATAAAAACTAATATAATATAATATTATTTATTACATGTATGATAATGTGTTACTATGACTCCACGTCATGTGTTGTTGTTTGTTGGGCAGGTGCAGATGCCTCCTTAGGTTAATTTTCCTCAACCAGGCTGGTTTTGTTCATCAGCTGAGGCTCTAGGAGCATATTTTGCACTGCTAGAAATTTAAACAAGGTAATTTAGTTTTGTTTAGTTAATAAACGGATATCTTACAGTAAGTAGTTATTTAAGTTTTTTTTATGCATTAATGTGTTAAATGGACCAACCTGTTTGCCCTGAAGATGGAGAATGCCATAATGACAATGACAAATGTGACAGCAACAGCCATGGCACAATCTATAGAGAAGAAAAAAACAAAATCACCAAACAACACAACACTACACACACAGGTTTCATGACACTTGCTTTAAGATAAACGCTTCAGAACAAATACACTACATTCATATTAACTAGGCTACAAGGTACAAAAGTCTTGTGTAATGGTCACATGCCAAAATACTAATACTAATAATTATCTGATAATAATGATAATAATAATATATATTATAAAGATTAGGCCTATTTTAAAGATAATGATGCAACAAATACTAATGATTACTAATTTGCTACCCTCCAATCAGGTAATTTTTAATAGATTTTATTCAAATATATACATTGTACATGGTTTTACTTACAGCAAGGTCCCTGTTACGTCACCACTTGCAATACTATATTCCCTCACCATCTCCAGAACTCTAGTCTAGTTTCCACAACCTCTTTACCAAACTATTCTTGTTTAAACTTTGAAAAGGTTCCAAAGATAATTAATTGTTTAGTGAGGTTGTTTTTGATCGTACTTGGATTTCGAGATAGATATCTCTTAGATTGCTCTGATTTTTGGGAGTGGCTTTTTGTAAACTTGCACAACAGGAACTTGAAAGTTGTATTTGTGCAAGCTTCAGCAAATCTAGATAGAACTTTTTTTTGTATTTCGTGGTTTCACAACCTCAACCTACAATGAGATGAGGATAATTATTACTGCTGTTATTCTCTTTTTTGTGTGTGGAATTTACAAACTGAAGTCTGGTAAGAAACAGTGTGTATGTGATTTGCATTAAAATTGTTATGCAGGCATACTTTGATGGTAAAATGGTGATCACATCCTTAGTTTTCTCTAAGTTGGCAATGTCTTGAAATGTAGCTACATTTTTGCCAGACAATAGTCAAAATATTGCCAATTTTTGGCAACTTTTTCCAAATTGCTGGGTATTTAGTCATTTATTATGGATGTTTTGTGGACTTTACTTACAATGTTGTCTCTTTGTTGAACTAGATGTATCTGTAAATAAAAAATATAATTATTACAAAAAAAATATTACATGGATTTACAAAAGCTCCCTGTTACATCCAGTTAAGCAGCACTGTATGTGTCCATACCACCATTTCCTGAATTTTCTAATAATTTCCTAGCAAAACAAAGGTACATTTGCTGTAAAAAAAAAAAAAAAAAAAAAAACGTGTAAATTTGTAGTGTTGCAAAAGGATTATTGTTTACCTCTATGTGGCAGAGATGTGTTAAAAACTGGCTGGTTGTCTGTAGAATTGGTACCTGATATAACACAGAATTGGATGCCATTGTAATCTTGTAATATTATTGTTTTATAGCTTCTGTTAGAGATATCAAGAAGAACTACTCACAATAACATGCGAGTTCCCTGGTGTATTTCTACAAGATAATCAAAAAGCATTTAATTAGTAAATAAATATAATCCTCAAATATAAAGCAGTAAAACTGTTCTGAGCCGATGAATTGTTACTGAACTCACGGGACAAGTGACGTGGAACCAGACTGAAACTGGACAGTAATTGACACAGATTCCTTGACGAGTTACGTTTTTGAAGGGAGGAGAATAGCTTATTGAACTTCCATCCAGTACTGCTGTGAAGATTTTCTAGGGGACAATTACAAAGCATAAACATGGTGAAACATTTAGGGTAAGTGTACCTATTAAGCCCATGTACCCTTTAAGCGCACTTTCAACTTTGAAGTCAAATTTAAAAAAGAGAAAATCATATTTTTTGCTGCACCTTATTTTAACCAATCCAGTGATTTGTTACTTCCCTGACATTTTTCATTGCATGTTAAACACATTTGGCAATGTTAAGTTAGCCCTTCTCACGTGCATGCGGTCTCAGGGGACCTCAAACAAAGACACCCAAAAACTTTGGTGTTTCTGGACCCTTCAGAAATCAACACATTTCTGCAATTTTCAGCCATTCTTTTGGTAACTACATTGATATTATGTCAAATAAGAGATACATTTCTTGTTTTTTGTTTATGAACAAATAATAATTCATAATTTTATATCATTTTCCTTTAAATGGAAAGATGAGTTTTATTAGCTTGCGCTCAAAGCTAATCTCAAGGTCAAACCATTAGCCTTACTGTAAGATAGACTGCCAAATAATTAAGCATGTGTACTACAAATACTAAATATTTTGTGCTTTATTTTACATTAATTTACAAATAAATACATCATAAATTGTTTTGTTGGGAAGATTATTTTCATAAATTAACTTTTTTTTAAAGATGGGCTTAAAGGTAGGGTTGGTAATCCTGTTCAGAAATTTTTTTTTTTATACTGGGTGAAATGGTCCTTCCATTCTGATAGTAGTCAATACATTATGTGTTCTGAAAAAGGAATGAAAAAAATCTGACCTCTGTAGCAGCTGTAGGACAGTAAAAACTCTGACCAATCACTGCCATTCGGTGCGAATGTAAAGAACCAATCAGATGCCTTCATGTCTCGTGCCCGAGCACCACTGTGAGGCACACACGCACACTAGCACACACACGCAAGGTCTCGCTCCCTTTCTCTGTTGTGCGCGCGCTACCCATGCGCGATCTTGCTCGCTCGATCTAGATTCCGGGAGATTTGAAGTAATTTGCGGACAATTCTAAAATTATCGTACATTATGGGATTTTTTCATTATTGATCGTACATCGTACAGAGGTCTAAATTATCGTACAAATACGATAAATATCGTACGTCTGGCAACACTGAGCTGACTCCAAATGTGGATGCGCGTTCATGTTTGTGGGGGGGCGTAGCTTTGGACGGAGCACTGACAGGAGGGGGCGGAGCTTAGAAGAGGTGCCACTTTCAAATCTGGCTAGCTCTCCAACATTACCTACCCTAGCTTTAAAGTACTGTTAATATATGTACGATAATTTCAGAATTGTCCGCAAATTAGTTCAAATCTCCCGGAATCTAGATCGAGCGAGCAAGATCGCGCATGGGTAGCGCGCGCACAACAGAGAAAGGGAGCGAGACCTTGCGTGTGTGTGCTAGTGTGCGTGTGTGCCTCACAGTGGTGCTCGGGCACGAGACATGAAGGCATCTGATTGGTTCTTTACATTCGCACCGAATGGCAGTGATTGGTCAGAGTTTTTACTGTCCTACAGCTGCTACAGAGGTCAGATTTTTTTCATTCCTTTTTCAGAACACATAATGTATTGACTACTATCAGAATGGAAGGACCATTTCACCCAGTATAAAAAAAAAGTTTCTGAACAGGATTACCAACCCTACCTTTAAATGGTACCCTGGAAATGCAGAGTTCTTGCGAGAGCACAATTTTAATTTGCTCAGCAAGTAGCACTGTGTCCAGTAAAAATGCTCATTAAATATGCCCCTCTGCACCAATCACATCGGGTTATCTTATATAGGCGGGGCGAGATGACATTACCGGTAGTCCTTAGTAAACATTGCAAGATGGCTATGGATGAACATCAATTGTTTGAAACGGCTTTGGGCGCTACAATGAAAGATTTAGACATGCCTTTTTCTCTAAAAGAGGAACAGAAGACGGCGCTCGAATCGTTCCTTTGCAAGAAGAAAGTTTTTGCTCTTTTGCCGACCGGATACGGCAAAGTATAATCTACCAGTTAGCTCTGCTCAAGTTCGAACCTGAGGACAGACACGAGAGGCGGGGAACAGAGTAGACGTGATAAATTTGAAGTTGCAAAAGAAAGAACGCCATGGATCAGGAGGTGAGGTAAATTAACAGACTGCAATAGCCTGAACTTAAGTTGGACCCAACTTTTCAAATGTAATCAACATTTTGTACTAGATGTGTTGAGCTATTTAGCATGACATTTTAATTATATTATGCTGAAATTAACAAAATTACTCAATAAAAGATTCGTTCATTTTGCTGAACGAGATTCATAGATCCGAGTCAGTAAAATGATCCGAACTTCCCACTACTACTCCGCTGGTAGCTAAGCGCATGGGGCTTAGTGATGCGTCACCCTGTGTATTGTTGTGATTGGTCGTAGTGTTAGCCAATTGACCGTTCGCAAAAGCCACGCCCCTTAGTTATTGTTACTACGCCCGTCAAACAATTGAGAACCAGACACATGGCTGGGTTGAGCTCCATACATTAAGTGAACGTTTTGGAGTAATGCAGCAGACATATCCTCCAGGGCACGACAGAAAGTATAGACAGAATAGCGCACGGGAGCACACGCACAAAACAGTTTTGTAAAATTTTATATCAATAATTTTTATTTGATCATATATCATTTTACAAAACTGTTTTGCGCATGTGCTCCCGTGCGCGCTATTTCAGTCACAACACTGCAATCAGAGGACGCGCTGAAACCATCAACTCTCGATGCTGTTCTCTTCATTCATAACTCGTAGCCTACTGAGAAGGATATATTTGTGTAAATAGTTGTGCAACTGCGCAAACTTTGTTTTGAAGTTAAATGTTTGAGTTCCAGAGGAATTTGTGATTGTGTACCTGTTCAACCACATCAAAGTTTCGTAATTAGTAAGTCCGTGCTTTTCCTTTTTTCTCTCTCTTGTTTGCTGACTGATGAGGGGGCCGCAGTGCCGTAGTGAAACGGTGTTTGTACATGTAGCCAATTTTTTTAATTATAGTTGCAAGCAATCATAAAATACAGCATATGAAAAAAAAAAAAAAGGTGAGAAACGGACCTGGGATCGGGCTTAAAATATAACCGTAATGTTTGGGTCGGGTCAGGTTAAATTATATTGGGTACGGGCCGGGTTCGGGCTTAAGTTTTAAGCCCGTGCAGACCTCACTGCCATAGGCGCATGATTTCACTATCTTGCTGAAATCGCAATGTTTGACGGAGGTCCTTCTCCTTAGTTACAGTTGCTGAGCTAGGATTGGACGAGAACCGTTCGAGGGCGGGGTTTTGCGAACGGTCAATTCTGACTTTATATCTCACAATTCTGAGAAATAAAGTCAGTATGCTAGATGTAAACTCGCAATTGTGAGATAAAAAGTCACAATTATTTTTTTTAATGTTTTATTCTGTGGCGGAAAAGAGCTTGCATACTCAAGTGACCATTTATATTTAACTTTATTCTTCTTGGAAGATCAAAGCACGTGCGATTGTTCACCAACTCTACTAGTGCGCATGCATATATGACGTCACCAAAACACACCACCGCGCATGCGCGTAACAGCGTCCACTACATATTGGACCATCCAGCTACGTCATCGTGCTACAGGCTGCAGCGAGGACCTCTTGCCTTACCTGGTGACCACCACCAGAATTTATAGTTTACCCACCTCTTTTTTTTACCACTACACCTCTGGTTGCACTCGCGTCTCGCACATGACACAGCGTTCTCAAAACTCAGCACTCTAGTTAAAATAAGTTAACCTAAAAAGCGCCTTGAGACCTTGCGGTTTTCCCTCTTCCACTGCCCGCGTTTGGCATCTTGCATTTTTGCTAAAGATTATGCATTCTGTGTGAACCGGCACTAACTCCTGAGCATGTATCATGAGGTAAGATGCAGATTTTTGTGCTGTGTTTTTAAAATTTATCATGAGTTCTGAGCGTTCTCACATAACTCTGTCCTCATTCCTTTGTATGGTCATCTTTTTGTTTGGGCTTTTTAATATTAGGATTTTGTTTAAAATACTCTACCATCACCACCTCGCAATATCAAGCCCCGCCCCATTAAGCCCTGCCCCCTGCACCCCCTAGATAAAATATGTTCCCGCGGCTATGAGTGCATGGTGACATTTCATTTTTCTATTAAAAATAAAAATGAATGGCCTGGCTGTCAGATGAGAAATAAGTTGTGATACTTACATCAATGGTCCACTCAGCATCACATGCATCATTTTGCACGTTCAATGTCACGGCTTCGGGCAGGTCGAAGTCATAAGAGCGATCTTCTCTCTGCAGTCCTACACAGGTTTCATCTGCTGCGACAAAATTAATAAAATTAGTCAAAACGATAGTATTTAAAACTGCTTTGGAGTTAAAGCAGCACTCAGTAGGTTTGGAAATTTCTTTGCTGTTTTCTCGCAGGTTTCTTTTAAGAGCTCCCCCTACAGTTTCGGAATAGATATTTGAGAAAACTGTAGTAAAACCATTGGCAACTTTCCCCCCTCCCATCTTCTCCCTCTGGTCACATTCGTTTTCAGAGAAGCCGCCGGGCGAACGCACGGAGCCATGTCCACTGAGGTCCACTGTATGATACTTAGAATGATATCATATAAATGTTGAGTTACTGTATATTTGTATTGTGTTACCAAACGCAATCCGTGATATTATGGCGAAAAACAAGAGACTAAGAAATATTTCCGCCTTTTTTAAAAAAAGTTTAGCCTATCTAAATGATCTAATTAGATTTTGCAGTAAAGCAATTCGTTACATCGCGAGACTTGATATCACGCGATACTTCCTGACGCGGAGGCCGGTGGATTGCCGGTGTTCTGCCAAATAATGCTACCCATCGAGATGTGCTACTTACTGGTTCTGCGCATGTGCAGACTCACAATTGTGTTATGCGTTACCACGCCCATAAATCTAGGCATCCTTGCTGTGTTAAGACTTCGGTTGACGGACGGTGAGCATTGCGATAACTTGAATCCTTTTTTATTACATAATTTTACCATAATTTGACCTTTTCAGCATAATATCAGCATAATATTGTAATCAGCTATGAATGGCCTACGTTCATCGTGTGTTCTACTTATTTCAGAGTTCTGAAAAGTTTGGAAAACTCTTGATTTATAACCGGTATGTTTTCAAGGTTTAAAATGTACTTGAATTTTGAATATCATTGTTAAAAATGCTTGAGATTCTTTTCTTAGAACATCTCGATTAAAAAATAAACATAAATAACCGTTAAAGATCAAATCATTTACACATTATGTTATCTCGCGAGCACATACAAATGGCGCCAAAAAATAAAATGCATGCGCGCGCCATAGACGGGTTTCTTGTAATACTGGATGCACGGATTCAGGGGAGCAAAACCACTATCTGTTATGCAGAGTTCTGTTAAAGAACATTGTAATTAACGTAGATTTTGCATTGTTTGTTAATTCTTGTTGACTCAATAATAAACTTGGGTTTATTGAGAGTTGGATCTGTTTGTTTGTTCGTTTCATTTGCATATTAATATACCATTATGTATATAGCAAACAAACGTTAAGTTAGTAATCAGGGGCCAAATAGACAAAACCAATCCAACCAGGCTTTGCTACCATGACGCTGATCATCAACTCTCTCTGTCAACTCAGGCTTTGATCCTGAGTTTAGGTGTGACATCAATGTGTGACCTTGGGGTCACGCTGGACCCAACACTTTCATTTAAAAAACACATCAAACTTACAGCGAATAGCAGGGCTCGCAGAATTTCTAAATCGCTGGTAGCCCTTCGGGCAGGCACCCTTCAGATTTTGGTAGCCCGAAATGAATTTTACTAGCCCACATAAAAAGAAAATTTTTAATGTAGAAAATTGGTTAGGAGTCAAAACATGAATCAAAAACTTTTTCAAAACACAAATATCAACAATTGGATATAAAATAATCAAATTAGAATCATCAATACAAATATACATCTGGTTCAGCATCACTCTTTTTCTCTTTGTTTTTCTCTTGCTCTGGCTCTTCCCGTCCTAAAGCTGAGTCCCGTCCGAAAGTAAACTTGGGGTCAGCTGATAGGTTGATTTATGAATCATTTTCTCAGACACGTTCATTTACAGAAAGCTACTAGGAAAGCTAGGTAGGTAGCCTAACTAAGTTTATTAAATTTATTCACAATATGTACACATTCATTATTGATCTTAATACAGGGCCGTAGACAGGGCTTTATAATCAAATGGGTCCTAAATGTAAGGTTGTTAGGGGGTTCACATTTTTTATTTCTCTGATATGTGCATTTCAAGACGTTTTTGTCAATACCTGCTCTCACTTCTTATCCATCACTCTTTCTTTTTCTCTGTCTCCTCATCTTGCCCTGTATCTTCCCCTCCTAAAGCTGAACTTTTTTAATTTACTGAATGCTACAAATTGTACTATATTAATTCTCAACATGTACACATTCGTTATTAATATTGTGCCTAACAAGATGAAAACGGCTTTGTTTCTCGTCCCCTCACAATGACAGTAAACGAATTACATTCCACGAGTCACGTTACAAAGGCCTATTTTCAGTTCAAAATGGCGAAATTAGACACGTAAATTCGTTTGCCTGATAATTTGTCATTTGTTTAACATTTATGACCTAAAAAAAAAAAGTCAAATGTGAAATATTTAGTTTAGCTACTTACATTATCGCACTTGACCTTCGCGCTCAGTAGCTTCTGTGAATATAAATCCCGCCTACTTTGATTTGATTGGTAATCTCTAATATTCTGACATTGACGAGCAGTGACAGACCAATGAGGCTCAGATACATACACACACACACACACACACCCTGTCCTCTGTTTCTGACGTGCGCTCTGTTCGGCGCCACCGCGGATTGAAGAGGAAGAACGCGCTGAATCTGATTATAACAAGACTGAAGCGAACACTATTTCAGATAGCCCGTCGGGCAGGCCGGTTATGCATTCTGGTAGCCCGACTGGAAAACACAATAGCCCCGGGACGTCGGGCGGGCGATTTTGCGAGCCCTGAATAGAATTAAATTTAATTTACATAACTTTAAACAAATCAGACCATCAATGAAAATTACTTCTGCTAAAATGTTTCTACATTCAATGATATTTTCACATATAGATTACTGCATCACAACCTGGTCACTCACTGGAAATACAATTTTAAAACCCATAGAAATGTTATTCAAAAAATCTATAAAAATACTTGATCAAAAACCTCTGTCACACCATCAGTGTAATATTTTGAGAAAATACAATATGCTCAATTTTGAAAATTGTATTCATTTAAAAAATAGCTGTTTGATTTTTAAAGTTTTACACGGATTGGCTCCATCCTCACTTTCTACATACATTAAACCAAGGTCTGACAGAGGTTGTTGTACCAGAGCTTCATTTAGAGGAGATATAGAGATCCCGCGTAGAAAAACTACATGTTCCAAAAATGACCTCCTCTAATAGACAGAACAGTTTGTTCTGTCTATTAGAGGAGGTCATTTTTGGAACAGCATTCCAACAAACATTAGAGAATGTCCCACTTACTGCACATTTAAAAAGCACCTTAAACAGTTTCTTAAAAGTTCTCAGTTGTGTCCTAATTTTGAATAATTTTATTGATATAATGTAATCTGCCTGAATGTGTGCTAATATGTTTTGTGCTTGATATTGTATATTGTTATATTCAGGGGTGCACATAACTTTTTCAGTGAGTTACTCAGGTGAGGACCAGGAGATGGTGTTTGGTACTCACCCCATATGTAGCGTGGCCACAGCTGTCAATCATGACGTCACATTTCCATTTTTATAGCATAAAATAACTAACTAAAACCAAACTTATAAAATAAAAATAAACGAACACTTAAATTTACATCAGCGTGAAAAGAACGACATAAAACGATAGAAATTTTTTTTATTTGAAGTGTTATTTGATTGTTCAGATATATGTATTTGTATAAATTAAATATAATTAATCCTTATTAAAGGTATTAAAGAGCAGTGAATGTTCTCTTTTTATTTTGTTGTTTGATCAATATTAAGTGTACAGAAGGCATTAGGTTTATTACGCACTGTCACTTTAAGAGTGTGCAGATCCAATTGCACTGATGCACGGTACGTTCTGTAAAGACATAACCGACTGTGTTTACGTGAATACTCTCCAAAACGGACATTTAGACATAATGTTGTGTGTATTTGTCCATTCAGACGCGAAAGAGAGCTCGATTCAGTCCTTGCGCGCAGCGTCTATGTGCGGGGCTGCACGCTTCGGGTCGTGTGTGTGTGTGTGTGTTCGCACAGAAAAACATACCGAATAAAGCTGTCTTTCGCGTCGTCACTCTTATTCAGATCTATCTATTTGTCTGCTCTTCTCTTTCTCCCAGACGTTTACATTTTTTAACGATTTGAGACATGCATGAAGCGCATGCCGACTCGGTAGATCAGCACGTTACAATTCAAATGTGCGCATCTTCCACAAACGCAAATCAGTTCTGACTGGATCACTTCCCCAATCGTCCCTCCCTTACATTTCCGTCTAGTTTTTATTCGTCATAGTGGTCGTCATTTAAAACAAGGTTTTTATTTAGTTATCGTCTCGTTTTCATCTGTGAAAAAATTTAATTAACACTGCCTAGGTTGCATTTTGGCGACAGTACGCAAAGGCGCGTAGTAACACAAGTGGCATTACGCATTCCTGATTTTTGTCGCGCATGCGTACCTGCGTACCAGTTATGTGCACCCCTGGTTATATTCTTTTGTGTTGCATTATCATGTATGTTGTTGTCTTCCTGCTTCGGGACTACAGGTGAAAATTAGCATTTATGCTATAACCTGGCTCATTTACAGTCTGTACAGAAATGTTAGATTGTTCATTAATGTGCACTGTCCCGAATAAAAAAATAATAAAAAAAAATAGCGAACTGCCAATCACATGCTGAGAGAGAGTGAAACTGCGATTAATTTCTCCCAAGAGAAGCAGAGCAATTCACTTATTAAATAAAAATATTAAGAATTTAAACCAATTTACACAGCAAGAAGAAAATATATTGACATCTTGAAGACATTATGACAAAGTATATCTCTACATGCTCTCCATTAGGGCTGGGATAAACGATTATTTTTTAAACGATTAATCTAGCGATTATTTTTCCCGATGCATCGATTAATCTAACGATTATTTTCCCCAGTCCGATTCGATTTCGATTATCTGCCCATTAATTGACTATAATAGCAATTTATACATGTTGATTTACATGTCTGAATGAAAAAAAAACATGAATTCCTTAACATTGCAATAGCCTATATGTTTATTGCTCTTAAAATTCCAAAATAAAACATTGTACAAGTGCATGCATTTCTTAGTCAGAGGTAGCATTCAATAAAACCTTGATTAAATATCAACAAGTAGGCTAATCAAATCCTATGTGTGTAATATAAAGATTTCAGATTAATATATTCGTTTTCCTTAAAATTTGAATTAACAGAACAACTTAAACACTTTGCAGTTTGAATGATGTCCTGTAAACAAAATGACGGAGTATGTTTTTGTTTCCACTGTTCGATCGCGCCTCACACTCACACACACACACACACATAATTAAACACTCTGCGACTTTGCGATCGCGCCTCTCTCTCTCTCTCACACACACACACACACACATAATCAAACACTCTGCGACTTTTCGATCGCGCCTCTCTCTCTCACACACACACACGCGTACACAAATATAATCAAACACTCTGCGACTTTGCGATCGCGCCTCTCTCTCTCACACACACACACAGACACACACACACACACACACATAATCAAACACTCTATGACTCTTCGATCGCGCCCGCGCCTCTCTCTCTGCCGTGGTGCTAGAATGGAAGGCCATCTCCATTTTGCAAAGACGACATATCAGGGAATTGTTTCCTTTTTAATTAAAGAATTCCCACACTTTAGAGGAACGAGTGCGTGCCGCCTTGCACTTCTGAAAGTCTGAGGAGCGAGTGGTGTTGCTACTACTCTCCGACGCCACCATTTTTGTTTTGGGTCTGACGAATCGACGTGCATATTTTGCGTCGACGTATTTTTTGCGACGCGTTGTCCCAGCCCTACTCTCCATATTCACACAGTCCATATGGAGTGAGTAGTGATGTAAAATAAAGTGAATTTGCACTGGGAGCATTATTTGATGGGGCATATTCTATCAGAATATGCTACTCCTGACATCTTAAAGGTGCTATTACAGAATATGCGTCTCCTGACATCTTGAAGACATTATATGACAATGACAAAGTATATCTCAACATGCTCTCCACAGGTCTATCAGAATATGCTACTCCTGACATCTGTAAAGTTCAGTTACCAAGGAAAGGTTTGCTTTGACAGGTCAAAGATGAATATTTGATGATTTTTACTTTTCACGCCATTTGAAAAAATTAAAACAGTACAGTGCACTACGTAGTATTCATAACTTTGAATTTTTATTATAATTGTATTTACAATAATGTAATTTTTACTTGTAGCCTATATAATTTTTACTTAATATCAAATGTGATAATTGCTTCATTTAAAATATCAAAATATGCTTCCCATACACTTACCCTGTTTTAAATAAAATAACGCTGTCAAAATAGTGAGATTTACACCATTATATGGAAAGGTAGAATGAATCGACATTTATTAAGTAGAATTTTTTGAGAAGGCAGCACAAATCGACAGACTTTAATATCGATTCGAGCTACGGTAGCATTTTTCGACAAGTCAGCACAAATCGACAGAACACCGGCCCAAAGTCAGTAGTATATTCCTGCACAACCGGAGGCTGCAGTTTTAGGACCCCAGTTTTAGGACCGCAGTTTTAGGACCCTAGTTTTTTGTGACAGCGCCACCTACCGAACTGGATGATATAGCGGCGGCTGCTGTTTCAGGACCGCAGTTCTAGGATCCAGGTGGTTTAGTTTGTACATCAAGATCCACCTTGATCCTAAGTCTCATTAGAAAAAATATATATATTTTAAGAAATAAGATTATGGAATAGAATAGCTCCTGCAGCAGGTGGATTAGAGCAAGTAGCATCAAGCTACACGACACAATTTAAAAGATTAATATTAAACTTTTACTTAAAGCTCACTTTAAACCACCATCGAGTAAGATAGGATATTTGTACCATATTCCGGTCGCGGTTTAAAATGGTTTTAAGTCATAAAAAGATGTTGAAATATGGTATAATAAAGCAATTTATATGCAGCTAATGGCTACACCTTGCTTGGCAATACTGTAAACATTCTTAATTCATATGAAAATACCCAAAATTGCACGAAAATCACACACAAACCACATATACTCGAAATCGTGCATTTATTAGCTTCTTGTTTCAGGTGAAGAGATGTGTCTTAGCTTTGTTATCACGGATAACAGGACCGCGTCATACAGAAGGGCAGGATTATTGTCACGTTGAACCACGTGAGATGATTGACAGCTGTACAGCGAAAGAGACTTGCGTACATTACTGACGCAAATCAGGAAGAGGAGACCCAGATCTCTCTGTGTTCGCTGTTTGAGTTTTATCATAAACACTATCGAGTCTTAAATCTTTCTAATGATGCTCAGTTTGTCCAGATAAAATAAGTAAGAGTGTGATGTTTTAACGAGTAGCCTAATGAATGTTGAACAACAATCTGTTGTGATCTTTTATCTTTGCCGCGAAAGGGGTTAAATTTGTGTTTTTGGTAATCCAGTTCTGTAGGTGGCGCTGTCACAATAAACTAGGGTCCTAAAACTGCGGTCCTAAAACTGGGGTCCTGAAACTGCAGCCACTCCCGTTGTGCAGGAATACCCTTCTCCCCAAAGTTGCAAGTGTGGTTTTTCCGCTCACAGGCGCTCGGGGGGGTGCGAGTCTCTGCGAGACGACCACCATTCAACCCGAAAAAAGTCATATAACTATTCCAGTGACTCCGAAGCTGTTCGGTTAACGTAAAATAAGTTACTTAGAGCACATTTAAGCGTCAACACATGTAAGTTAAGTAGCTAGGCTACAGGTTGCCCAGAATGTCACATTTCTCTCACAAAATGCAAGAAGGCTATATTTTGGAAGATGGCACAAGTAAACGGCACGTCATATGATAACTTTATTAACTCGTAAATGGCTCATTATACGCCTGTTTTCTTTTGCGGCACAAATCAGGGATTTGTCATTATAAAATGCATTTTCAGTAACAACGATATCATAGAAATAGAATTAAAATGGAAATAGCTATCTTACCTTCGAGTAATTTTCCCCCGATAAGAGAAACCCCCGATAGCAAAACAAGAAATATCAGAGCGGGCGACATGATAGATAGCCAACCGTTGACTGACTGAAGAGAGTTGTACCGGGCAGGCTGAGTTTCCTGCGCGTCACCACAGCATTTTAACCCGTTTAATCCCACCGGTCACAATTGTGACCGCATATTTTTTCTTATTTCTGGAAGCTCTAAAAGTGTTGTTATTGGCTTTGGGCAAGAAATTCAACTTTTAAAAGAAAAAATAGATTGTTTTGATTAAAATTTATAAATGTCATTTGACTGGTGTGAAAGGTCACATGACTAGATCAGTTTATTTCCTGCTTGCACATCTAGAAGAAGATGTCTTCCTCACACTACTACAAAAAATAGTATATAAAACACCTTAATTAACAGATAGAACTATCAAATTTTGTACATATATTCTTTAAAGGGTCTACTACTGATATATTTTGAGAATTATACTCCTGCATATATATTTTGCTCGTAAGATTGTGACCGGTAGTATAACACAGTGTTTCAGTTGAAAACACAGGTTTTGGCTGTTAATAGTTATCAATTGTTTGTTTATTATTACACAGTTTAAAACTATCAGATGTGTTGGACCTTCTAGACGTACGTGACCCCCCCCCCTGTGTGCTGTGTGCAGCAAACAGAGGCATTTAA
Source organism: Phoxinus phoxinus (assembly GCF_949152265.1). Lineage (NCBI taxonomy): Eukaryota > Metazoa > Chordata > Actinopteri > Cypriniformes > Leuciscidae > Phoxinus > Phoxinus phoxinus. Next base: position 18,453,059 of record NC_136885.1, read on the forward strand.
AAGTGATTGATAGTGATGGATCAGATAGGGAGTACCAGGGTGAAACGGCCTATTTGCCAGGTAGATTATTGAATGGCGATGCAGAGGTGAAACATCTGGAGGATGAGGCAGATGTTCATGAGAACCAATTGGTGTGCGCCACACATCACCACAAACAACCCTTTCTACAATACAGCCCATCTTTAGTGCACTGAATGAGTGCACACACATCTCCCTGAAACTGGCCTATGGCTATAGGCAGGGCCCAAGTGTAGTCCTTGGTCTACTCTAGCCCATAGAGGTCTAGCCGAACAAGCGGGAGTTCATCCAGGGTGTAACTTTGTCCATGACAACCTTTTCATCACACTAAACCTCCATCATGAAATGACAAAGCGAGGTTATGGATGTCTTGGAATGTGTTGCGTAAATAGGCCTAATTGAAGAATTTGTTTGAATTCTGACTATGGTGTTTCCCACCGGTCACTATTGTGACCGAGTATAAAACCTAATATTTCACTAACTTAACCAACATAAAATCAATAAGGGCATAAAGTTTGTGTGTTAGGGAGGTCTAAGGAGTAAAATGCTTGTATTCAAATTGCAAGAAAAAATTTGGAACGGGTTAATGACGCATTTTTAAAGACATAGACCTATTTATTATTAAGTTGCCTTATGTGTCCAACTCACCTAAGTTAATGATGTTAATACAAAATACATAGGCTACTAGAACCATGGGCCAAGACATTTCTTTTAATATGATTTGTTCTGATGAGGCAATAGCAGGCTATAAATAGCAACTGACAAAAGATACAGTAACCTAATAAGAATTTTGTGTCACATGATCTCACATAATTTAACAGTTACAGTCAGGGACATGTAGAGTTCCCCAGGGGCAGGTGCTCAAATGTAAAAAAATCAATACATAATAATAATAATATATATTCCATTCATATTTTGATCATTATTTTCATATATATATAGGCCTATATAATAAGTCCTTTCACGTCGCCATCTCGCATGTTCTTGCAGCCTACACTTTACACAATAGGCCTCTGTGGCACTTGGGCTTCATTAACTATGATAGTTTCCTCAAATATTAAACGATGTATAAATAAAAGTGAATCAAACACTACCATGAATGCGACTTTTGGTGCTTCATGGTTTGTGTAGTGCTTTGTAGTCATTTTACAGAATATGTTTGGTTATAAATGTTTTGTCATTAGGCCTGTTTCTTCTGGCATGCAGAAAAAGTCACAGGGAAAAACAATTTTGTAAAATCAAGTAAAAATTATTTTAAATTCTTGGTTTAAATTCTTAATATTTTTATTTAATAAGTGAATTACTCTGCTTCTCCTGGGAGAAATGAATGGCAGTTTCACTCTCTCTCAGCATGTGATTGGCAGTTCGCTATTGATGTCACACCTAAACTCAGGATCAAATTTTTTTTTTACATTTACAAAAGGAATAGAGAGCTGGGAATCCAGATTGTTGTATGACACCAAACCCATTCAGCTTGTCTGGTCAAATGAAATCAGAACTAGTCACCCTTATCAGTCCTTATCACACCAATGAATCGCACACACTCTTTGACTAAACTTCTGATGCATAACTGCAAATCTAAATCTAATGGGCCGTGTAGAAGTGGTTAGAACTAGAAGTGTGGAGATTGTCATTTTATTGATCAATTTATCATTTCTAAATGAAGTTTGTATTATTTACAAACCAGTTATTTTGGAGTTGTCAGTGATTCATAAGATCACTTAGAAATTATTAGAAAGTAAATGTAGTTAATTCAGGTATTATAAAGCATTTAGTGGTCAGTTACTATTTTTGTGAGCTCATCTAAAGTGAGGACTATTTATACTTTGTAAAGCATTTACAAAGGATATTTAAAGGCTCATTTGTCTTCTAAACAGAAAAAAGAAACCAACACAACACAGTGCAGAACATAGACATATTAACAGCCTTTAAATCTCCTATGTAAATGCTTTACAAGGCATAAACAGTCCTCACTTTAGATGAGCTCACAAAAATAGTTTACTGACAACTACTAAATGCTTTATGAATTAAACCTGAATTACAGTAGTAATACATGTTAATAAAGCATTTACTAACACACTAAGTAACTATTACTATATGTCTGAATAATAAGATGTATGAATAATATACATTTAAATAGTTTATTAATAATTTACTTACACTTTCTAAGTGTATGAACCACTGACAACTCCTAAATAACTGGTGTGTAAATAATGCAATACTTCATTTAGAAATGATAAATTGATCATTAATAAAGTATGAAAAAACTATTATTAAACACATTATAGATATGGTTTTTAAATAAAGTATTAAGCATTTATAGCTGTATTTATAAACTGCTAATTAATGTCTATTAATGCTTTATAAATGATGAATCGACTGTTTAATGCTTAACTAATGATTAATAGTGTGCAGTTATTATAAAGTGTTACCCATTATTCTCTAATATTCTGGTTAAAGTTGCACGTATTAAGCAACAACAAATTTATTTTTTATTAAAACATCTTTAATTGTAAGATAACAAAGCATTTCCTCTTATTTGAGCCACTTGATTTTACTTGATCTGTGTGAAAGAAATTAGTCAAGAGCTTTAAATAGTGTCTATAAAAGACTAAATAATATATGCCACTGTTTCCAGAAGGAAATGTAAAGCTGTTATTGTATAGCTTAGCTTCATAAAATAAAATAAAATATGTATTTATGACTAGTGGAGGATGATTTATGGCTTTTTACATTTTTTTGATAAAATTCAGATATTAAGAACCAAGTGATGATATTTTGTGTTGAATGAATTGGAGACCCCCTTGTATTTGTGAGCATAGTTATCTGACATTATGGGTTACTTGGCCCATGTTATAGGTGAGCGTTGATCTACTTTGGCATAGAAAATATCAAATTCATAGAAAACATAGCATAGAAAACATCAAATTCAAAAGAATCATTGGTGCAAGTTGATTCAAAGTTTGCGTCATCTGAAGTTTTTTTTTAAGGCGATAGAAGATCAGTTAAATACACAGGAGCTTAACCATTTAGGCCCTTATAGGTCAGCAATACTTTGTAATTGAAATGGAACTTAATAGATGTGTTGATATAATACAATTGGTGTTATATGATCATATTTTCCTGACCTGGTAAGAACTATAGCAGTTGCATTTTGGACTGATTGTAGCTTGTTTAAGGATGCAGCAGGACGACCAGCTAGTAATGCATTACAGTAATCCAGTCTAGAGGCCATGATGGATGCATGAACTAGGTTTTCTGCATCAGAAACAGATGGCATGTTCTGTAGCTTAGCAATGTTTTTGAAGTGGAAGAAGGCTGTTTTTGTAACATGAAATATGTTTTTCGAAAGATAAGTTGCTGTCAAATATAACACCCAGGTTTTTACTGTACAGGTGAAACTCAAAAAATTAGAACATCGTGCAAAAGTTAATTTATTTCAGTAATTCAACTTGAAAGGTTATTTAGGAAATATATTAAATAGACTCATTACATGCAAAGTGAGATATTTCAAGCCTTTATTTGTTAGAATTCACAGCTATGTAAATAAAGCTATGAAAACCTTTTCACAATATTCTAATTTTCAATTTGGGGTTTTCATAAGCTGTAACCCATAATCATCAAAATATAACAAATATATAACAAATATAATTTATCAAATAACAAATATAATTTATCATATAACAAATATAATTTAAAATATAACAAATTAGTTTCACCTTTAAGTTGAATTACTGAAATTAACTTTTGCACGATATTCTAATTTTGGAGTTTCACCTGTAGAGGATTAAGTAACAGTACATTCTTCTAAATGCAAATTGTATTCTAAGAGATTCTGTGTACAGGTTTTCGGTCCAATAAGTAAAACCTCAGTCTTATCTGAATTAGAAGAAAATTACAGGTCAACCACCTATATTATTGTAATGGTGGTTGGTGGCAGAGGGCACTTCACATCAGACTATTATCACTCCCTCACAAACTACATTTCCCATAACTCACTGCCCGGACTCATTACCCTGTTAGTCTCAGCCTATTTATACCATGTTCACTCATTCACTCACTGCGAAGTTTTGTATGTTGTTGCACTGCATTTCCGAGCGTTTTGCCTGGTTTCATGTCTCTTGGTTTTTGGATTTCTTGCCTGTTCTGTGGATTACTCTTTTGCCTCTGACCCCTGCCTGTTTTGTTTGTTTGTTTGTTTGTTTGGACTGCCTACCTGTGTTTTGACCTATTGCCTCCTGTCCTGTATATTGGATTACGTGTCTGGATCGGCTCTTAATTAAGGCTATGTTTACACGGAAACGATCTGAAGAGAAAACGCAAAAGAGGCGTTGCGTTATCACTTTTTATTCTGCGTTTAGACGAGCGTTATGGGGGGAAATCTGTGTGCATATGGTGACGCAAAAGTGTGTGAAATTCGATGTAGTGTGCACTCCAGGAGGCTAGGTGGCAATGTGGAGCACTGAAAGTGAAAGAGACGCTGACACTGTTTTTCATGTTTAATACGGTAAAGCTGCTGCTTTAACCCTCGGTGCTCTTTTTTTTTTTTTGTCAGTGTCATAATCCTATATTTTAGTTTGATAATGTTTTGTTATTTTCCTGTACTGGCGCATGCCTGTGGCGTAAACACGTACTCGGCGCCTTAACTGTCTAGCAGACTTTTGCGGGAACGCGACGGTGGAGCGTTTTTAAGATTTCCACTCTGGAGGGTGGTTTCACTTTTTTGCGTTTTTAAGCCCCAAAAACGCTGTTGCCGTATAAACGAAAGTCACAGCCGATAAAATATTTTTACGTTTTCACCTGCGAGCGTTCTCATGTAAACAGGGCCTAAAGCTGCATTTGGATCTCAACCTTCGCTTCGTGTCTCGGAGCAGTTCGTAACAATTATATGTTTACCACACTCTGTCAACTTGGATAATCTGGTCCTGATGAAATAAAACTATCAACAGTGGACACTATTTCCATGTTTTCTTATAATATTACCAAGTGGCAGCATATATATTGAAAATAACAGAGGGCCTAACACAGATCCTTCCGACACTCTATAATGACGTTATCTTAGATTTTCCCCAGTTTAAATGGACAAAATGGTAACGGTCTGATAGGTACGACTACGATGTAAACCACTTTAATGACTGTCCTCGATTACCAGTGAAATCTTGTAGTCATTCTAAGAGTATGTTATGGTCTATAGAGTGGAAAACAGCACTAAGATCAAGTAAGACTCGTGTTGAGATTCAGTCTTGGTTAGAAGTATGTCATTTGTAATTTTAACAAGCTTTTCTGTGCTACAATGGGGCCTATATAATTGCATGATGGAGCACAATTGAGCAGACAACTTTTCTAGTATTTTAAACATAAATGGAAGATTTGAAATGGGTCTGTAATTTGGATCTAGTTGTGGTTTAATGAGGGGGTTAATAACTGCCGGCTTGAATGGTCTTGGGATATGACCTAGAGATAGAGACGTTAATATACTGAGAAAAATAAGTTATATAGTAGAAGAAGCTCTTCTGCTACAGGTACCAACTCTTTCAGTAGTTTAGTGCGTATTGGATCTAATTAACATATTGTTGGTTTAGATGCAATGATAAGTTTATTTAGCTAGACTATAGTTGTAAAGCGCACTGCAATTACATAGTTTGACCAACTTGTAATTGAATACTCAGTTCAAGTGATGTCTGTTTATTTGTTCATTTAGCCACTGTACTAAACAAAAACCTTGTATTGTTTTGATTATTTTCTATGAGTTCGCGGAGATGCTCATCCGGGACATGCTGTATTTCTACAAGATTCTAAAGATGTCTATATGAGTTTTATTCCATTTAGGCTCTAGATTTTGAGTTTATCTCTTGATAGTATGAATATTACTGTTGTACCATGTGCAGTACATTTCTCTTTAACCTTGTCTTCTCCCTAGCCTAATCTGATGGGTGCAACAGTTTCTAATGTTCTAGAGAAAATGGTGCACATACTGCTAGTTTTTTCCTGAAGTTCATTTGTGTTTTGGTGCACTGAGCGGCTGACACAGATCATGCAGGTTATTTGTGAATCTTGCGTTGGGATAATTGTTCTACCTGCTTGATAACGTCATGTAATATGGCAAATATCAGCAGTATGCAGTATGCACGTTACAAGATAGTGATCAGTGATATCATCACTTTGCTGTAGAATATCTATCAGTATGATTGGTTCCATGTGATATAATTAAATGTAGTGTCTAGTAACATTTTGCTTGACCCCAAAGGAGTTTAGTAAATCTGTAAACGAAACCCCTTACCACATCATTTGTATTATCTATGTAAAGGTTACATTTCAATCAATGCTTTTCACTCAAGTCTTCCACCAGACAGTCATAGCTATAAAATAAAAATAAAATCTTCCTACTTTATTTTTTTATTTAACTTTTAATTTTTTTAAATGTTTTTTTAAATGCATTGTTGTTCCAGTAGAAGTACATTGAAAAAAGTATTACAGCCCTCCTTGCTCATAGGGCCCTTTTCTTTTTTCTTTTCTTTTACCATGTACATAAAAAGCCTGTTTGAAGTAATCAAACATTGTAATCATTTTATAACATTTTGTTTAGCTGACCCCAAACTTCTCAGGTGCATACAGGGATGGAGCCACAACACATTCCAAGCTTTATGATCCGCCATACACTATTTATTTTACAACAAAATTCAATATAAACAACATTAGCTATTATAGCTATACAAGTGCTCTGTGTAAAAGGAATGAATAGTTAGGTCAACTCCCAAATACACAAAGCAAAGAAAACGTGTTTTGTTATTTATCACTGTGGACATGTGTGTGGCTATTTGACACTTCACAGAGTCCACAAAATCTTTCATTGTGAAATGCTGTTGTAAAAATAATGGATGACTCAAGAAAAGTGACAAAGGAATCTCCCTAGGAAGGCACTCCAAACCCAAACATCAGTGGAAAGTTTAGCAACGAATTTGAGCATGTGTACTAATGAATTATTTGCCTTGAGGAGAAAATAGAAAGTGGTGTGATCTGTACCCCTCCACCACATGGTTATTACAGTTCATTCCTCCCTGCATCATTTCCTGTTCTGTGATAGCTGAGGTGATGTATGAGGAGATCTTATACTGGCATGTGATTGGCTGCATGGATCTGCTTGGATTCTGTTGTTAACTTGGTAACCTGACAAAAACTTAATCACATGCTTTGGGAATTCCCAGCACTCGTCAGTAATGTTTGTTACTGTTGTGACAAAATGTGAGGTGTGTGCTCACTGTGCTGAGAATATCTGTAAAGGTCTGTGATATTCCTTGCATACACAATACATATGAAGCATGCATGTGGGGGGTCATTGGAATAATACTTTTATAAATTGCAATCAACAAAAAGCACCCTCTAGTAACAAGCTTTCTCTGAGAGGCGTGGCGTCTGAATCCTCCCCCTCGCCTAATGCCAGTATGGGACTTATCATCAGTGCTCAGTGCGCTGTCTGACCCACCCTTCGAGACGGCCGGATGGAGCGACTTGAAAGTGCCCCCTCTTGAACGAGCTGCTGTTCGTGCTAGCGTGTGGGAAGCGTGTGGGTGATTTATGCCCTCTGTTAGCAGTGCTTGTATAGTTTGGCCCGGGTCCAGGCGACTGCATGATTATGCTCACGCCCAGACATGGCTACACACCTTAAGTGCTCTTAACGCCATTCAGAGCGCAGGTTACAACAATACACACGCGTCCTGCTCCCCCGAGCAGGTTTAATACTGAAAGGTTGGTGACCTTTCCAACGTGATGACGTACTACGTGCGCATCTCAGAAATAGTACAAGATGGGCATGTGTGGCTAAAAAGTATATCATTTTTATTTTTAGAAAATGGCCGATCATTTCGCTAGATAAAACACTTATTTCTCAACTGGGATCGTGTAGAGCCTTTGAAGCTGCATTGAGACCTATGATTAAGACTGATATTTGGACCTTCTGTTGGTTGCCATTGAAGTATATATGAAGTATATATTGAGAAAAATCCTGGAATGTTTTCCTCAAAAACCGAGACATTTTCTGTGGCTGAGTGAAGACAGTTGAAAACTGTCCAGAGTAAAGGGCGTGCCGAAAGGAGGCATGCTCTGACAGACAGCTTTCGCAACCAATGATAAAGACCTTTTAGCACACCCCATCTGTCACGCCCATTACTCCAACTTGCAGAAACCTAAACGTGACATTGAAACGACAAACTTGGTCGCTTTACATGTCAGTCAGACGGCCTCTGTGAGCAGTCAACTGAAGCAACTAGAGCCTAGACCTTGCTGTATGAGTTCATATAACAGTCAATGTTATTCAACCACAGATATCTCAAATATGACACTTCAATACAGATACAAACAAAATGCTGTACTGTTATGCGATTCATAGGTGCACATTACATTTCTGAAACACTAACCATGTTGTGTGTAATGAAGTGTTATGTTACTCATTCATCATTATGTCATTCACACCCAGAAATTGCAAGCCTATTACTTTGTCTAGTATGCCATTGCAATTTATTGTCTTAATACTTGAACTATCTTTAGGTATTTTGTCAATAATTAGATATGTCAAAGTAAACAGTGAAGTTTTAATGAACAAAAGCAGGTCATAAGAAAGGGTAATACACACAAGAAGGATCTGTAAAGCTGTTGTTGAAAAGCTATATGAATACTACGTGGATGATGATTCATCTGTTCTCCTCAAATTGATTGAGGATATTGATGATGTGTTTATTGAGCTTGAGGACCTCAAATACCCACTTCAGTGTCAGAAAGGCCCACCAGGGGTGTATTTGTGAGCAGCTATCTGACATAAGTCCTGACTTGGCCCATGTTAGAGGTGAGTATTGATATACTTTGTAAAGTTAACTGAAGAAATAAGTAATGTAGACATCAAAATTATCTTATGGAAACCAGATGATTTTGCACTTAGTCAGCAGGGGATTTCACAAAAGAAATCGAGCATTATGTGTATGCTTGCAACTGAATGCATCAATAAATCACTAAATCTAAATGGCTTTAATTGACCATACTTCATTTATCATATTAATTCACATTATATGACATTTACAATAGAAGAGCTGCTATACAATATTAATTTTTAAGCTTTTATATACAGTATTGGCAAGAGGAAATTACCCATGTGAACAAATAAGGGGTATTTTTAACCAGCAGTATACAAGTAACTTCCTTTTTCAACATCAGTCAAAATGAGGTAAAATTCAAACTCAGCCAATACTCTTCTCAGCTGCACTCTTATCTTACTTGAGGTGTAGAAAAATAAACCAGGCACACATTGAAATGTTCTTATACCATTTTATTTAACAGAAATCCTTCATAAAGATTTTGCACCTAGTCTAGAAGTACTTAAAAGGAATACACAATTACAAAGAGTAGTGATTCCATGCAATACAATAGCCAAGCAAATATTACTAAACATTATTCATGACACGTACAGTATAATGTTTTAAAGGGGTCATATAATGCCATTTTTGTACAAGCTAATATGATTATTTAGGGTCTAAATTAAAAGTTTGTAATATACTTTAATTAAAAATTCTCATTAGTATTGTAAGAAAACACTCATTTTACCTGGTCAAAAACAGCTCTGTTTTCAGCACGCTGTTTTAGTGCAAATGTCTTTAAATGATAATGAGCTTTGCTCACCCCGCCCCACTGTTCTGTGGGGCGTTTTTTACACAACACACGTGGAGTGTTGCCTTGACAACAGTTGAGGCTATATTTTGAAGAATGGCAGCGGGAGTCTCTGAGGATAACATAATAACTATAACGCATTGTTCAGTATAAACGTGGAATTATTAATAATATTGAGAACGTCGTAAAAACATGACGTAATGTAACGTTACCCTGAGTGTAAACATTAAGTTAGCCGCATTCATCGTGAAGCGTGCTAGCGATTTGCAAAGATTAATATAAAGGTTAAAAAAATGTTACACTCACTTCTTCTGGAGGTTCAGCAGGAACACGAATAGTTGGTACAGATCCTTTTTTCAGGATCAGCTTCTTAGCAAAACCAGCTTTATATTGACCCTCATTTGTAAAGCAGTCTGGTGAAAAATGATTTGCGCAAACAAAAAAAACATTTGTCCTGGGGAATATTCCCTTCAAAAGCAAAACTCAGCCACTGAGTCTTCAGCGGTTCTGATCTAGGAACATTAACCCTTTCACACGTAAGTTTAAAATATTCTAACTGACCCCCCAGCGTGAGTTTTTCAAGGCGACCGTTATTTAGAACCTGTCACTTTATCGTTTCCATGGTGACGCGTCATTGCTTGTCACGTGACACAGCGCAAACACAACACAGCACTGAATGAATGATGATCTGCTTTTATGTAATTTTCTCTTTTTGATTCAAAATATTCAAAAATATGTTAGATATAGCATGAAACACAGATATTCCGATTGTCAAATATGTGCATGTGGATGTGTTTGGTTGTTTAAACACTTTTATAACGATCGCGTTAGTTGAGCTGTATGCGCGATGGGCGGCGCCATGTTAGTTTGTGCTGGATTTACAACACGTCAATTTGACCGTTCGCAAAACCCCGCCCTCTAACGGTTCTCGTCCAATCCTAGCTCAGCAACTGTAACTAAGGAGGAGGACCTCCGTCAAACATTCCGATTTCAGCAAGATAGTGCAATGATGCGCCTATGGCATGAGGTCTGCACGGGCTTAAAACTTGCTGTATTTTATGATTGCTTGCAACTATTATTAAAAAATAGGCTACAAACACGTTTCACGAGGCACTGCGGCCTCTCATCAGTCAGCAAACAAGAGGAAAAAAAAGAGAAAAAGCACGGACTTACTAATTACGAAACTTTGATGTGGTTGAACAGGAACACAGTCACAAATTCCTCTGGAACTCAAACATTAAACTTCAAAACAAAGTTTGCGCAGTTGCACAACTATTTACACAAATATATCCTTCTCAGTCGGCTACGAGTTATGAAGAGAACCGCATCGAGAGTTGATGGTTTCAGGGCGTCCTCTGATTGCAGTGTTGTGACTGAAATAACGCGCGCGGGAGCACATGCGCAAAACAGTTTTGTAAAATGATATATGATCAAATAAAAATTATTGATATATCATTTTACAAAACTGTTTTGTGCATGTGCTCCCGTGCGCTATTCTGTCTATACTTTCTGTCGTGCCCTGGAGGATATGTCTGCTGCATTACTCCAAAACCAATCACTTAATGTGTGGAGCTCAACCCAGCCATGGCTATGGTTCTCAATTGTTTGACGGGCGTAGTAACAATAACTAAGGGGCGTGGCTTTTGCGAACGGTCAATTCCTCCACTTCTCACAAAATACATGAAAGTAAGTGGCAGGTTAACTGGGAGAAGAATAGGGTAAAATGTAAAGCTACTTAAACATTGTGTATCTGATATGAATAAAACATGTCGTCTTATTATGATGGAAAGGATTATTATTGGCGCTTCCATAGACATCTGTGTGTATTTTACAAACTCAAATTCATTGGTTTGCTAGTACTTATGTGATTTTAAATGCCTGAAACCTAAAATAAACATTATGTGGTTGAAAACACTGAATAGTTGTGATGTATGACAAGCGCGAGCACGTCCATCTCTGGCTCAGCGCCAGCCAACGCGCGAAAGCACATTTGAATTTAGCAGTTGATCACGTGATGCGCTGACCGTTCTAATCACACCGGTGTGATCGTACGCTCCAGGGACCAGCCAAGACTGATCACACCGGTGTGATCGTACGTGCGAAAGGGTTAAAAAGACTGCTGTGTTCCTCATTGCACCCAAGAACAGAACACCACAATCGCTTAGACGCCATTCTGCTCATAGACAGTGCTCCAGCGTATATCAACAATGACGAGCGGACTATGATTGACAGCTCGCGAGGGCGGGTCTGTGTTGAAACGCTGCTGTCAATCAACAATCGTGGGAGGGGCGTCGATTTTGTGACGTCACAAAATCGAACAGCTCAATTTGAGACAGGGTAAAACATATAAGGAGATTAAAAAAAAAAACACTGGATTGATTTTTATCATTTTATGATGGTTGTGTACAGGCACTGCCAACACACATTTCAGTGCAATCAACTTGTAAAAGTGCATGTACCATTATATGACCCCTTTAAACAGACATTTGATACAAATCTAGCAGTGCCAGTTTCCTTTTCCTACAATGTGATAGTGAACACCTGATTAATAATTAAAATAATTAAATTTGTTACATTTATATAGTGCCTTTCTGTGTACTCAAAGCGCTTTACATATGGAAGGGGGAATCTCCTCAACCACCACCAATAGAGATGACAATATACAGTAAATCAATGGCTACAGTATAGGGAGGAAATAACTTTGTCAGCATATGCCCATATAGAGAGCATTTTGATTCAACCCCCCACCCCCCTTTATGTTTATGTTAATTATTGTATATTTTTCGAACACAAACATAAAAATTTTATGGCAGATCTAAAGCAGTGATAATGCTAAGTGAATTTAACTAGTAATGCATTCGATTCGATGTGTACTCACTGGCACAGCATTTCATTTCATTTTGCTTCCACAGCAGCAATTAACAGAAATACTTGCCCTGGTCATACAGTTACTTTTATGCACACTATAGTGCTATGCAATCCACCAAGTTATTTCCCATAAACTGATTGGACCAATGATAGATATTCATAATACAAATTATATAGTTACATTATCCTATAAGTTAAATATATTAAGTTACAATATAATTTAGTTATGTATTTATAGTCCTACTTGCGCACATATCATGTCCGTTTGCATAACGGACACAAAATTATTATTTTTATGATAAAATATTTTCAATATTTTTCATATGTGCACCTTATAAGTATTTATATATAAATATGGTTCAATGATATATAACTGAATAATATAATTACTTCATCATGTAGCTCCATGTAGGTTAGTTAGAGTCCCAATCACAATTTAAAAATCATGCAATCTATGTAGCCAGCATAAATAGAATAATAGAACTAATATAAAACAGGGCCATAATATGGTTATGGTCTTGCTATATGAAAGATAAGAGTATAGTTATGAATGATTGAAGATGAAATGCCCAGGTGCAATGATGTAACTTCTTCTGTGCTTAAATAAAAAGGAAAGGGAAAAGCCTTTTAGAAACTGTAGTCACTGCTGTTTGCACTATAATTTACTGCTTACCGGTAATATAATGTAGTTTATTTCAAAGGATAATACCAAAGATAATGATTTGGACTATTCATAAACATCCTTACTGCAGTATTTCAACAAAATACCAATGCTACATACCAGAATCAAAGATCAGCAGGATCTGTACTGCTAGAAGAATATCCTTGCCTATAAGCACAGAATTACACAAATATTAAAAGACAAATATTACTCAAAGCCATGTGTTTATCTTGTTCATGCCAGTTTTTAAGAGGCCCTTACCTTTGTCTTTTCTGACGAAGCACAATGGTGACAGTGACAGTACCAAACACCACAAAAGCACTGGCTCCAATCAGAACACCAATTCCCCAGTTAGGAAAACCCACTGGGAAAACAAACAAACAAACAGACACAACAGAGATGTGTGAGAATATTAGAGCACTTTAAGATAAAGTACATAATTTAACAAGAAAAAAAAAAAATCAAAGGCAAAATATCTTTTTTGCACAGAAAAAGTCATACAGATTTGGAACTATTTGAGGGAGATAAAATGATGACTTTTTAATTTTGGGTATACTGTCGTTTTAACATATTTATCATCGTTTACACAAATACACACAAGGCTTTCGTGAATGACTTTGCTTGTAATAAAACAACCTCCGAAATCCCTGTGGAGAACCTTCAGCATATCCGCCAGAAGTAAAAATCCTATTCATTTTCTATATAGAGGAATAGCCTAGTTTTTTGTTTTTTTTTACACTTAACATATCTATGATTAAGTAATAATATATACGCTTATGTAGAAGATACAAGTGAGTGATTTTAGAGGGTTTTTTTTGTTTTAAGAAAAAGTTTAATAGAGCCAAATTTTCAGTGAACAACTACACTACCCACAAGCTCTTACTATGAAAAAGAGCATGTGCCAAAAGTGCTCAGCAGTTACAGTCCACTACCATGAATCATGGTAAGCTACATAATTATGTCAGTATGTCTGCGCTCTTAACCTACATAAATATTTGAATAATTAGCAATAATATTCAAATATATTTATACGTAGCTTAGGCTATATTGTACCATTGTTTTTTTATTCAATTTTGTCATTCTCAATGGTTAGTTTGGTTCATAAACCTTTACAGATATTTCACAAATCCTTATGATGAAAATGAATAGGATTTTTTTTTCTAAATTGCTGGAAAGCAGGAGGTCACTGTTGCATTCCATTTTGCTCAAAGGATGGTGTTTGCTTGTGTTATGTTCACATTGTTGCACATTTGCTATGCTAAATAACTTACAAAAAAATTACAACACATGTGCATTCTGGTTTCTGGAACAGGATACTAGCTTGTTGGCCTAAAAAGCCTATTTTGGACTACAGAAAATGTACAATGACAACACTTTATTTGAGCACTTTCATGTTAACAGCTTGATACAGGTCAGCGCTATAACATTACATAAGCAGTTGACCTTACCTTCAGGAAGTATTGTCAGGGGAGTGGCATCACCTGAAATACAATAATTTCACTCAGTGCACATACTAGGACAATCTCAAGTCTTTTGTTCTTTTATTTGTAATTTTATTTGTTGTGAGAAACTTTTCTATGTGTATGCTTGTTGCAGACAGCAAATTCTTAACATAGCAAGTAGTATTCTACTTTCAAGGACAGGTAAACGGGCATGATTATAAAGATTGTGTAGTCATAGTAGTAAATCAATTACTTACAAGAGCACTGATGCTTTTCATTGATCTATAATAAATAAAAACAGAGTCCATAATGAAAGCATTAAGTGCAAATGTCAGTTCAGTTATGCAATTAAATTAATTTGAGGGCCTAGCAGTACATACAAATTAAAAACTATATTAAACAGTAATTAAAATAAATACATTGCCAGTGGGGCAGATGAGCAGACATTCAATTTTTTCTGGACATGATTGTAAGATGGCTGTGTTCGCTGTTGCCTTAATGATTGGTGGTATACATGTCATATTTCCATTAGCATCAGAAAGTCCAGCCAGTTTTTCCTGTTCAGGAGAGGGAGAGAGGATAGAAAGGCATAAACATTAACAAGAATAAAAATATGTATACATTTTCTTTTACACTAAGCTATGAGCAATGCATTGTTTAGAACACATTGTTGGGGGGAAAAACACTAGAAACCATTTCATCTTTTGGTTTTAGCTAACAACCCTAGTCATCGGAATTTCAGTTTGATTACTCATAAAATGTAGTCAGGTCTTAGTTTAACTCACAAATTCTCACAATCGGACTCAACTAACACAGAAACAATTGTACCTTGAGTCATTGTCTTGTTTCATCACCCAACCTCTCTAAAACTTAAAGGTAATGAACTGTTGTCCTGACATTCTCCTGTAACATATCCTGGCTGTAAGTGATTTCAAAGTGCCCTGAGGCATCATGCTTCATAATCGGAAAGAGGTTCTGGTGTTGGTGTACATTGCCCTTTTTCCTTTCAACCAGGTATTGTTCCGATTTCCAGCTTTTGTATTAACTGTCCACAGAACATTTTCCCAGAATCATTGGGAAAATTTCTTCCAACCTCATCTATCTAATTATCTTGTGTAGAAGTCAGACAGACATTCACTTACTTTTTCCTAGTTGGCCTTTTTAATTATCACTCAATGTCTTCAATAAAATGTTCAATAGAAAGTACAATTATTTGTGTGTTATTAGTGAAGTCAGATTGTGTTCATGTGACTTGGATGAAGATCAGAGCACATTTTACGAGTAATCAATGCAGAAATCCAGATATTTTCAAAGGGTTCACATGTTTTCTTAAGACATAACATATTTACATCTACAAGCCATTGGGTCTCGCAGTCACGGATGTCCTCCTTAACTGCATACGGAGCATTAAAGGAGAACAGTCCATCACTCAGTCTCCCCCCTGTGCATTGCAGGACATCCGCTGCCTGTGATGACAGTATGATGCACAGCAGCACGGCCACAACTGAAAGAGGACACGAAACAATCAGGTTCATTTCAAATGTTACAAAAATTAACACACAGAAGCCTATTCAAACTTTTTTTTGAGGCCAATGACCCCCAATGTCATGATCCCCTGTAAAGAGCCCACTTTCTAAAATTTTAGATATAACTACATTTTAAGATTCATTTATACAGTGCGAATAAAAATGGAGATGCAGAAAAAAAAAGAACTGCCATTTATGCTGTCATTGTAGTATTTAATAAAGCATTATCTGGAAAATATTATGAAAATATTGGGTCCCTGGACCAGTTTGAAAACTCCTGTTCTAGAGCCCAATCTCTAAATTGACAAACACACACATTCATGTATTATCAGCAGACAAGCGCTAAGCTAAATCAGAGCTCAAGTGTTTAGGCCAACACCATAATCAACAGTCTTTCATAAACTACAAATGACAACTTTGTCAACAGCAGCTTTCATGCTAATCATATTTAAACATCCTTTAATATGTGATCAACAAATATGAGATGGTTTAGACAAACGTGTCTGGCCATGACTAATATTTGATCTTCACTCAAACCACATGATAATAATACTCATCTTTCCTTAGTTTTAACCACACATAATTCAGTTTGCTGAATGTTTGTTCCTCTGCTACGGCTTCATATTTTCAGCAACGACTGGGGATCATTTCACTTGTACTTTGATAAATAAATAAAAGACAGTAATGTTATATTTCAAAGTAATTTAATTCATTAATCCATTCTAACAGATTTCCCCCTTGTATATTTTGATGTATAAAAAGTGAATGTGATTGTGCTGTCCAATCTCCAATGAGGTATATAGATTAAATGGTTAGGTACAAGACACTGCATTAAATAATGGCTAAATTCAAATTAATAACTTTGTGTACACACTGGGCTGCATTTCCTAAAAGCATCGTAAGCCTAAGTTGGTCATAGAGACCATTGGTGGCAGTTGTTCTTCGGTCAAATTAGGCGTACGATGCTTTTGGGGAAATGCAGCCCTATGTACAAGCATAGACAGCTTTCACTGAAGCCTGTAAGCCACAGAATCCACAGGGGCATTATTACTCATGGAACGGATACAAACAGTTTGATCATTTTCATAGGAAAAACTATTTAATTTCAAGGACGTGGGAGGAAAAAACGGTCCATACAATTGGCTTTTAATTAGACAAATACAACTGAGTTCTGTTACTTACAGTGTAGCATGCTTGTTTTTATTGACATTTACTGTTATTCATAAAGTTAATTATTATAGTATAATGTCATGTGTAACTAGGAGTGCAAAACGCTAAATTGTATATAACCATATCTGCTGCATCAAATGTGGTTTAAAAAGATATTTCACAGAATTTAACACACAGAGGCAGTATAAATGTATTTACACAGAAATAACAGTCACAAGAAACAATAAATGATGCTGCATTAAAAGTTTTTTTTTCAGGAAACCTACATAATTGTCTTCTTTACACCTAATTAACTGTTACTAGGGGTGTAATAATACTCATGTAACAAGCGATTTGATACACGATATCACCTCTTTTCATGATCTCACAATACAATAATTGCACAATATTTTAAAGCCAAATAGAATAAAAATTTTATTTTTTAAATTACATCTACATTTGATAAACAGTTAGCAAAAGGTAATGTTTATTAAAATGCTAAATTTGGTATTACAGCAGGAATAGACTTGGACTTTTTTTTTTTGGCTGGACTATCCTTTTAATTCAAAATTATGATAAAGTTAAGTATAACTAATATTTCATTACATGAATAATCAAAAAGGCAGTCTAGCATGTCTACTGGAAACCCCTCTGCCTTTTAATGTTTATTTAACCAGAGATACTGGACACAGTTCTTGGTTTTTGAAATGCTAATAGGCCACTCAAATTCTAAAGTTTAGTTTTAGAAGTACAGATCAACTGAGATTGTATGCTAATAAATTTGCCCATACTGCATCTGATGTCACTCACTAATTACTAACAAACGTTGCCAAACACCCACTCAAGACTTGAGTCGTGACAGCAAAACAAAGCCACCTTGTATGATGCAACCTTTTTTTTTTTTTTTTTTAAGTCTATGGATGCGTCCATATTAGGACTACCACAGCCATTTTGACTTTGAGAAAGGAAACAGAAACAGTAAGTGTTATCCATGGTTTCATACTTAACTACAGCAACAAAAAGATCTCCCCACTGTCTACAACAGTCTACTACAACAGATTAGACCAAATAAGTGCAACCATTCAATAAATGTGTTGAGAATTAGATTTAATAGCATCTTTGGTCAAGAGGAAAATTAAAGGTATACCTCATCTTTCCCCACATATTAAATTCACTTTCTGATGATAACAACATTTATTGTCAGGCACCCTAAATGAGAAGCGGTGATCTCCTTCTCTGACACATTGGTTTTAAGCAGGTCTTTGGCACACACAAATATTTTCCCAAAACAGTATAGTGCTACAATTTCAAAAATTACGTTAACTTAAAACTTGAATTTGTGTGTAAGGTCCAGGGCTGCGTTTCTCAAAAGCTTGTGAGCTGATTGTAGAGAGTCCATTGAGTGACTGACACGCGTCATATTCTGAAAACCACTCCCCACCTGGTTTTACAACGTGGAATCCAACACTCTCTATTGACTTTTTATTGCCTGAAGCTGCCTCCTTGTTATTTCTGACTTAACAACAAAACAATGTCTAAAAAATGCTATGTGACAGGGTAGACAGCAAACAAATAATAAAATAAGACATAACTATATTTTTATAAGCTCGACAGCTTATAAAAAACTTAGTTATGTTTTATTTTATTATTTAAATACTTTTTTTGTCGACCCCAAACAACGAGCGTTTAAGGACTGTAAAAAATAAGGACACAAAGGGGACCGTAATCTGTGACAGGATAGCTTATAGCTTAAATAAATATATTATATAAAACTGACATTTGGGTATTTGACTTCACCGTGACAAAATGTTTAATGCACACGTAGTGTATTTTTAGTGCATAGGCCTACTGAGTGTCAGGATTCCACAATATACCCATCTTAGTTCTGCTTTTTTAGCTAGTATGCTGTACACCCTGTCACATGGCAGCTTTTAGGCATTTCTGTCTTTTGTTAGAACTTAGAAGCAAGAAATGACAAGGATGCAGCTTCATGCAATACAAAGTCAATGGAGATGACGGTTGGATTGAAAAGGGTTGGGAATCGATTAAAATTGTTTTAACTAATGAATTGCACAATTTGATGTAATTAATTGAATTTTCCCCAAGCTTATAATCATCAATATTAAAATCACCTAATTAAATGAACACAAAATAGTCCTATATTAAAATATTACATCAATACATTAGTTTTCATTCAGTTCCTTGCAACAATCAGATTTAACATTTTTTTTTTAGTTTATAGTATACTAATCAAAATAAAGTATAGTCCTACACAGCTATTATTAGAGCATGTGATCAGAGCAGGTAATTTTACCATTGTTGCCCAGCATGGCTATACCAGCTCAGTAGGGCTATTGCAAACAGAAGTTTACTACTCAGAAATTTCACATTATTTGAGCGGACTTGCTTTTCCATTGCGTGAACGGTACATGATTGAAGCGAGCGTTTGGGCGACACCTGGCCGAGACACACACACACACACACACACACACACACACGGAGCGGAAAAGACCCGCAACCTGATCGCCGAACACGGAGGCATATTTTCAGCTTATATTTTCAGCCTTTTTTCTCTTTCGGCCAAAAACCGGTTCATACACAGCTTATTTTAACAAACATTCCTCCTAAAACTCCATCCTTGTCCTTCTCCATCATGACAGGGAGACTTGGTTCGGCACACTCGCATAGCAGCCTCAACAGGAAGTCATTGAAACGAGGCAATAAAGTTGCTGCGTCAATTGCGTATTTTTTTTTAACGCGTACATCTTAAATTAATCGCAAAGAGCGTTAATTCCCCCAGCCCAAAACAAAGTATAAAAAGAAGCCGCTGCTTTTTCAAATAAGTGTAAAACAGCCGCATCATGTCAACCATTCCTACAAGTTATTTTGTGGCTACCGCAGACCTGCAGATGATCATTTGTACATAGAAATGTAAGACAAATTAGTAATAATCAAAGAACTTACCGAGCAAAGCAACAGCTCTTGACATCTTTAAGGCTGAAGTGAAAAACAGAATGACCACTTCCTGATATAGCGAGTGAGGCCTCACCCCCAGAGGAGGGGGGAAATAAATAGGCTTGAGATGCGCCTTGCCTCGCCTGAAATGTATGCGAGAGTAGGCGGCTGCAGTGAGGGGAGGAGTGAAAAAAGTGCAGGCAAGCCGGACAGTTCTCTCTTCTCACAGTGGATCTGACACCTGTGAGATCAAAGATGGATATCCCGGGATTCACGCTCGTGCACAGTGTTGCTAATAAACTGGATGTAATTTAAGTTCTGTTGCTTAAATATGAAAATAAATATAATGAACAAGACACCCAAATCACTTGTTAGGCTATATAATCCCATTCCAAATGTGTTTATCAATCTTTTTTTTTTCTTTAATACATGTGTTTATATATATATATTTTAATCACATAATCCATATAGAGATCGCACTGTCAGAGAGTTTGGGAATATTCACAG